>NW_025954978.1:0-499200 GCF_022376445.1 Fomitopsis serialis
TAGGACGGACAGTAGACGAATACAGTCGCGTCGGTTGTTCAACTTGACGGTCCTCCAGTAATGTGATCGCGCTGTCCAGCTCCATGTACGGCAGACCATATTGCATGACTTCAGAGTCTCA
Source organism: Fomitopsis serialis (assembly GCF_022376445.1). Classification (NCBI taxonomy): domain Eukaryota; kingdom Fungi; phylum Basidiomycota; class Agaricomycetes; order Polyporales; family Fomitopsidaceae; genus Fomitopsis; species Fomitopsis serialis. Next base: position 122 of record NW_025954978.1, read on the forward strand.
CGGTCATCATGGAGCTGATCCACGACGCGTTCCTGCACTTCAATCGGTAGTTCCGGAGGGGCCATTCTATATGCTTGTAAGTGGGTTAGCTGATCTATTGACAATGCAAGACTCACTTCAGACAACTTGAACGTATCTAGCGAAGTAGCTATAAGCTACCGATGCTGGTACTTGTCTCGACAACTAGGTCAATAGCACCCAACTGCACGTCGCGATGTACAACAGTATTGGTGATATGTGGGCGGGCTTGGTGTCAATGCCAGTGCCAATCGTGATTCGTAACACCAATTAGCTCGAGCGCGTCGTTACCCGGCGGCCGGGCTCTCGGGATGGCGGAAAAGTTGATGTGCGGGTCGTCGACGCGTGCGGGTGAGGGGATGTTTTCCCTACGCAGATGAGCGCAGACTCGGAGGAGATGATTGCAGGAGGAGACTCAGAGAGGCGATCCTTGATCGGTCCGATCGACTCCTCCTTCCACGTGCCTGCGACTCGGAGGGCAGATAGCCCGAGGTGCACTACTACTGTAAGTCTGGACATCAGTGAGCGACAAACCTTGAACATACTGAGCCATGACCATGGTGTCTCTGTTTTGTGCTACTACTAATCACTCTCTCAACCTGATTTCCAGTCCTGCAAGGGCGCGCCAGTCGACATCTTCAATGATCGTGGCAATTGTTCGGACGAGCATAGTTCTGAATGTCCGAGGATACTTGCATGCAGCTTGGGATAATATGAAGGTATACGGCCCGCTCGAGCACTTGGTCATACAAGGGACATGATGGGGAGAGGCCTAGTCAATGTATACAGCGTCCCCAAATTATCTGTCGTGGATCGTTCGTCAACACAATCCTAAGTACACAATATCACAAGAGATCGAGCCGGAGACTTTTACAGACTATACAAGAGGACTAGATTACACCGTTCAAGAAAGATATCAGCGACAAGATGTGTCCGAAGCCTTAAGTCTAGATACAGCTCTTGGTCACCAGTCAAGCTTCAAGTACGACGCGCTTTGACACTATAGGTATCCACCCATCCGTGAAAAGTCCGCCTTTGCTAGTGACGACGCGCCGATCGACAACTACACGCATTCCTATGGCGAGAACTGAAGCAATTCGTACCCTCAGAGGATCGATTGCATCGGGGATGCCAGTGGTGCCACACCCCGCATATGTACAGAAGTAGAATGTGACCGTCATCGTCAGGCATTTGCGATGCAAAGCGATCAATGCATCGCTCAGAGCCGGCCAATCGAAGAACTCCCGGAGAAAGTGTTGTTCGGAGGAATAGAAGTGGAAGTCCACAGTGCGCAATTCCGTAGAGGTAATCCTCGACAGGAACAATGGGACGTGGGGCCAATGATCTCGGGAGGAGAGACGGAAGGTGAGTGAGAGGGACTTCAGACGACAATGATTAGCCAAGTCGAGATGTTCCAGCCACACTGAAACATAATCACAGTCTAGTCAGAGATCTGACATTCAGAGTGCCACAAAACTGCCACTTACCGTCACTGGACCTGAAGGCAAACTCGAGGTGCTCCAATGTTGCTTCTGCTCTGCGGAACATCGGCACCAGCACAGGCAGAAAGTCGTCCCATCCAGCTACCATTCCCTCATCCGTCCATCCCAATCTCTTGAGCCGTAAGTCAAATGGGGGAACCGTTAGCGCCGCCAGTAGCTCGGACAGCGCTTCTAGCCGTGTGACGAAGTTGTCTCCCATGATATCTTGTATAGTGATACATCCCTGATGACGCCTTGCGACAAAGTCCTGGATGGCGGTTCTCTCGAGAGGCCACGGTTCTACCCGCCGGTGGTCACTAATGTTATGCGCGTGCAGGGAAGAGACTGTTGGGAAGGCCCCGAGGAACTCCAAAAGTTCGCTAGTGCTTCTGAGCTCCAAATAGTTGTAGTGAATCGCTTTGAGGCGGGGGAAGACGAGAATCGAGGATATAGCATCTTGCAAATTGAAAGCCTCGTCATCGGACCATAAGTATTCCATGAACGCGGTTATATTGAAGTGCTTGACATAGAGAACCTCGACCACAGGAAGGCGGCGCGAGATGCTGCGCAACAATTCGTAGGTCATCTCTGTGTGCTCCTGGTAGTAAGAATCCCCCATCGGCAGCTGAAGCTCCCGCACTCCGGATGCAACACCGGTGCCGAGCTGATCAGATTCCTCTAGAAGAGACAGGAAACGGATGGCATCGTGTTCTGTGTTCAACACGATGGTCCAGAGAAGGTGCAATCGCGTCGTATGAGTCCATGCGCGACAGATGAAGCTGCAAGACTTCAAACTTTTGAGGTCGCCGTGAAGGTGGTCCAGGGCACGTTCCTGGACCTCCAAGGGTAGCTCCGACGGTGCCATGTCGTGTGTCCTAGTAGACGGGCTATCATTCGTCAGAAACACATAGAAAGGTCAATAAAGCATCCATTCAAAACTCACCTCAAGTATGCACACTATGCAGACTGCGTCCGGTTGGCTACAAGCTGAGGGCGACTCAATGAACAGCGTACAGCGTGAACTAGCTCTACAACGTACAATACTGTATCCGCTTGCGCAGCGACACAGAGAAGTACCGTAGCTTTGACCTGATTGCGCCCGACGATTTTGGTTTGGAGATCGACGACGACGCACGTCGCGCGTCTCGCGGCGATTGCGTGGCGCCACTTACGCGCTCGCACGTGATCGCGAAGCGCTACTTACCCCGACGTCTGACGGTGGGACGACTCGCGACTGCAAGAGTCCGACCCAGTCTACTTACTAACTGTATGCCATCAGTCGCCGCATCAGCCTTTGCTAAGTGCACTAGGCTACTACAGCGAGAGCGCCGTGGCGCATGCCGGTTTGTATGAACATACTAGTCGGATATTTCTGTCAGTGGTATACTAATTGGAGCCTAACTTGCCAGTCCACTGGCAAGACTACATACCGCGCCCAGAACGTACTAGTGTCATGTATGTACGTCTATCATGTATGTCTGCTAACGACGGCGCTGACAAGACAAGTCCAGATGCCCATGCGACTTCTGGCGTCACATGCGGTAAGGTATGCTCAGCGATCGGAACTGCATACTTTTCCTCACATCGTTTCTGTCTCCAGCTCCGAGTCTCCACTGGGGAACTAGCGACGACCAAGCGCCAGTGCGAGAAAAAAGTCAGCGGAGCTTCCACCTGTGCCTGAAGTATGATATATCTGGACGCTGCGCGCCAGCAGAGAAGATACCTTGCTCACGATACTTTGTCTCCTTCGTCAGTTGATAGGCGACTCACGTTCCGAGGCAGAACCTCCCATCCCTGTGTCCGCGTGGCGTTGGGAGAATACGTGTAAGGTGGCTTGCAGTGTGGCCTTATTGAGTCCGTTCATTATCAGGAATGCATTGTTGTAACAGAATCCTAGAAGAACGTAGGCATCTCGTGTCGCTGATGGATCGTCGTTTTTCATAACCCGCATTGCTCTCACATGCGACTCGTAGAGGAATCGCCAGTCGGTGGGTTCGGACAGCACACTCGCTGCGTCGGCCGACGGTCAATGTAAGCAATCACCAAAGAGAAGGTCCAGTCTCTGTCATTGCAATACAGGTGAGTTCGTGACTTCCAGAGATATCTCACATAGTCCTGCCAAAGTCTGCAGCATTTTCCCTGCGCAGATATTTGATGACTCCTCCTCGGTAAGCCATCGCTTCGCCGTGTGAACTAACTGACAGAGGGAACGAAGCCGGGGACCTCGATGGAGGACGTTCGTCTCAGGTTACGAAATGCGCGCAGTGCGGGATCAACACGATGCTTTGATGAAGAAGCACCACGCATACGGATTGAACGAGGCTTCTTTCGAATCCCGGTGCCTTTCATGCCGAATCAAACCCAATCGCCTTGACCGACTGCACCTCGGACGACGCGCAACCCTGGATGCATACGACTGCTCCGCCTGACACTGTACGCACGACACAGTGAATGAATCTTCTGCTGACTGACTTGCTTACCCTGCAGCCACCCACGCCTCTGCGTGCTTGATGCCGAAGCCGGGTCACAGACACTAGTAATGTCATCTGCAAGGCGAGGAAGAGCTGACCAGCAAAATCTCTGTCGGGCTAGGCAGCCGAAGTAGTGCAGTCCGTGCGCTGCTGTATGTTTCTATCGGATACATGTGCCGCAGGGGTTCACCGCCGATACTCACGAAGGACCCTGACGAGAAGACCAGAGTACATATCCTATCAACCAGCTCACGGAGAAACACCTCGTTGGCGAACCGATGTGCCGGCGGCTGACGTGAAGCCGTCTTGCCTAGGTACGTCGCTGGCATGCAACTCTATACAATTTACTATCGCGCCTTTCAACTTGCAAACTCGCCGGCGTCCCACTGGTTGCCCCGTGACGGACGTAGGTCAAAAAACGCCCAGAAGGATCATCTAGAATGCGCAACGTGTATCTGGCCCTGGATAACACGCGACAATTGTTTGTATTGCAGTGGCTTTTGAGGGGCAATCCTCAGTGACGTGCCGGCAGAGCTTTGGTAACACAAGGAGTCTTCTTTGGCGCAGCGATGAAGCATCTTCGGACCAGCAGCGTAGGACATATCCAACAGAGTGCGAACGACAGCACAACTTCAAGATGTGCCAGCCGATACAATATTTTCTTCAGCATTTTTGATCGAACGCGGCGCGGCGCCCGGGTGATACGCAACCATAGAGTAGGGGCCATCGCCAGAGCGAGATCTTTCCCCAAGGTTGCGCTCAATGGGATCGCTGTCGCTGTGCTGTCGTAGAACACGTCCGGAGCCCGGACAACGCAGCCGGCAAGTTTGGATTTGCCGCCGCCGATGGGCGGAAGACCGTCCGAAGGCCTCATCTTGGTGTTACTTTGGTCGCAACTATGGCGGCGATGCCAGTTGCGAATTCATCATCGTGTCAGGGGGGATCTCTCACTGCAATTTACTGAGTGCGAGTGCACTTAGGTGACTAGGGAGCTCCGTGACTCTGGAAGGAGTCGATAATGTGATTACAGAATCCCCCGCGCAACAGCCGAAGGAGGCGCGTAAAGCGGTGCGTGGCGTGTAGTTTTCGGCGAGAATGAATGCGTACCAACTCCGATCCAGTGGGGGTAGGACCAATCGTCGATTGGATCCGCGCAAGAAGGTTCAAAATCACATCGGGGGAAGGTGCATCCCGACGCGTCGAGGTTTCAGCTCTACCGTACGTTACATTCTCCTCTAGGAGTACGAATCGAGCTACGGGCCGTAGATTCCATTCCTATGTAATTATTGATGTGTCCTTCTCAGCTTCGAAACACTTCTGTAAGGGGATAAAACTCGGAACTGGTCACGTATAGTTTTCATTTCACCTCGCCAATTCCGCAACGAGCTGACGAAGTGAGTACAGACCTAGACCGGCTGCTCGCATGGCGGAGGCGAAGTCGCGCTGAAGGCCGACAGTGTAGCTGCTGTAGCATGCACAGCACATTCATGTGGCTGTGAAGGTACACACAACAACGCGACCGTTCCGAGTCGGCGGAGGCGCCTTCTCTAATCGCGCTGATGCAAAGCCGCGGCGCTGATTTTACCATTGGGCACATGCTGTCAACGTGGACCGTGGGAGGCTCGGAAAGATCGCATCGCGGTGCTTACTAGGGGCAGATCGAACGAAGAAGATCCGCGAGGCGTTGGTTACCGACTCGAGCAGTACGTACCTTAGACCTCGGCGCCTCCGTGTCAGTCCGTGTCCTACTCCCGCTGCCGGCGGGAATCGTAATCCCGTTCTAGTCGAGGAGGCAATGATGAGAAGTCCACCAAATTGTTGGTGTCATGACTGGAGGCTATTCAGTATGCTCTGTCATTGCCAACAAAGCTCGGCTGAAGAAGATGAACGACCTCCAGACGTGTCGTGGTTCGTTGAATGTGCTTATACGAAGAGAGCGATCATAGGGCGACTACCGTTAGTCAAACACTTCGTCATGCTGTCCAGATTCTGCAGTGTTTTCCCCGGCGACTATGTGTGCCTCCGCATGCTGCGTCTCAGGCGCTGCTGACTATACCGAAATGACACTCACCTCGGGTGCGTATGTGAGATTGAATGGGACCTGCATGTCCGCCGATGAGTGCTAGACCCGGCGCGATGCACTCTTCGCATTGGAGATGGGTCACAGTGAATCCCTGACGCGTCTGCGCGTTTCAACCTCGCCAAGTGCCACCCAAAGGAGTGAAACAGGTCCATGCTGCCGTGGATCGCTGCAAACATGTGCATCGATGCTTACTGCGTCCACAGCGCTCGCGGTGACGCCGTTGCTACAACGGTCCGCGCGCGCCGCGGGCTTTGAGGCAATGAAGCCGTGAACATTCGCCCTGGGCTGACAACGAAATGCAGGTTAGCTAAAGAGTAAGCTATGCTTATTGGACGGACCCGAAAATGGTAGATGCGCCGAGGATGATTGCGCCGCATGAAGCTGAGCCTGACAGACACCGTCATGATTCGTTGACAGTGGTGACACGTGACCGTCGACTGGGCAGAACTGGCAATGGCATGGACAACTGGACGACAATTCGGACGAGCGAGCACGAAGGGGACGGAGAGCGCATCACGGCGACACTGAGTACTGAGCAGGCGAGGAGCGAGGAGCGCGAACATCGAGGCGGTTTCGACTCCGCGAGGAACAGGTCACGGGCGGCTGCTAACCCGCGTCGCGCCGCAATCGACGAGTCTCAGATCGCCCCTGCTGCGACGAGGCTGCATCACCTCCTGCAGGTTTGCTGGCGCGAAGACAATGCTGAGATGACCGCTTCTCTCAGCGTTTCGTATTGATTGGCCGCCAGTCGGATGGCTAGCTGCTGATATCGAAGACCTAGTCCTCCGACATCAAATCCGACTCGGACCTGCGACGAAATGACCACGGCGGCTGTGCAGCTCAAGTTACTCGAGTGTCTAGTGGGTTAGTCTTGGGTTAGTCGATCCGACTCACTCGGAGAGCGGGAAGAGGTACGGCGTGCCGTCGCTGTCACGCCCACGCTGGATTTCTGAATCGCCCGTGTCATGCCGTGACTGAAGCCAATCGAGCTGGGGAACAAGCCTTTCTGGACCTTCCGAGGTTGGGATGTCCTTCCGAAGGAGATTGCCACGGGCATTGCCCTGCGACCTCTCCCTGCCGCGGAACCAGTCCCAGAATCGGTGCGCCTGCTACGATCCGCGAGGTGCGCTCCTGCTCAATCTGGAAGTCCAATGACAGCTTCTCCGAGCGCCCGGGCTTTCGAATATATAGAGATCTACTCTATCTCTGGGCGCCATTCAACACCTCTGCAGACAGCGGCACGCAACCCGTCCTGCTCACGAACCATACGCGTCCTACTGCGCTGTGCTGTCTTCCATCATCTGCGTCGCGCGTAGGCATATTTCGTCGGCCATGGTGCCCCAAGACTGGACGCAACCCTCGCTCGGCATGCACCCTGGCGGACAACCCCAGCAACTACAACTCGAGAACGAGTACGAAGTAGATCCTGCTCAATTCCAGATGTTCCACGCAGGTCGTGACCCCCAGAGTAGTCGCCATGCAGGCTACACTAGCTACGGCCCCTCCTTTGGCAGCGGCCAGATGTCCTACGCCTCGCAAGAGCCATTGATGCAAGACGCGTTCTCGGGTAATTACGCGTATTCGAGTGTGCATTCATCTGCTTTCACGCATTGATTGTTATAGTTTACGTCTTTTCTGCAGGCCAGGGATTCAATGCAGCTTCATCGAGTTCCTTACAAGTATCCTCGGTCCCATCGGTGTTCCATGGGCACAGCAGTGCTCAGGTCGACCACTACTCCTTCGGAGTTCAGCCCACCTCTATGGCATCAAGCAGTCAACGCCCAAATTCCCGTGCCTCCTCAACCTACGGGGGGTTTCAGCAACCAATAGATGGCCCACAGCACATATATGCGCCGTCTGCTCCTCTGTCAGGCCCGCAGGGAGGCGCCGACTTCCATACGAACGCCGCCCTCGCCTACAGCAGAATGTCGTATGACATGCAGGGCGGCCGAGGCGTGGCCAAGCGCATGCGCACGATGGGAGATGGGCTTGATGTCGACGACGACGACGCTGATGGTCTGTGGGACGACGGCACGTCGCTTGAGCAGGAGCAGAAACCCAAGCCGTGAGTGCCGGACAAGTCTCCCTTTTCTCGGAGTCTGACTGCGATCACAGACTCGGCGCATGCGCGCGGTGTAAAGGCCTGAAGGTGTGTAATATCCTCGTAGTTCACGCCGAGACGCGCCTAACCTGGCTATATGCGTTCTCGCTGCCGCTATATGCGCCCTGTAACAGGTCAGATGCGTCTTCTCGCGCGACTCCGACGTCTGCGAGCGCTGCACGAAGGGCAACCACGACTGCATCATCCCCGGGCGCAAGAAACGCAGACCGCCCCCGTGAGGCCGCCTTTCCCTTCCTCTCTCCTGCGCGCAATGCTGACCCCTGCGTCGCGTCGCGTCCAGAAAGCGGGAGCACCTCATCAACCAGATTAAGGAACAGGCCGCGCAGATCTCGGACCTCATGAACAAGCTCGAGGAGGCGAACCGCATCGCGTCGCGCCGCATTTCCGTGTCCAAGTCCGCGGGCCAGCGGCCCATGCCCAACATCTGCGACGAGGGCGCCGCGGCGGTCCTCGCGGCGGAGGACCTGCACGGGTCCGTGCCCGTCCCGTGCCCGCCTGCGGAGGGCGACGTCGCGGACTGGGTCACGAACGCGCGCCGGTCTATAGTGGAGCTCGGCAAGTACGTGAGCATGGGCGGGGCGAGCGTCACTGTGGACATGCTCGGCGAGGAGGGGAGCGTGGACGACGCTAGCGACGATGAGTATGAGTACGAGTACGAGGCTACCGTGGAAGACGAGGATGCGCGCTCTTCTCATGGGGAGGGGCGCGTGGGGTCGGTGGGTGCGGAGTCGTATGAGCCGGGGCCGAGCGGCAGCGCGCTCTCGCCTGCTAGTACGGCTAGCACGACGGATGGCGCGCCCGGGAGGAAGGCGGGAGGCGGTGGCGCGAAGCTTGCCATTCTGCCCAACGAGGATGCCACTTTCGGGTTTATGGCCAATCTTGCGCTCAGCATGTCGCGAGGGGTCTCGCGGCGCGAGGCCGCACCTGGTGCTGAGCAGGAGGAGGAAGTAGGACTGGCCAACAACAATTATTTCCGACCGAGTAATTGTTCTTGTCGTCTGATCTCATTTGGGGGTTGCTGATCCGTACATTTGCAGGCCCCGCACCGCACACACCCCTCGTCGATGAGCAGTTACAGCCTGCCATCTTGCGCAATGGAATTATTCGACCGGATGAAGCTGAGAAGCTGTTCTCCACGTATGTTCCGTGACCTCTTAATCCCTTTGCCTTCTGACCACGATCGGCACAGCTACTTTGATTACATGAACGTCTCCGTCTCTCTGCTCGACCCGGTCATCTACACGGCGCAGAAGACGTATTGGCGCTCACCATTCCTATTCACTGTCAGTGAGTATTCCGTGCGTATGCGCGCGGAGAACGTCAGTTGACGTGCTCTATGTCGTACAGTATGCGCGATCGCTTCGAGGCACTATTGTCCGCGCCCGGAACTCTACCAGGAAGCCATGAAGTATGCCCGTTTGGCTGCGGGTACGGCGCTCATTGGAGGTCAGAAGTCAATCGAGGCGGTTCAGGCGTATCTCCTGCTCAGCTTGTACCCGGTGCCTGCACGGCGGTGGGAGGACGATAGGAGCTACCTCTATCTGGGGCTCGCCATTCGGTCAGTCCTATTTTCCTGACACTGCGTGCTCAGCGTGTTGATGCGTTATTGCACGGTCTCGTAGCATGGCGACTGATCTCAAGCTGCGGTACCCGGTCACTACTACCAAAGGCGAGAACGAACTACGGGCACGCGAGATGCTGAACCGTACAAGAACTTGGCTCAACTGCTACAACCTCGACCGTTCGACGGGGGTGCAATACGGAGAGGCGCCTGTGATCGATAACAACGACTACGTCGCGAAGCACACGGAGGACTGGTGGCAGAGCTCGCCGTACAACATGCAAGGCTTTGACGTTCACCTCTGCTGTTACAAGGCGGAGCTGGCCGTGTTGGGGGAGTTCCGGGCGTGCATATGGAGCGACCCGGAGCGCCCTTCAGGGATTAACAAGGTACGTTCCCTTCTCCGCCGCTTCTCCCGCAGAATGCAGCTCTGACGCCCCGCAGAACATCGATGTGGCTCAGATAGCGAGCGAGACTGACGACCGCCTCGCCGCCCTTGAAGAGAGCTGGAAACCGATTCTGTGCAACGCTAAGACCGACGACCCGCAGTGCCACTTCCGGATAGGGCTACTGAAGTTGGCGTACAGTTATGCACGGCTCTCCGTGCTGTCGGTCGGCTTCCAGCACTCCTTCGGCAAGGCGTCTCCCAGCAACGAGGTGCCCTTTCTCTGGCGCGTACGTAACTCGTCTTTCGTCACAATGTTGATTCTGATTTGCAATCGTTTAGTGCTTGCGGGCGGCGAAGGACACGGTGCTGTCTGTCGTAGATGGCCTTGGCACCCCTAGTCAAAGTAAGTTCATAGTTGGAATGGACCTGTCAATGACTTAGCAGTGTCACACAGTGATTTACATTCGACACGGACCAGAAGCTCAAAGCGTTTTTGTTACCTTCGCGTCGGCGTTTCTCATCAAGGTACCAGATCTGTTCCTAGAAGCCCAACCCGCGACTGAATTGTCAATGCACAGCTCCTGCAACCGAAATACAGTGTATACCTTTCAAGGGAACAGCGGGTAGAAATCAAAGACCTGGTCCATCGTGTGATCGATCTCCTTGGGTCGCCTGAAGTGGCCATTGACGACCGGCATGGCCCCAAGCTGTATGCGCGTTTCTTGCAAGGGCTGCTTAACACGCCGATGGCCAGAATCGACCATTCGCCGTCTTCACTCAAGCGTGATAGTCGACGGTCAAAAACTACGTCGATAGCATCGTCACCTTCTCATGCCAGTACCTCCGCGCGACAATCACTGTCTCCTGCGCCTGACAGCACGAGCACCCAGTCTAGTCCCAAACCGCACACACCACCGCCTACATTGTCGCCTACGATATTCAGCTCAACCATCACTGCTACGTCCGCGTCTCAGATGTCACATCCAATGTCGTCTCAGTTAGCGGCGTCCAGTTTTTCTGCGCCCATGTCGCCGCCTCTGTTCTTTGATTCGGAGCTCATACAGTCCATGCAGTCTGTCGACGTGTTCCCAGATGTCGTTCTACCTGGTTAGTTGCTTGGTCAATAATAAAAGGCGCGATCGCTTCGAAGCTAATAACGTGTCCGCGTAGGCTTCAACTGGTTGGGATCCGACCCCATGTCGGCGTTTGCCCATTCCTATTGATACGAGGGCGACATCGCCGCAAGCATATTTGTATCTTTTTTTCTTGGTATTAGGATGAGACGAACAGAGTCTTGCTTCTTGCACCCCCCCCCCTTCCCGTCGGATATTGTAGCTGCGTCTTTAGGTAGCATTGCTTTCGTCTAGACTGGGTCAAGCAGGATCATCCTCAGTCGGCGGGGTGTATAGCGCTTCGCGATCACGTGCGAGCGCGTAAGTGGCGCCACGCAATCGCCGCGAGGCGCGCGGAGTCGTGCGTCCTCTCTTTCACTCAAGGTCCGATCATAAGTCACCAAGGGACGGACACGTAGCGACAATTGAACGTTCATTCCTAAGCACCACTACAGCCTCTCAGCTGTCTCTATCTCGCGGCTCTTACTGCCATTGCGTTGTACTAAGTACTCCGTCATCCAAGTCGTTTTACACGTGCAAATACACGACCGATAACTCGTCGGGAGCAATCAGGTCAAAGCTACGTTACTTCACTGTGTTGCTGTGCAAGTGGATACAGTACTGTGCGTCGAAGAGCTAGTTCAAGCTGCACGCTGCTCACTGAGTCGTCCTTAGCTTGTAGCCAATTATCAGGGGCATAACGAGGCTGGCTTGGACGCAGTCTTCACATTGCGCATACTTGAGGTGAGTTTTCGACGGACCTTTATGGATATTGCTGTGGGTTTCTGACAAATAATAGCCTGTCTACGAGGATCCAACATGGCTCCGCCCGAGCTACCCTTGGAGGCCCAAGAACATGTCCTGGACCACCTTCATGACGACCTGAAGACTTTGAAGTCTTGCAGTTTCGTCTGTCGCGCTTGGACTCGCACAACGAGATTACATCTTCTCGGGACCATCGTGCTGAACACAAGATGCAACGCCATCCGTTTCCTCTCTCTTCTAGAGGAATCTGACCGGATCGGAACTGGTGTTGCTTCCTGTGTGCGGGAGCTTGAGTTGCCTATACTGGGGTTTCCTCGCCGTGGGAAGCGTTCAGAGATGCGCTGCGAATTGTTGAGCAGCATCTCGCGCCGCCTTCCTGTGGTCGAGGTTCTCTGTGTTAGGCGCTTCAATATCACCGCCCTCATGGACTATTTACATTCCGATGACGAGGCCTTCAATATGCAAGACGCTTTATCCTCGATATTCGTCTTCCCCCATCTCAAAGCAATTCACTACCACGGGCTGGAGGTCATGGGTATCAACGAACTTTTGGAGTTCCTCGGGGCATTCCCAACAGTTTCCTCCCTGCATGCACATAACATTGACAGCCGTTGGGATGAGCCGTGGCCTCTCGAGACCACCGCTATCCAGAACTTCGTTGCAAAGCGTCAACAGGCACCTATCTCTATAGAAGACATCATGGGAGACCTCTTCTCACGGTCAGATGAGCTGCGCAAGCTACTAGCTGCGTTAGCGGTGCCCCCGTTTGAGCTACGGCTCAAGAGATTGGGATGGACAATAAACGGAACATCTGGGTGGCTTCCCTTACTGCCTATGCTGCTTCCGGTGTTCCGCAGGGCCAACGCAACATTGGAGTACCTCGAGCTCGCCTTTAATGCCAACGATGGTAAGTGTCAGTTCTGTGGCTCTCAGAAAGTCAGGTCTCTCACCGGACCGTGTGCTGCAGTGTGGCTGGAACGCCTCGATTTGTCCAATCATCGTCGTCTGAAGTCCGTATCGCTCACCTTCCGTTTCACCCCCGAAAAGCATCACCAATGGCCTCGCGTCCCAGTGTTTCTGTCGAGGATCACCTCTACCGACTTGCAAGTTGTGGATCTCCACTTTCATTCTTCCAAACAACCCTTCCTCTGGGAGTTCCTTGATTGGTCGGCTCTGAGTGATGCATTCATCGCTTTGCATCGCAAATGCCCGAGGATGACGGTTACATTCTACTTCTATATAGATGCCGGACACGGCGTCGTCATTCCCGATGCAATCGATCCTCTGAGGGTACGAATTGCTCCTGTTCTGGCCACAGGGATGCGTGTAGTCGTCGATCGGCGCATTGTCACCAAGCAAGTCGGACTTTTCGCGGATAGGTGGATACCTATACAGTCAGAGCGTGGTCTACTTGAAGCTTGACTGGCGACCAAGAGATGGACCGTCCTGTATCTAGACCCTAGCTTCAAACACATCTTGTCAACAATTTCTTGAACGAGGCATTTCAGTCCTCTTGCATAGTCTGTTATCGTTGTTATCGTCTCCGGCTCGACCACTTGTGTTACTGTGTACTTAGAATTATGTTGACGGATGATCCACGACAAGTAGTTTGGGACACTGTACTGTATATATACGCCTCCCCTCAGTCCCTTGTATGACCAAGCACTCGAGTGGTTTGTCCCGCTTACCCGTGCGCCTTCATGTTCTCCCGAGCCGCATGCACGTATCCTCGAGCATCAAGAGCCACACTCGTGGTGCAATATGCTACTATGAGATCTTTGGCAGTAGTGCATGAGGTTCCGACAGTCACTCACTGATCTTCGCCACGACCGTTGAGGACGTCTACTAGCACGCCCTTGCGCAGGTCTGAAGAACGGTTTGTGAGAGGAGTTTTTAGCACAAAACAGGGACACTATGGTCGCTGACTGGTTTAGTACTCGCTGCACTCGGAGGCAGCTTGTCGATCGGACGGATCAACGGTAGTCTCCGCCTCTCTGAGTCAACGCCTGGGCATTATCGTTTTTGTTTGTAATCCGTTTATCGTCATTTGAGGCGAAGCCTATGTAGACTCGAACAATACACATGTACACTACTGAGGTTCGATTCGATGGTGTCTAGCTGATCATTGGCTCAGTGCGCTCCGGCATTATCGTAACATCGTCATCGCTACAGCTCTGTATACGTAGTAGTTCATCGTAAAACATGGGTCAAATGATACATCTAGGGTGACATCTATGCGTTAAAGGCCAAAAAGTAGCAGCGTAAACCGTGACATTTCGTCGTCCACGACCACAACATCACAACATGTGCATCTTAAGAACGGCCTTCTCTATTTCCGCTGTCGTGATACCGCTTCTCTCGCACATGCCGCGGAAGATGCCATTTTCCAACTGGAAGAGGTTGAGAGGAGTATCGAATTCCTGTAGCACGGTGAGTCTGCGGAGTAAGTCTGAGAGGATCTATGACGTACTGCTATCCGACCAGAATCCATCACTAAGATCCTGTCATAGGAGATGATAGTCCGCAATCGGTCTTCGTCGCGATGGCATTAACTGTCTGAGGGATGGTCCAAGTGGAGATAGCGATTAAAACTCACGGGCTATGCAAAGCAAAGTCTTGTGACCGAACTGCGTCTGGATAGTCTGTTGGATTTTGGAGTCTGTTTCCAGATCCACGGATGCGCTATCGACCAGAGTCAGTATAAGCACTTAAGGCAATGCGCCTGTGAACACGTACGTTGCCTCATCCAAGACTAACAACGACTTTCAGTGACGCACAAATGCGGGTTCAGGGAAGGCTGCTCACCAACTACCTGGCTGTCCTTCACGAGAGCACGAGCCAAACTCAACAGACTACGCTCGCCGACGCTCAGGTTGGCTCCTTCTGACTCGATGACAGTGTCGAGGGTGAATCGACTTTGAGGTGTTTCGGTACCATCGTGATCTTCGCACGCAGCCTTGGCAGTATTGTCGACCAGATAGGACCGACGTAGTGCATCCCACAAGTGAGCGTCAGTCTGAAGACATCGGATATCAGAAGCGCTAAGTAGAATCTAACAACGTAACTTACGTATTGATTGAAAGGATCTAGGTTCGATCGTATGGTGCCTACAGCACTGTCAGGTCATGTCGTGTTGCATATATGACTGGTTCTCTTACCACTGAACAGGAGTGGCTGTATGAGTTGGTCAGTCACGGCGCAGATTACAGGTGTAGAGGTTACTCACGTCTTGCGGAATGATGGAGAGCTTCGATCGAAGGTCCTTCAAACCAATTGCAGAGATGTCGATGCTATAACATAAAGTCAGACGCGGTCACATTGGCTGCGCACTATCGCACTCACTCGTCAATGTTAATAGAACCTGAAGACAGTTCCACAATACGGAACAGCGCCAACATGAGCGAAGATTTCCCGGCACCGGTCCTGCTCCAATGTCAGCCAACATGAGTAAGAACAGCATTGCGCTTCACCTTCCGACGACACCGATTTTTTCTCCTCCTTTGATACTCAGAGACAGACCCTTGAGAACGAAAGGCAGGCCGGGTCTGTACCGCATGACTACGTCCTTGAATTCGATCGCACCACGATCAGGCCATTCCTTGGGCGGTTTGCGATCTTTGATCTCATGGGGTGCTTCTTGCTCGATTCTGTCCCCTCGACTGTACTCGACGACTATGGCAGAGAATGAGACACCGTGATCTAATGCCGACGAAGTTACATACCCCGCTCGACAGAGCTCATGTAAGTCTAGGAACGGGTGAGCAATCAACATAACTTGACGAGAGTACGGACTTACTTCGACCTCAGCAGACTGGAGATAGTATGGGCTACATAAATTGCAAAAAAAGCATGAACACCGCCGCACGCACCTGGCGAGTGACCATGCTACACAGTTGTACAAGGGCAGCTAAGGACAATTGACTCAACACCCCGAATTGTGCCATATGACCCCGCTAAGACTTACTTGAGTAGGTCAAGACAAGACCAATCTGGGCGGGGTTAATTCCAGAGACATTGGAGACCGCCAACATCGCGACCTACATCCAACACGAGTGAGAACATACGCCCCTGCTCATGTGAACCCATTGCTTACAACGAAGATGAGCAATCCGCCGAGAAAGTCAAGGCGGATTGCCAGCCACCTGAGTCAAGATGAGTACGACAGTCGAGGAGTCCCAAAACGCCTCACCTCTGGTTCGTGACCGTCAAGATCCCCGCTCGGTCCTCCAAGTCAACGTAGTATTCATTGTCTTTGAGGAACCGGGCTGTCTCTCCGTAGCTGCGGATCGTCGCCAGACCAGAAAGCGACTCCGCAAAATGAGCATAGAGGATTGATCGTAACATTGCGTCTGTACAGCAGTGAGAATCTATCTGATGCTATGTTTGGCATCTACTCACCGATCCGTTTTAGCTCGCGCGCGCTGGCGCGGTAGAATGACGCGAAATAGTTGTAACCTAGTCCGATACCGACGACCGCAATTACTGTATGTCTCGTGAGTTGTGATCCATGTCAGCGACGATTACTGCACATACTGAAGTAATGCTCCAGCACGGTAATGATCGTTACACTCCCAATCATATTAGAGACCGTCAGGATGACTAATAGGGAGGTCAGCTCTTGTTCAAATGGGCAAGATTGCTTACTTACACAGCCGCATGGAGACTGGGAGCGGAATCAGGTCAATAAATAGTCCAAAATCAAGGTACGGGGACCTACCAGGAAGTTGGTTGTCGATATCTATGAAGCAATTACATTAGGAGGTTATGCGATACAACGGAGGCGCCGCGCTTACTCTCGATATCTTTGCCGAAGATACTTAAGATACGACCGAGAGGCTAGTAGTTGTCAGCTTCTCGAACACGTTAATTGCAAGTTTCGGCTTACCGTCGTGTCGAAGTAAGACATGGGAGCATAGAAGATGTTCCGGATTGCGTCGTGGTGCAAATTGGACGAAACGTGGAAGCCAAGCTCGTCCATTGTACCGCCTCTGTGTAAAGCGGCCGTCAGACAGATCAGTGAACTGCCACGAGCGATCCACTTACACGGCAAATGTGAAGAAAGCCTGACCAATACCCAGACATGCATACAAAATCTGGTAGAATGAGTTGCCTTTACCCCAGTTGCTAGAGACGAAGATTTTCTTAGCCAACGCCACGTTTCTGACTAACCGCACCTACTCTTCTTCCCACCAAATCAACGTGTAGCTGTTCATGATGGTGCACCCTTGCATCAGGATGATGAAGAGCAGAACGACAGGTCCAGTAATCCATCCTCTTCCCGCTTTCAGATACTCTCCGTATACTGTCATGGATGTCAGCAATGACATTCTGAGACAGGTATGCATCATGCACGACGTACTCTTCCAGCTAACTGAACCTGTTGTTCGCTTCTCTGGGACGATAAGCCTGCCTTCTAGCTTCCCGGTACCTGCAGCGGCGCGTTTGGCGGATTCTTCCCTGAGCTTGGTTTCGTCGACAGTCGTAACCGGCTTGCCTCGAGGGGCTTCAATCGCCTGCTCCTCGATGTCTTCCTCTTCCTCCTTCGTGGATGTACCACCGAACTCCTTGATAAGACGCGAGAATTCCTTCTCGTTCTTCACAAGCTCGCTGTAGGTTCCCTGTTCCTCGACACGGCCATTCTGTCACCAGCTGAGCGCTGTGATACCTATGTCATGGTGTCACTGGATCGCTTACCTTCATCGTGTAGATGTAGTCGCATTGGTCGAGGAAATGCAAAGCGTGAGTAACGAGAATGACGGTCTTGCCGCGGTTGCGGAGTGCTCCGACGATGGCATCGGCAAAGAGAGCCTTTCCGACGTGAGCATCGACTACACAATAATGTTAGGCTCAGTGCGTCTCAAGCTGCGAGTTTTACGTACCAGCTGATAGCGGGTCGTCGAAAATAATGACGTCCGCATTGTAGTAGAGAGCACGAGCGATGTTGACCTTGTGCAAAGTAAGGGTCGGAGAAGTAGAACAACTGTGTCAATTGAACTTACTCGCTGCTTCTGGCCACCACTCAGGTTGATACCTTTCTCTCCGATCTGGAAGCACCGAAGTCAAGTAATATGGTGTGCAGCGTATCATCGAACTTACCTCTGTGAGATCACCGTCCGGGAGCACTTCAAGGTCAGGAAGCAAAGACGCATTCTCTATCGCTTTCCAGTACTGAAAAGCACAATTTAGTCGCAAACGAGAATGGATTGGAGTTGCCGAACTCACTCGTTCTTCCTCGTATGGCTGACCGAAGAGAACGTTCTCTCTCTGTAGAATGTGAGTCCGCAATTCAAGATCTCAGACTGACTGTATGCGCACCAGAGACGCGTTCTGGATCCAGGCTGTCTGAGAGCAGTAGGCAACCTTGCCTCCAAAGGACACATGTCCGCGAACTTTGCGCATCTCCCCGATGAGACCTTGAAGGAGACTTGACTATAGCCCGAGCGTCAGATCGCAAGCAACGAGGTGCGGAGTATATATTCACCTTGCCGCTGCCCACAGTACCAACAACCGCTGCAAGCGTACCCCGGGGGATCGACATTGTCACGTCCTTGACCTGGAACGGGGCGCTCTGTTCATGGGCAGGCGTCGAGTCGCCTGGGCGACGCCTTTCCTTCCTTCCTTCTTCCTTACCTTCTCGTGCACTCGGGCCCTCCTCCCACTCAAACGTCGCGTCCTCCACCAGCAGACCCATCTTTTGCTCCTTGTCCACGACGAAAGTCGAGCCCTCGTTGAGCTCCGCGAGGAACAGCACCTTGAGACGCTCCAGCGCGTTCTGCGCGTCGGTCGTGGCGGAGAGAGCGCGCGGCAGGAACATCAGCGGTTGGCGGAGCAAGTTGAAGAGCGCGAGCGAGGAGAAGATCGTCGCGACGTTGAACGCGTGGGACGTGGAGGTGTATGTCACGAATGAGAGGGTGGCTGCTAGGACTGGAACGGAGAAGGCGGAGGCGATGCTGTATCGTATGGACTCGGTCAAACAATGCGCATACATGACCACTGTGTGCACTCACTTGGCTGAACGAGCGATCTGGATCTTTCTTGTGCCCCTGAGTTCGTTTGTCCGCATGTCATAGATCCCTGGAGGTTGTGAGTCAACAGAACGACTAGCAGGCGTCGTAACAAACTCACTCCTCAAAAACGATTCCTCGTGCGAGAAATACTTGACAACTCGCATAGCACCTGCACGCATACAGCGTATCAGCACATCGCTCGTAGATCCTCCTTGAGAGTATACGCTCACCGAGCACCTCGAGGATGAGCTTCGACCGCCTGTCCGTCCACTTGAGCGCCCTCTTGCCGATCGAGAACTGGAAGGACATGACGCGCTCTTGGATGGGCATGAGCAGGAGGAACAGCGAGAAGCCCGCCAGTGCGGAGTATCCCAGCTGGACGAGCAGGATGATCAAGCAGATCGTGACCTGGATGGGGGCCGTCCAAACTGTGTCTCTCGACGTTAGCATTGTTGGGCGGTAACACAGTGAGACGCACCGGCATGGAACCACTGAGCGCATGCATCCACTCGGCTGACCTACCATTGAGGTTAGCATAGATTCTATGCGATGTCACCGGTGCGCGAAGCTTACATCCGTCGATATATGCGTGACCAGCTTCGAGTTGGGCAGCGTCGTGCGCGCCTTTCCTGTTAGAGTCAGTCCCCGCTTGTAGATGGAGCTGATCAGCGCCGCCCGTGCCAGCATGCCCGTCGTCATAGACCGCCAGAAGAACTCGAATACAAATCGTCAGACACCATCTTGCTTCGAACCTTCAGAGTATGTCTACCTGGTGCGTGCACACGCTAGCGGTGACCGTAATGCAGAACAGGCCGATCGCCATGCCCACGCCTCGGCCTATGCTCGCTGTCGGTTCCCCCGCTGCTTTGGCCGCGACCCGCGCCTCGCTGAAGTTGATGATTGCCTAAGCTGAGGGTCAGCACCTCTGGCACCGTAGCACACCTTGTCTACCACTCACCCTGACGAGGAGCGGGCCCATGAGCTGAGCCGTGTCGCCGAAGACCTGAACCAATCTCGTCACATCCCATCACCCGACCAACCGCACCCAACCGCAAACATACCTTGAAAATCCCACCGGTCCAGAACGTCCACCCAAACACGTCGTTCAACGCCCACGCAATACTCGGCTCCCTGCGTCCTCCGCCTTCACGCCAGGCCCGCTCCAGCTCGCGCCTCGTCTCCGCGAATCTCGCCAGGTGCACGAGCGCGACGAGGAACCACCTGATGCGTAGCCAGAGCGGCGGGTGCAACTCACCCGCAGCGAGCTGTGCGTTCCACTCCGCGGCCGCCTGCACGCGCGCGGCCCAGGCGGCGTCAAACTGCGCCCCGAGTGCGCCTGCTTCACGCGCGTCGTCGAGTTTCCAGAGGTCGGTGGCTTGGAGGGTGCGCTGGTAGCCGAGGACCTAATAGAAGGAGAAGTGAGTGTAAGATGACTGAAAGGAACCGTTGGCAGAAGTCGTCGCAGTAGGTCGTTCGCTGGGTGGCATTGTATCGTTCGGAGAGCTTTCGAGTCGCGCAGGGTGTCTCACAGCTATGGACCTTGTGCACAGGCACATATAGGCGGCCGGAAAGCTCACCGTGCTTGAGCTTTGCTAAAGACGATGACGATGAACTCTCACGACAGTGACGACACAAGATGAGACGCTGCCGGAAGTTGCCTCACCGCCGCCCTTTCCTCGTGCAGGAAAGTCTATCAAAATCTGAAACCGAGATCCATCTTTCTTCAATGATCGATCGGTAGGCTTCAAATTCGTTTCGTTCCTATTCGTGGGCTTTCCTACACGAGGAAGTCGCAAAGGGCTGTGTGTGCATTGTCGACGCCTGTGTACAAGGTCCATATACGTCGTGATAGATAGCTAACCCCCAACGGAACGGCCCCTCACACGACTCAACGCGATCACTTACCATGAGCGGGTTGATCCACGAATACGTGAGGACGGAGATGAACGATGCATAGACCATGGGGAGGAGCGTCGCATCGTCGAGTGACTTGGGCGCAGGTGGTGGCGGATTCTTGGGTAGCCTGTACGCATTGAATGTCGCACGACTTTCTCTCAATGAAACGGTGTTGCGACTCACCAGAGCTGGAACCATCTCCTGCGAAACTTCACATGCTGCTCGCCCTGGTCGAACTCGAGCCTGCGGGAGCGGCGCGTGGGCTGTTCAGGGCGGTCCTTCTCGGTCACGCCTGCCGCCTCGATGTCTTTCTCGAGCTCGGGCTCGTTGACGGAAGTCGTCTCGGAGTCGGACGTGTCCTTCTTTTCCGGGTCCATGGCAGGCACAGAAGTCAAGTGCAGCTACGAAGGAAGGACGTTGCTCCTGAAGATCGAGGCGAGGCGAAGGAGAGTGGACGAACATGGTGGGCCATATATACCGCCGCTGCGCGGCAAGCTATCTACGATTTGGAGCACGAGCAGGCACCGATCAGCGCTTCAGCAACGAGTCAGCACGATGCTCATCGGCGTGTAACCCGCCGAACCGCCAGGCTGACGACAAGCTTGAAAGCTTCGGCTGTCTGGACGCGTGAAAGACGGTTGTACAAACATCTGTCTCTATTCCGTGGAGTGATGAAGAAATAGACAGGCATTGCGGCGCCGGATGCCTCGCATGTGAGCTCAGGCGTGCGTACGTAGAACACGGCAGAGATAAGTACTGAGACGGCAGGAGGATCTGGAGGTCGAAGTTGTCGAAGTGGTAGCATAAGAATAGAGATCTCATCGGTCGGCATCCAGTGCCGAGGCCGTGGGGGCCGGGGGGCACCGAGTCGGCGGCCGCGCCGAGGAACGCGTCGGCATCCTTGTCACGGTCTTACTTGCACAGCTGAGTACTTACTTATAATTAGTTGCAGGAGGACCACTCATCCTCGCCGTTGGTCCTCGCGGAGTGATCCCTGTGTCGCTGCTTGTGTCTCTTGACCGCGACTTGACCGTCTTCGAATCCCTTGGACATATTTACTCGTCTCCGGGCCGCTGCGCAGGTGTGGCTAAATGGCATCCTCCTCCCTTCGATCCGGTCGCGCCTCCTTGCGCTCTCTTGGAGGGTCAAAATTGGCTCTCGTGAATGCATGGTCGACTCTTCTCGCCTGCGCCAAGATCACCAGTATCCTCGAGCTCAGCGTCGCAGTCGCGCTCTTCTGTCACCCTCGCTCGACAGGGGCTGGCTGTCTTCGTTCATCATACGTGTACGCCATGCTCTCTGGTCCCATGCCCATCCTCTGATCTTTCCTCTACTCACCCGCGAGCCCATGACAGGTGCCGACCTGTAGTACGAGGCTGCAGGAGTGGCCTACAGCATCAACGCAGCGTTCCCAGGAGCAGCATACGTCGCACTCTGGTGCTGAGCCTCCGTGCAACATGGCCCAGCGAAACCTACGACGCGCCTAGCCACGGCGACGTAGCGAAACCTATGATGTGCCTAGCCACGGCACCATAGCGAAACCTATGATGCGCCTAGCCACGACGCCATAGCGAAACCTGCGATGCCCCGCTGAGGCTTCGCAGCGAAACCTATCCTACGCCTAGGATAGCGAGCGGGTCATATGGCATCTGGCGAGTCGCAAGAGCACCGGACAGGGGTTTGTCCCAGGTGCTCCTCTTCACTTGCCAGGGCTATCCTGTTCACATCTACCCGCCGTCCCAGTTCCCTCAAGTCTTCATGTACCACGTGCATCGAAACCTGAAAGAGAATCAAATCAAATATTCTTGGCCAGCTGGTGGGCTATAGCCGCAGGAGGGTCGAGCACCGCTACTCCTTGTCAAACATGAAGTCGATTGGTACATGTTGATCGAGGCAAATTAAATACAGTCTGCACGTTATCCTACAGTACCCGACACCCTGCCCGCCCAACGTCTACGCAGGAGCACGGAGCACGGCCGTGCTCAGCGTTTCACTCCACGACCACCGCTCGTGCGCACCGTACATGGCCAGGGCGCTCTGCCATCGCCCAGTATATTCCTCGACGCACACACCGCCTAGGCAATGACCGGGTGGAGGTGGGCGTCCGGGAACCCGTTGGCCTTGATACGCTGGAAGAGCCAGGCGAAGGGCGTCGCGTACGTGATGTCGGTGGACTCGGTATCGCTAGTATCGCCAGTGTGGGGGTCGCCAGTACCGCCAGTGAGGAGGCCGCCGATACGTCCGCGCCTGTCAACAATGACAGAGCCAGAATCGCCAGCGGCGGAGAAGTCGCCAGATTTTCTGTCGTACGGCAGAATGGACCATTCCACCGATGTCTGCTTAGTGCCGTCCCCGCAGTACTCTCGCACGTATGAGAAGACGCCGGTGGCGCTACCAATGGTCACCCCAGTGGCGCTCCCGTTCTTTGTGACGAAGAGGCAGGGTTTGTTGTCACGATCGAGCATGTCCGGGTTGTGCATCGCGTCCTCCGTGATGAAATCCTGAAGCTTGAGGAGGCGGTCCACAGGATACTCGTAGTAGCCGTCCTCGTAATGCGGGTACATCTTCCGGACAACTTGACGAGGAAGACCTTGTCACTATCGCCGCCTTCGGCGATGTAGAGGCCTCCGGTGCCCTCAGTGAAAGGCGTGCGCTCGGCAGCGATGTGCAGGCCGAGCACGGAGAGGTCCGCGCACGTCGACAGTGGGGTGAAAGTCGTTAACAGGTTTGAGGAGCTCCTGGCCGGCCGACCGGGTGTAGACCGACACGCGGAACTCGACGTCGACGTCGGTGATGTCGAACTCCTTGAGGAGGGCGAGGCAACCGAGCGCCGCGGTGTGGGCGTCCTCGCCAGAGACTCGGGGAGCACGCCGATCCAGAGTACGACGGGGCCGGGAGCCTCGCCAAACTCAGCGAAGCGAACCTGTCGATGCTCGTCCACTTGACCTTTACGGAGTCGAGGCAGGCGACGACCTTGTCACCCAACTCCTTCCAGACCGTGATGATCTTGTGGCCGAAGACTGGCCTGAGCTCCCTCCGCACGCTGTAGGCCTCCGGGCCGGTAGGTTCCCTCCACGGCGTGGTCCCCGTACGGTACACCAATTTCGGCTCGGAGGGCAAGCCCGCATAATAGGCAATCGCCTCCAACTCGGAGACGGAGTATGGGGGAGAAGAAGGAGTGACAGACATTGTATATTGAAGTCGTGAACGGGGCTGAGGTCGGTCTCGGTGGTTGGTGGTGTGGTAATACTTAGGGGGTCTCTGGCTGCAAAGTGTAATAGCGAACCCCACAACCCGGCCGTCACACGTCACAAGCCCGCCGCCCGCCGCTGCAGAGATTGACGTGCCGCAAGTCACACCCGACCCCGCCGTCGGCTGGTCTCGTCCGACGGTGGTGGGTGCGTACACACGGATGGGTACGAGACCACCGTCGGCCTGAGGCGGGCGCAACGGCGGGGGCGCGTCACACGTCACACGTGTCCCGCCGCTGCGCCAGATCGTGTACCATTGTCACACGGCGCACCTGTGGGGCTCGCAGTTCGCCACAGTATTCATAGTCTCCCGAGCAAGCAATGCACGTATGGACAATTTATACAAGCATGAGGAGTCACTGGAAGAAGAGAGGCCTAGGGAAACCCGGGAAGGTGAGTGCGAAAACTCGAAGCAGCAAGCTGAAGGACTGCCTTGTGATTTTCCACAAACATCAACATCAATCTGTTGAGTAGGCGGTGAGACATTTGACTGGGTAGCGCAAGGATAGCGCTAGCGTTTGACTGGAACTTTGGTGCAAGGGGAACGTAGAGTAAGACAACCGGCTCCCCTTTGATAAGATATTATTAGATGGTCATATGATAGCCTGCGTCGCGTCGCGTCCGAGTCGCGGCCGGCGCTAATGATGGGATCGTTTCTTCCTCCTCCCAAGCTCCTACCTCTACAGTAATATACCGCATTCCTCGTGAAAGATTATTAGGCATGGTGCACCTCATAATAATCTTCCACGGGAATATCGCATCAAAAGCTAAGCTTCTGCACTTACTTCTCAAACTGTGTACACTGCCCGCCCGCGCGTTCAATCCCGGGCCAGTTGAGGCTGACCTAGTGCTGCCTGGCACAATGGCAGCCTCAACTTGCCCTTTTAATAGCAGCTGCTCATCACTGTGCTTCCTTGCCTCCGCCCACCTGGGTTCCTTCAAGTAGCAGTACACTCTTCGACGTACACAAGCCCACACCGATGCCGCCCAACATGTCAACACGCCAGCGACTTCTACTCTACCAACTACTGGTCTCTCTCATAGCCACAGGATACTTCGTTGGCTCTCCACCTCGGCCCGTTGAAGAATACTTAGGTTCTCTCTCTGTCCTCGGCAACTTGGTGCTGTACTTCTCCGTCCTCGGTCTGTATGCCTCCTCGGTCTTCGCAGTCATTCACTGGTGCATCTTGCCTTGTGTCATACTCTGTGTCTCTCGGCTCTTCGGAAGACCGGTCAATTCCAGGAACTGCCATCAGCATGTGCAGTACCTGCAGGTTCGTACTTCACTTATTCCCATCTTACCGCTCCCTCACGTCTGCCCGCCGTAGTCCGCGATCCGCGGCTATCTTCACAAGCAATGTCGGGAACAGGTACGTCTTCCCTCTTCGCCTCTCGGTTCCCTGCGGCTGACATCCTTTGCGCCGGCAGCTGGCTTCGACTTCGCTGGATTGGGAGCTCCGCTTCCAGCGCCTCCAGCACGCGAATGCGGCCCTCCAGCAGACAATCGAAGCCCTCGAAGCCAGCACCGACGCCGCCCGCGCCGACAACGCCGCCCTTCGGACGAACGGCGCGAAGCTGCTTTCCGTTATGCAAGCCTGGCGCGTGGCAGGCAGGCGCCGCGTGAAGAAGCAGACTAAGAAGCTCGTCGACTCGCGCATTGGACACAAGAGCACCCTTTCGGACCTACGGAAGGAACGGCGCACGCATGCGACGACGAAGGACACGGCTACCGACTGGGAGACTCGCGCTCGCGAGCACGAAGCGAAGGTGCTCGAGCTCCAGTCCGCGCTGAAGGAGTGCGAGATCCGCGCCCGGAAGCACGAGCTCCTCGCCAACGACTGGAGGTCGCGTACATCCGATGGGAAGGCTGCGATCAAGGAGCTCGAGTCTCACAAGCGCAACTTGGAGGTGAAGGCCGCCGACTTCGAGACCAAGGCTACGGATTGGGAGACACAGGCTACGGAGTGGCGGACAGAGGCTACCGACCTGCGGGCCGAGGCCGAGGCATGGCAGAAGTATACCTACGATCTGGACGCCACCGCTAAAGCTTGGAAAGTCAGTTCGAAGGAGTTCGAGGCCAAGGCGCACAAGCATGAGACCAAAATCCACGAGCTGCGGACGCTTAACGAAAAGCTCAAGGAGAAAGTCGTCAAATGGAAGGATAATGCGACTACGCTGGAGACCGAGGCCGGTGAATGGAAGGTCCGCGCTCACAACGAGGAAGGCAGGGCCAACGATCTCAAGACACACGCTTCCGAGCTCGAGACGCAGATCGACGAGTGGAAAACACTTGCCATGGAGTACGAGTGTCTGGCCAGCAACTGGGAAGCTCACGCTCGCGACGAGGAAGTTAGGGGCAATGGCCTCGAGACGCACGCTTCCGAGCTCAAGGGTCAAATCGACGAGTGGAAAGCCGTTGCCGCGAAGCACGAAACTCACGCCAATAACTGGGAATCCCACGCTCACGACGAGCAAGCCAGGGCTAGCAACCTCGAGACGCGCGCTTCCGAGCTCAACGGACAAATTGACACATTGCAGGCCCTTGCCACGGAGCATGAGACCAAGGCTTGCGAATGGGAATCCCGCGCTCACGACGAGGAAGCTAGGGCTAATAGCCTCCAGTCACACGCTTCTGAGCTCACGGTGCAGATCCACAAGCTGGAGACCCTTGTTATGGAGCATGAGGCTAGCACCAATGACTGGAAGGCCCGCGCCCACGACGAGGAATCTAGGGCCAACGGTCTCGAGACACACGCTTCCGAGCTCGAAGGGCAGATCGACGCGTGGCAAGCCCTTTCCAAGGAGCACGAGACCAAGGCGAGTGACTGGGAAGCTCGCGCTCATGACGAGGAGGCCAGAGCCAACGGCCTCGAGACTCGCGCCTCCGAGCTCAATGTTCAAATCGAAGAGTGGAAAGCCGTTGCCGCGAAGCACGAAACTCGCGCCAGTAACTGGGAATCCCGCGCTCATGACGATCAAGCCAGGGTCAACGACCTCGAGACACGCACTTCCGAGCTTGACGGTCAAATCGACACATTGCAAGCCCTTGCCGCGGAGCACGAGACCAAGGCGTTCAACTGGGAAACTCGCGCTCGCGACGAGGAAGTCAGGGCCAATGGCCTCAACACACGCGTTTCCGCGCTCAAGGTGCAGATCGACAATCTAAAGACCCTTATTACGGAGCACGAGACCAACGCCAATGACTGGAAGGTCCGCGCCCACGACGAGGAATCTAGGGCCAACGGTCTCAAGACACGCGCTTTCGAGCTCGAGGGGCAGATAGTCGGGTTGCGAGCCCTTTTGAAGGAGCACGAGACCAAGGCCAACGAATGGGAAGCTCGCGTCCACGGCGAGGAAGCCAGAGCGAACAGCCTTGAGGCACACACTTCCGAGCTCAACGGCCAAATCGACGAATGGAAGTCCCTTGCCGCGAAGCACGAGGCCGAAGCCAATGGCTGGGAAGCCCGCGCTCACGATGAGAAAACCAAGGCTACCGACCTCGAGACACGTGCTTCAGAGCTCGAAGGGCAAATCGACGAGTGGAAGGCCCTTACGACCGAGTACGAGACCAAGGCGGGCTATCTGCAGACCCGGGCTACCGAGCTTGAGGCGGCAGCTGCTGACTGGAAGGTGCGCGCCCACGAGCACGAGAACACTGCCAACGAGTTGGCGTCCCGTATCGCCGAGCAGGAAGCACAGGTCCACGACCTCCAGGCACGCACTATCGAGCTTCAGGCCACCATTGACGGCTGCAACACCCGTGCGGCTGAGCAAGAGGCCAGGGTGACCATCTTGGAGGCTCGTGAGCGCGAGTTCAAGACGGCGATCTGCGACCGGGATTCTCGCGCTCAGGAGCTGGAGACGACAATGCGCGACCGGGACTCTCGCGTTCAACAGCTTGAGGCGACAATATGCGACCAGAAGTCACGCATTCGAGTACTTAAGGCCGAGGTCAGAACTTGGGAGTCGCGCGCAGAGGATCATTTGTTCAAATACGAGATCACGGAGGCTCACGCTCGCGATGAGCAAGCTAGAGCTGACATTGAGGAGGCCCGCGCACTCGAGCTCGAGACCAAGGCAAACAACTTGGCGGCCGTGATTCTTCGATTGGAGGCGCAAGTCAGCATCAGCGAGGCGAAGGCCCACACCTGCGAGGTCCGTGCGCAGGAAGCAGAGAACAAGGCTGACGACTGGAAGACTCGCGCCTTCGACGAGGCGACTAAAGCAAAGGACTCGGAAGATCGCATCCACAAGCTCGAGGGCAAGATCGATGACTGCGAGACGGAGCGCAACCAGGTCAAGTCTCAACTGACTGCAGTCCAGCAACGTTCTCAGAAGACCGAGGCCGAGCTTGCCCGCATCCGCACCACGCTCGACGCACAGAAGAAGACGAACACCTCGCTTGAAACCCTGAACGTCACCCTTAAGACGGAGCGCGACGACTTCAGAATTCAGTTGGCTGCAAAGGAGGCGCGCGTGCAGGATGTCGAGGCTCAGCTGTCACGCGCTGAAGGCGAAATCGACGCTCAGAAAATCGCCTACGAGCTAGTCAAGGAGAACGTCACTACCAGGAACGACCACGATGTTCCGCAGGTCGAGATTCCCGAAGCAGACCGTCAGCATGGCCGCGATGACGAACACCAGCCGGTCAAGGAACGCGCTCAAACAGCAGAGGCTCAGCTCGCTCTGGTCAAGGAAAAGCTCGAGAACTCCGAGATGCTGTCTATTCGACTCAGTGAACGCGTGGCTTCGATCGAAATGGACCGTGCCCTGCTCCTGCATCGGCTAGACGAGATGAAGGGCAACAATTGCGGAGGCAACCCGAATGGCGAGAAACCGGTACCCAACGACAACATGATTCAGCCCGACAAGGAGGCCCAACATCCTTCTGTTACCTTGGACGATTCCTCTGCCATGCGGGACCTCGTGGTTTTTCTGGCGTACGCCCGGAAACAGCACAAGATTGCACAGAACGCCCAGCAGGTTGATCACGCGAAAACTCATGAAATCCACCTTGCGGCCCACACAGTTCTCGACGCTGCCAACAAGAAGGTCGCCTCTGTGCTCAAGGAGATGCATCGACAGCACCATCAATACGAACTCGATCGGTACAAGCAGCAACTGGATATCGACGCCAAGGACCGCGAACTCAAGGACAACTGGGAGCGTATTCAGGCGCTGGAAACGGCGCTCTGGAAGATGTCTGCACATATCGCCCCGGATGATGATGACGCAGAAGCGAATTCGTCTATGGATGCGGAGACCGGCCTCTCTACGGAGGGGCTGGCCGCATTGGCTTGAGGCAGTACGTCTGTCAGGGTTTCCTAGACGCGGGTGTGGATGGTACAATCTCCAATGGGGATGCGAGGGGTTCGTAGAGCGGGGATAAGTAGGGATTGTCAACGACAGAGTGCAGGAGATCGGCTTCAAATACCTATCAAGTACGTCTTCCTCAAGAAACGCTATGACCCAGCTGACAGGACCTGTGCATGGTCAATTAGTGCGTCATGATCCATATCTAGAGGTGCGTAGAACGCCCTCCACTGTGATGAATAACTTGACTGATCTCGAACTAACTGATAGCACGCACACCGCGGGACCTGCGGTGCTCATTACTCTGGAACGCGAGGCTGCTTCCCGTCGCATGCCATTACACGACGAAGCGTCCTCCAGGATCACATCCGAAGTGGACTGCTGTGTTGGACACATGACTTGTGAGTCTCCCACCATCCGATACATCGTACCGTTCAATAATCGCACCCCAAAGTGCGGTCACATTAGTGCGGAGCTCAGTCATCCAATACGGCCTCCACGACGTCGATACGACTCAAACTGGAAGCATTCGAACGTTCTTGATGATTCTGTCATCCCTTCCTTATCAATTCTCTCTACCCCCTTCGTCAGTACTCCGGACGATGCATCAACTCACACCCTTTCCTACGTCGAAGATTCCCTAGCACATGCAAGACATACTTTATCCTCCCGATGTCCGTGTCTCCCTGCGATCTCTGTTTCGTTCCTTTTTACGTTCATTATTTCACCATCCTTCCCTACATCTCTTTCTACTTCCCTACATGCCTTTGTTTCATTCCATTCTATTTCTACCTCACTCCCTCGTCTCCCACACATCCATCATGATCTTATTTTTCGCTTGCCCACCTTGTCATTAGCCTCGTGTCTCATCTATTCATTCATTGTGAACTACTCTCGGTATGCGCATGCTTGGAAGTCGGCAAGTACCAAGGTCAGAAGCCATGAAACTGTGAAGATCACAATATGTATGCAACTCACTCTATTTAGAAGCTGCGGCTTTTGTGTGATTTGTCACACAAAAGCCGCAGCTTCAAAATAGAGTGAGGCTGGAATCGGGTTTGATGACACACAGCACCCAGCGCCGCTCTCGTAGTCAAGAATACATTCGATAGCACTTCTTCCAGTACATCACATTGATCGCGTCCCGATATCAGCACTATTACCGTTTGATAAAGCCGACGAGCTCCTTCTGCAGCTCACGCTGCCGCCGTGCCTTCTCCAGATCATCTATGCTGCGAAGGTCGAACACGATGTCTCGTGTTTTACCGAAATACACCTTCAGTAGTGGCGAGGTCAGTGGGCACGGGTACGTGAGACAGAATACGAGGACATGCCTCTTGAAGGAGGTTCCTCATCTTGATCTCCATCTCTTCGATCATCCGCCCTGTGTTCGAGATGTGCGACGACTGATCTTGCAAAGGGTGGTCTTGTTCGCTCTGATGTACATAGTATATCAATGAGCTGGGGTACGCAAGGCCACGAGAACAACGCACCTGTCTCGTCATGCTCCCGCTCAGCACTACCTCGCCTTCCCTGTTCGCATCTCCCGGCCCGCTCTCCTTGCTCTTCTCATCTTTCCCGGCAGGAGCGGTCACTGCACGGTTCGTCATCTGCAGCATGATGGTGGAGGTGAGCTTGTAGTGCGCTTGTCGCCCGCGTTCGGCGGCCTCGAATACGTGGATGGAGTCCCATGAGCCGGAAGGCTCGCTTGGTGATGACGCGTTGAGTACTGCGAATTGAACGATCGTGAGGGGGCGCATTCAATTGCGAGGTATGGATATGTCAAACCTTTCTTCAGCAAGACGACACCCGCGAAACCGCCGTCGTCGAGATCCCAGAGGAAGACAGAGGATACACCGCCCTCATAGTACCTACATCGAAAGACTGCGATGAATCTCGGGGGTGCCCGCGACAGAGCAACACGACACTCACATCTCGCGGTATGTATCGAACGCCTCGTTCGCGGTGATCTCCAACTTGCGCAGCTTTGGGGAGGGGACGGTCCCATCTTCCAGCGGAGGGTCGTACTCGTTCGACCACGGACTCCTGCACACTATCCATCAGACACTGCATCTTACTCGTGCACGCGGCGGGTGTACGTGCATCCTCTGTTCAGTGCCTGCACCGCGGAGACGACACGTACCGATAGCTCTCCCCGTCTCTGTTATAATCGCACGTGAGGTAGTCCCTGCCCGTCGCGCGATCCGTCATCACCCTCAAGGGCTGGTCCACGCTGCCCAGGAGGTCGTCCGCATAGTCGGGGCACATCGCGACAAGCGAGGCAACGTTCTCCTCAACATGGGTCGGTGGAAGCCGCCGCATCAGGTCGAGCATCGAGTCTACGAGGTCGCCCATTGTGCGTCGACGGTTCCAGGAAGACGATCAAGCGATGTAAGAGGTAGCGTTGAAAGTGGGTGTTGCGGTGTAGCAGAGTGTGCAGTCCAACCGAGCCTACGCGCCCAATGCAACGCGATGAGATCGCGGTCACGTTTTGTCGTACGGACGCGCCCCAGGAAACTCAAACCTTGGTAATATGGTATTGACACCAAACGGACAATCGCGCGTATTCTTTCAACGTAGATACAAACATCTTATGCTATAGCTACAGCATGACAGGTACTTTGGTCTGCATTTCGTTACACATAATGATAGTACAACCATCATTCAGTAGCATCTTTGACGGTTGAGCTGGAGTCGGCCATTCTCCCGTCCTCCGGTGCGTCGCTGTTCTTTGCATGCGCGATCTCCATCACGTTGAATTTGTGCAAGCTGTAGTAATCCTTCACAACGCTCAGGCCGCAAATGCTCTACTCGATCGGATGAGTTGATACGGAAATCGAGTATGTAGTGGCACTAACCTTGAAGACTTCTACCAAAATGAACGCCTCCGCGTTGTCTAAATTGACCTGGTGTCTCTCTGGGATACATTTTGCGAGCCCTTCAATGAGAGTGCTCCTTGACATCGTGTTATGGTTACGCATTCTGAGCTCAATCTTGTACTGCGACGTCTCTTGAGATCAGAAACGAGACAAGAACATGAATGAACGATACGACTCACGCGATATATTTTCTCCGGATCGTCTTCGAAGAATGGTACAACGATCCTCTTACACAGCGATTGCACCTCCGAAAGGTTGGCGACACAGGTTCCGGATACCGGTGTCAGTCGCTGCGTGTACCTAGACAACATGACAAAGGACGACGGTGTTCGGATACAAAATAATACGTACCGTGTCTGGGTGACACCAGCGTCCACCACATTCTGCACATGCTTGACAACCATTTGCACTGGATCTACTGGAGGCTTGCACGATATGAAAACAACTGGTGGTCGTCACTCGTTGCACTCTGTCAGTACTAATATTCAGACTTACCACAGGGCGTATTCGTCTGACAATTAACTGCGACGACTCTAAGTACCCAGCGGAAGGTCCATGACGAGGGACTCACCGAACCTTTGCTCTTTCCTAGGCCGTTTCATCGAAGCGACCTCCTTCGCAATCTGCTTTTCGAGCTCTTCTTCGTCATCGCCCCCGTTATCACTGTCGGTCTCCCCATTTCCGGCTTTTGCGCCCTCTTCCTGCCACAGCTCGGACGCAAGCTGAGACGCATTAGCACGACGAACAGATGGCCTTGCCATCCACCACTCACAGAGTCAAACAGATCGTAAAGCTCTCCGACAGTCTGTTTCTCCCTCCCCTTGATGCAAGTGACCCAGACTCCTGGACCGTCTATCACCCGCTGCCCCCAGATCGGAGTGCCATCCTGGGCATAGATCGTTCTGTGTGAATAAGGGCTCATTGCAAGTAGCAGAGCGGCGCACCGAGCGATATCGTCTTCTGCCCCCATCCCGCGCTTCAGTTCTTCTCTTCCCTTCTCTGGATGCCATGCAGACCGATATATGGAGAAAACTTGAAGACCAGAAGAGAATGCTTGGAGGTCGATACAAGTCCGAGTCGATGCAACAGTCAGTAGACGCCTGTTTCTTTCAATCTTTGCGGCCCCAGTAAGTAGCCACAGGTCGCCCGGACCGTCGGGACCGATCAGCTTTGAGCGCTTGAGCGCTCGTCCCCTCCTGCCAGTGACCTCCTGCCATCTGCGCACAAAGACCATCGACTCGAGCGCAGACCTCGACAACTCAATGATCCTCCGTAAACCTACTTGGGGATATGGCTAACCGCGGGGCTCAGCGACGACGCGGTTGAGGTACAATTTGATCTCTGTCGCGACTGTCTTCAAGTTGCCCTCCGCTAAGCCTGGAGTCCAGATTTCACCAGTATCGCATCGCGATGCCCAGTTATGTGCTGTCAAACTAAGTGGTGTTGACGAGTGCAAACCCTGATAGCCTAGAAGCCGTTGCATTGATTCCGCTCAGGTCGTTCGGCTCGGTGAGTTGCAGTCACTTGCATTGTCGAAGGCGCGTGGATGACATGATACAGGAACTTGCAAGCATATAGCATGGCCCCACCGGAACTACCCCTCGAATTGCAGCAGCATATTCTGGATGAGTTCAGCTGTCTCATTCCCAGTGATCGCGAGACTTTGAAGTCTTGCAACCTGGTCTGTCGTGCATGGAGCTGGAACGCGCGATCGCGTTTCTGGACAGTTATCGAGTCGAACAACACTCGCGACTGTTGTCATCTCCTGTCCGTCCTAGAGGAGTCGGCGCGGGTAACTTTGTCGGAGCGCTTCAGCTGCCCAAGATGGAGCATACCCGCGAGCATGCGTTGCGAGCTACTGCGTCGCCTCACACCTCACATGTCGATGGTCAAGTGTCTCCATGTGAAGGCTTCAACATCAGCTCCCTGCTTCACCACTTGCACTCCATGTACGAGACCTCCAACATGCAGCACGCTATATCCTCCATTTTCAGCTTCCGCCGTCTGTTAATGCGATTCCTTAGACCTTGCCAGCATGGACTATCTCCCGCAATTCAATGGAGCCTTTCCGTCGGTCTTGAGCTTGAGCATCCACTTGCTCTTCGTGACTAGCCAAGGCTTAGGACGATGTTCAATGTAGCCTCTATCAAGGACTTCCTCGCACATCGTAGAGAGGGGACTATCCGTATACAAGAGCTCGATTTGACGAACTGCCTCATACCGATAGGACTAATGTCGGGGCTGCTGGACACATTGGCAGCCCCCCCATTCGAGTTGCAGCTGTCTTCAAAAATTAGCTAAGGAGAATAACGTCGAGTTGGGCGCAACTATCGATTACGTGAGTTGAAGACGTTACGAGCCGGTGGCCCAGTGTGAACCTGTATATTTCCGTGTGAGTCCCAAAACACGCCATTTTATCTTCGATGCATACCTTTCTGACAATCAAGAGACGGTGAACAGGCAACTGCGACCAGTCGTACTTATTTGCCTCCGAGTCCTGGAATGTTCGGAAGGCGCGTCCTGCCAGTAGGGTATTCTGATGGCCGTGCGTGTGTAGTCTCTTGTATTTGCTGGCCCGTAGTAATTTATGAAGACGGCGAGATACCAAGTACTGACCCTGCAAAGTGAATGTCGTTTTGATGTCGTCGGTCAGTTCGCACTGGCAAAATGTGCCTAGATCTGAGATTGAACGTTGTTGGCAATCGGCGATCGTGGCTGGGGCATGATGGCGGTGAGTGGCGGGAGTGACAACCGTGTGTGTCGGTCCAAGTCGGTCAATCGTTCGATTCCCGCCCGCGCGACTGCGACCTATCCACACCTGCCTGCTGCTCCTCCATGCCGTCCCTGCAGCCTCGCCCCTCTACTCAGCCCCGCTACTAAGCCCAGACTTTGTCCCCTCGTCGTCAGCACGGTGCACGGCGAACTGGGAACATTCGCACCCGCGTAGCTACGTTGACGGCAACCACCCCCATACCACCCTCCTGCTCTGGCCTAGATGGTACCCGCCGTCGCAGAAGATGTGTTTGACACGGAGCTGCCTGCGTGGAAGAAACGGGCTGCAAAGATAAGGCCCCATGGTCTGTCTGCCTCGCCTTATAGCAGACTGCCTGGCGGGCTGGCTGTGGTACGTATCTTCCCATCTCAACTGGTACCACTCCCGCTCATACGATCTACACAGAAGAAGATGAGCAATGCAGAGTTTGAACGACGCTACCCATCTGCCCCGCCGCCTCTGTGAGTGCTCGCAATGGATCGGACACGGTCTGTTGATCAAACTATGTTCCCGTGTAGCACGCCAGATCTCACCGCCAGCCAGAGCCTCTCTTCATCTACGCCACGTTCTCTCTCCACGAGCTTGCCGCGATCCTCCTCATTGACGCTCGAACCTGCTGAACCTGCTCCTCGTGACCTCTCACCACGTTCTCGCCGACAGCTGCGCTACCACCGTGCGCAGGCTGCCGTGTCTTCGTCTCTGCAGCACAGCCTCGCCGAGCCTGCACCGGTCGATCAGCAAATCCGCGCTCTCGAGCGCGCAACGGCCATGCTGGGCACGCAGGCGCGAGAGGCCAAGGAGCAGGCTGCGAGGCTGCGCGAGTGCCTCGCAGACCGCGCGAATAGGGATCCCACGGAGTTTGAGACGATGTTGCGCGAGCGGTGGCTGGCGGCCAAGCGGGAGGCAGAGATGAACGACGCGGTGCGTGTGCTCGAGGCATCGCTCGCGACTCTGCGGGAGACCGGCCACGCGCGCGCACGCCTCGAGGAGGGAGACGGAGGAGGCCCGCGGGTGTCGCCGCGGAAGCAGGCTCAGGCGCATGCGAACCTCGCACTATTCTTGGAACGGGCGGGCACGCGGGTCCCGCTGGCCTCGCGGCTCGCGCCCGGCCAGCACGTTGTCGCCGCCGCCCAGCGCCGCAAGACCATGTCGCGCGTCCACTCCCTCCGCCTCCGTCACTCCGCGTGTGTCCTCGCCTTCCAACTAGGCATGCCTCACCCGGCCTCCCCGTCCGCCCGCCCCCTCAGCCCCGCCGGCTCCCACTCATCCAGGTCTGCGTCTGCCTCCCCGTCGCGGTCGCCCCGGACGCCGCTTCCGTCCGACACGCCGTCCAGAAGCCCCCTCGCGAGCCCGCGCTCGCCCAAGACACCACCGAAGCACACCTCGCGGCTCCTACCCCTCCCCCCTCCGCCTCCGACTCACCCTCGAGTCCGTGGGCAGGCGGCTTCGCAGACATCCTCCTCCCCGGCTCGCCCCGCTCGCGCGCGGACATCCTCTCCCAGGCCGAGGCCGACGACCCCGGCGTGCCCGCCTACGCAGTCGACCTCCTCGACGCGCTCGTCGCCAGCGAGCTGGACGTCTCCCTCCGCACACCGGCCTTCGCCCACGGGCCGCCCCCGCGCACCCCGCCGCGCGCGCGCCACGAGAGCGAGTCGTTCGGGACCGCCGCCGCGCGGATCCTCGCAGACACCTCCCTCCCGCCCTCGCCGCGCGCGGGGTCCCCCGCGCCCTCGCGGTCGCCGGCACGCGACAGGAGCACGTCGGCGACCTCGATGCCCGCGTGGATCAACGTGGCGATCCCCCGCCCGCGCGCGAGCGCGTCCAAGGCGGGCGCGGGCCCGTCGAACGCGCAGAGGATCCGGAGGAGCCTGCACCTCGGCGGGCTCGGCGCGTCCAAGTCGAACCCGAACATGAAGGCGGCCGCCGCGGCGCACGCGCACGCGCACAGCAGGCTCGGCTCGGGCTCGCCCCTCCGGAGCGCGCTCGCGCAGACGTCCAGCTCGCTGTCGTCCGTCCCGGAGAGCCTGGCGTCGAGCACGTCGGACGACGAAGACGGCAATGGCAACGGCGACGGGGAGGCGGAGGCGGAGAGGAGGGGGCGGGGGAGGAGAAAGGCGGGCCGCGCGGAGGACGCGAGGATGGCGGAGATGGGCGCGGACCTGGACGAGAGCAGGTCGTTCTCTGTTGTGTCGTTCAGTGTGAAGGGCGAGGAGCCGCAGGGCGTGGGTGGGCTCGTGGCTAGAGTGCGCAACCGGCTGAGTGGGTTGGGCAGGCGGTGAGGGATGCCAGTTGTGGATGTAGTTTGGGGAAGCGGAAGTGGAAGTGGACTGCTGCTTGGATCATTGTAGGTTTGCTCGTTTGTTGCTCTCGCTGCATGATGTATGTATTGGGACTTTGCTTGCGAAACCTCACATGCTACTACGACTACTCTCTTGCTTCATTTGACGGGCTATGCTGTATTCTCGTTGAGTACGACATTGACAACCAACACTAGGCAGCTGAGCCTACGTCCTGCATTCCAGTCAACTCACACTCTGAGTACATACGTAATGCAGCTGAGTCTTTGTGTACAACGTGAAGGAGCAGGCAAGTTCCTATCAGTTTTGATATCACTGAAATCTCTAAATAAATGTAGTAGATATGGAGGTGTGGTACGGCCCGTACAATTGTATGTTATCCTGGAAGCATGCCTTGCTATCCTCGCACAGCTACACCCCACGAATCATCCGCCTCACAATGTGCTTCCACCTATACGTCTTCGCACCCAGGTAAATAGGGTCCTTGCTCGAGATGACGCAGGTATGCATCTCGTCGACTGAATCCTGTACCACTAGTATCTCCGAGTCAACGGTCGTAGGACGCAAATACAGGTGGCGTTGGACGCCATCGGCAGGCTGCTACGAATCGAGAGGAATTCCAACGCAGCAGACAACGTCTTCCGTGTCCCCTGAGGCATGAGTCTGGACTCGGTGACCCTCGAGGTCAGCGTCGGTGATCGGCTTTCCGCAATAAGGACATGGGGTTGTGGGAGCACCAGCGTCGCTCAGGATACTATCGATAGCATCCCGGGATAGTCGATACTGAACGTTTCGCGCCCTTGATGACGTCAGTATCACCGACGGAGGGTCGCCGACGTCGACGTGGAGGGATACTCGTACAGCAAGAAGCCCGTGTCCTGCGGCTTGCGGGAGTAGGGGCTGGAACGAGGGCTGCGCCGTCGGCGAGGATGGCGCAGGAGACTCCTCCCGGATGAGCCAGAGGGTTGTGCGTCTTGCAAGATCCGCAAGCAGGACGGAACCACCTTGGTTCGGAGGGATGCCGAGATCTGAGGGAAGGGGTATGGGTCCAGCCGTCATCGTAGGTGGCGCCGGGCGCGAAACGGATGGTGACGGTGTCGACGTCGGTCCCATGAGGTAGGCATGAGGTCAAGGGATTGAGCCTGACCAAAATTGAGCCTGACCAAATCCCTCGTCCAACGCTTCTGGAATGCAGGGTGCGCGGTACCACGGTAAGCCATAGCCATACCATGACGAGCGATTGGGCTTCGCCGTCGTCTGTCGTGCTCCGTACTTCCCCACCACGGCCTATCTTGTCGGGTGCATCAGGTTGCGTAGCAGACAGTGGCCGCTCGTTGGAATGTTGATGGAACCTGGACTCCCCGCGGAGGTCCCTACACCAGTATGACGAACCCTTGGCCGGGGACACCTGCAGAGGAGGTCAGCGGGACGCGACAAGCGGCGAGGTGAGAACATACATGGCCATGAGAGTCCGCCGAACAGCAATCCGGCGTGGGATGACGATTGAATCAGGAAGCGCGATGCTTGGAGATGGCTCGAGAGCGGGCCCCACTGGGCTACGAGAAGTTTCAAGTTTCGCATGAGGAGTGGATGCGATGGCGAAGTGAGAGAGTGGAATGAGTTTGTCGGCCCTGCAGTAGGGCCTTAAATACCAGTAAGGACAGGGGTTTCACGAGCTTGTGAACTCTGGTGCCAAAGCGTCGGGTGGCGCTAAGGGTGGCCACCGCAAGGCCATAGCAACAACACACAAAGCGCGGCGCCGAAAGAGATAAAGTGTGTGGCCAAAGCGCGGCGCAATCGCCACACAGGGGCTCTGCTCTCTATCTCATTTTGGTTAAGCGTCGACGTAGCTGGGCCTGACATTGTCATGTCAATAGAAAGCAGAGACCACACTTGACCCACGTACTGACTACGGGTGGCCACCCTCGCGACGTCGATCATTTGCCCAAGTTCAGCAGCGCCTCGTGCACAGCGGTACCCTCCTCTTCGGACAACAGAATCACGGAACGAGCGGAGAAGCGCGGAATGACCCGATACCACATAAAGCGAGGTTCGTGCCAGCTCGGCGGAACGTACGCAGTGTCGGCGGCGGGTGCGCGATTGAGCCCGATGTGTTCAAGATGAGGCGAGCGATTCGCTAATTTGAATGCGCGCCGATGCGCCCATTCGGTGAACCCATCGTCTTTAAAGGTTGCCGGGAGAGTGATGGTTATGGCCACGAGGTATTTCGTGGTTTGATCGTCCACGCAGCGCTCCTGATAGCAGCAAAATAAGAGGCGTGAGGAGGCAAGAAGAAACATATACGCAATGGCTTACGATGTCATCCTCGATCTGCATTGCATCTCGCCCATCGCAGAAAGTCAGTTGCAGAAATTTCACTGTCTCGTTCTCCGAGTTCCAATATAATGGTATCGAGACAGATCCTAAGATGACGGGTCGGTATGCGTGGATCGTGTTCTCAGCCATGTACCCCATTTCGGGACTACGTAGGGTCAAGCGCCGTACATGACCTTGAAGGGGCAGCGGTATGTCCGTCGAGAGGAAATCCAACTTTGGAGGGGTAGTGACGGTTTGACGATTAAAAATTGCCAGTTTGGGGCCTACCCGAAGTGTGTGGATGCCGGGGAAAGCGCGAAATATAACGCCAACGTGCGAGATGATCCCATGCGATATCGCGAGTTCTTGCAATTTCGGCCAACTCGGTCCCGTCGCTGCTAAGAGAGGGTCCGTGTGGTACCCTATCGAAAGGGAAACAAGCGACTCGGAGAACTTGTTAAGTGTCGCGGTCAGCTCCTCTCGAGGAAAGCTCTGAGAGTCATCGAAGCGACAGGTCAACACCTTAGGGCGGCTCACCGCTCGGGACAGAACCGTAAGTGTCGCCCCGTTTGCAGCCAAGAGGTGTATCGTCTCGAGCGCAGCGGAAGCCGCGATTGCTTCAGCTAGGTCGGGAATGTCCTCCAACAGGTAGCCTATCGATCCGAAGGACAGAGTTCGCAATTGGTGGGACCTTCTGATGACTTGGGCGAGCATGGAAGGCCCTTCCGTGTAGTCGGCACAGGACAGCGACCGTTCCCCATCAAATGGCCAGGATTTGATACAAAGGGATGCCAAGAGCCCGGGACGAGAGGGTTCGTTGAGCATGTACTCGCAAAAGCGGCGAATCGACTCGGGGCTCCATCGACTGGTGATAGTCACCTCTCTGACGAAATATCGTAGCGCGATGTTATGGACAGCGTGGCAAGTATGCGCTAGACGCAACATGTCTCGCCGCTCTGTGTATTGTAGCAATGTGTTGATGATATCATAATATAAGTCCATGAACCTCATCTTGGTTCGCGGCCTGGGCAAATCTGGACGGTGGTAGATGCGCCAGCACTGCCACGTCAATGTCAGTAGTACGCTAGTCGCCTAGGAATCGCTCTCGTGACGTACCTCCTCGGACAACGGATTTCTGCTGTAAATGCTGTAGAGTCAGTGTGAAAGCATTACGTGCCACCAGTGGGTGGTAGGAGGTCACAGCGATTCGGAGGTTCGCTGGCGACCGTCACCGTATGTAAAACACGTTGTATTCGGGCGTCTATGGATCGAGATTATGTTTCTCGCAAACACCACGCAAAAGGGAACATCTGCACACCCTTCGGCGACTGGGTCCGACGAGCAAGGTCGGGTTGCTAGGTACATCCGAAGATCATTAAATGTACATCCCATCTCATCATCAAACTGAATACGGCCCGAGGTACGTCGTACTACACACAAGTACACAGGTAGTAGTGGCACACCCCCAGGCCGGTTAGCGAACACTGAAAGCACATACATGACGACAACTTGCTCTGAGTACTGAGTACATGGGGACGTGATTGATTCACGGAGAGCATAATCAGCAACTACGCATCAATCCAGGTCATCGATTTTCATCCTAGCCAACAGATCCGCGAAGGTTTCCAAATCGGCGCGCTTGTGCTTCCTATGATTCAAGCTCTTCTCCACCGGCTCTGGAGTGTTTGGCGGCGGCGGAGGAGGCGGCGGAGGTGAAGGGGTGCGATTTCTCGCAGGAGAGCGAGCCTGCAAGTAGTCAACGATGTCATAGAGATCGCGCTTGTGCTTCCTATGATTCAAATTCGTCACCACCGGCTCTGGGGTGTTTGGCGGAGGAGGAGGCGGCGGAGGAGGCGAAGGGGTACGATGCCGCGCAGGAGAGCGAGCCTGCAAGTATTCAATGACGTCGTATAGATCGCGCTTGTGTTTCCTATGGTTCTTCTCCTCCGGTTCCGGGGTGTTTGGCGGCGGAGGGGGAGGCGGCGGGGGCGAAGGGGTGCGGTTCCGCGCAGGAGAGCGAGCCTGAACGGCACGGGCATCAAGCGACCCGTCATAGAATCCACGAGTATTCCTGAGGATGGGTCAGGATTGTCAATGGGATGTTACGGGCACGGACGTACAAATCAATGGGAAGAGCAATAGCCGGGACGATAGCACCTGCAACGAGTGCCGCCGTCGCAACGATGGAATAACGCATGTTGGCTGATGTTTGAAGTCGTCAGGTGGCGTACAGGGAATGAGTGTTGGGCGTGAACACAAAAAGCGCGACTGGTAGCA
This sequence comes from Fomitopsis serialis, assembly GCF_022376445.1. Lineage (NCBI taxonomy): Eukaryota > Fungi > Basidiomycota > Agaricomycetes > Polyporales > Fomitopsidaceae > Fomitopsis > Fomitopsis serialis. The sequence goes on from NW_025954978.1 coordinate 42,132, forward strand.
GCGAGAATCATTAACAACTGCGTAGTAGCATCACAATATAATGGTCACTTACCTGCCAGAGTCTGCACTTGAGTTGAGCTCGAAGAGGAAGAGGAGCTGAAGACAACCAGCGATGAGAGCTCTCCTTATATACATGCGAGGCATGTACTCCTACGACCAGATGATACGCCGCGGTGAGACCGTATGCATTCTGCGCCGATCTCTGCATCGGTTCATCTGACTCCACCGGTCTTCTACGGGCGCGATTCTGACCACAGCGCTGCATCCTGATGTTGTCTGAACACGAGTATCAGCTGCCGCTGTGATTGCGATTATGAGATATACAATGCAGTTGTGTTCTGGCATGTTGTCGAGATCATGTCCTCGGTCCAGCCTCTGCTCAGTCCATGAATGTGTATAGCACGCCACGGGACCACTTGGCCGCTCTTGACTTGTCTACTCGGTGATAGAACGACTTACAGTCGTGCAGTGAGAAGCCTCGAGATTGCTGTGCCAACAACGGGGGGACACGCCCTAGTGGTGCCAGAGTCGGATATTGTACCATCAAGACGCTTGACACAGCGCCCAGGGCCCAGGCTAGTGCAACTGGACGATCTCCCGGTGAGACATCCGGCTGGCCGGATGCTTTAGCAAGTAAGTGTGATGTCAAGCCGCGCGAGATGAACTGATAATTCACCTGGAGTTCAAAGCACAACTTGAAGCCGGTCGAAGCTGCGCAGCAATAATTTAACTCGTCACGTCAGCAGGCCAGGCAGTCTCCTAGTTGATATTTCTGGGTCATTCTTCCTGAGGCTATCCTGCTTGCACTTGGCGTGTGGCGTAGCAGCCATAAATCTATCTAGATTCTCTGCCGAGGGTTTCGAGAGTCAGCGAAACTTGGACGCAGAGAAAAGGCATGCAACACACCGCCTGTGAGCGTAGCTCAGAGCCAAGTCAATGATTGACTAGCACAGCCATCGCGGGCGATACGCCCTTCGGCGACATGACTTTGGCCGCCTTACAGCCAGGCTGGCGAGGGTACTTGTGAACACAGAGGATATCCGACTGATGGCCGTGGGCGCATAGTGTGATCGAAGGATTGCCCGAACGGCGCGTAAGTCTCTGGACATAGCTGTGGTACGGTCCTCCCCATGGTAACAGCCCTGCCAAAAGTAGACACCGCGGTACATTGTGGAGACTCTAAAGGTTCAAATTGAAGTAGTAAGTAAGTATTGGTAGCGACTGAGACGGCTTGAGACGGACTCACACACACCACATGGAAGCTACACACTGAGTACTGAGTACCTGCCTCCGGATATCTCACCACATGTATCACGCCTCCGCACATTCTCGAGCGTGGACATGGTACGGTGGGCATCAAGGCGGCGGCGATCATTTAGCGATTTTAGCCGAGGAACGAGTTGAACTATGCGGTCACGTGCACTATGCAGAACGCGACTCTAGACGACTTCAAAACCGGGCACACGAAGGTCTGATTTTGGTCTTATATACATGTTACAGTAACAAGCGGTACTTGCTATGATGAAGCAGTGTGGAGGGTGAACTAGACCGAGATTTGCATGATGCCGAGGCCGACTGGCAGAGCATGCGGATCGCCTGAGAACGTTCAACAACTTGGCCAGACGAATTTCTTCACGGTATTCAGCATGATAGTCCATGCATGCTCTGACTAAGCTGTGACCATCTACGCCCAGCCCAGTGACATCTACTAGCGTTCGTAATGATGCGGCAACTCCAAGTCAATACAATGACATCACATCGACGTTATGTGTATCAAAGTCATGTAAGTCACGGTAGCACACATAGCATCAAGCCAACGAGGGATAGTGAGCATTGATGTTATGAGTTCCCGCTACTCAGGTAGCAAGAAGCGGCTGTGCCTAACAGCTAGGTCCATATCGTTGGGCCCCGCCCCGAAAGCGCGTATAGGAGCGGAGGTCGCCGGAAGTTGGTGTTCAGCGATTCGGGCACTGTGCCGCTCAATCTGGGCCACCGTAGCCACAGTCGCGGCGGCCTGGCTCAGCCTAGCCGTCGAAGTCCGCTGCGTCCAGCGTGATCCCATATCGAACCCGCTGGACTCCGCCTATGTGTTTGAGAGGCGCGGGGCCCAACGATATGGACTTAGCTGAAACAGGGCGTAAAGAAAACACGACAAATCCTGTCATATCTGCAACACTGTCACACTAATAAGTAGCCCAGAAAGTGCAACCAACATGCGTGAGCGGGCTGGGATTTGGTACTTTAGGATGCACTTTGCATGCATTTTATGCTGTCCAAATATCCTCACTGCGGTCACAATAAAATAAGATCCGCCTGTACCAACAACATCCTCAGTGGAGATCGCGACCGCGCAGAATGTAACTCATGATGCCCTTGTGGGCGTGAGGGAAAACATTAACTTATGTACCATGGTTCGGCGTCCGAGACGACATCAGCGGCTGAATGTGGTTCCAACTTCGCATATTTGTCCTCCCAGATTGTGTGCCCACTCAGCTAGTATTGACACGAGTCTGTAATAGAGTTCAGGCCACAGTACTTCGTTATCGGCCCCGGCGATCGAACCTTACATACCTCAAATTCTGTCTGATCGGCACACGAGCAGTCGTATGACTGGGCTGTTGACGAGATCCTACCAATACCTACTTATCTCCGAGCAACTGTCTCTTCCTCACCGTTCCTGCGCACCCACCGTCGTGAATACAGTGTAGTATCAGCAAGGTAGCGCGGGCAAGAACACATCAGCTATGCCCCAAACTCGTAATTTTGAAAAAAAAATGTGGAAGATGCACCTACAGCCGGATACCACGGGAGCCCATGCTATTCATGGACCGCCTGTAGCGAGGCACCCTTTGAGTCGTACCTGGCATCGCGGGAGCACCTCGCATGCGCGACAGAACCTAAACACGACGCCCAGAGGCATATTCCCGCGGACGCTTCCATGGGACACTGAAACACTTGGGTTGTGCCGAGCGCATCCCGGGCCATTCGGTGCCAGTGGTTGTGCATGCAGCGCTGACATCTACTCTGCGAGCGGCGGCAGAGTGTCGACTGGAAGGTGCGGCGTTCATGTCAGCGTGCTGTCCACTTCTCTTGAATCAAGCGTGTCACTTACGGTAAAGAGGTCGACTGTGAGACATGCTCAGAGCTAATATACCAGCTGAGACAACTGACGACGGGCCTTCGAAATCCGGTCGTATGAGTTGTTCGTACAGAGCGCATTGACTCGAAGGTTGCCGAGAACAAGCTAGTGGAATCCAACGGCCTCAGGGTATGTCCGAGGTTCGGACGTCTTTAATATCCACGGAAGCCAGACCTGCTGCGAAACGTCAACTAATCCCGCATACTGCCTTGTTGCCGGACGGCGTCCTAACAAAAATCTTCAGCATGAGGATTCGTGCGGAATACGTTCGACAGTGCGCCCACCTCCTGACATCGCGCATCCCTCCAACAACACGAGGAATGCAGCATTAATGACAGTCCGATGTCACCTCGGAGGAGGCAGAAAAAAACCTGACAGAAGCAGTTTCCGCGAACCACAGGAGACCACAGCCACACCGAATTCCCACCGCGGGCAGCGAGATTGAGTTCTGCCGAAATGCTAGCAGCTCAGCCGCTCAACGATGATCCCTTTGAGAAGCAATACTCACGTCAGCGCGGATATTGGTAGCTGAAGTTGAGCTAAAGACTTCAAATTACTGGAAGAGACTTCGGATCCACTGTCAAGCGAGGCTGCAGAGCCGCGTGTATCATATACTGTGGACATTGTGTATGCCGGTCTCTTCCTGGGTGCTATCTTTGATACCTTGTGCGATAACACCGTAGGAGAAACAATTCGACGACAGCCCGGAAATGCCTTCAACCTAGAGATGGGGCTAAGCTTGATTAGCTCACAAACACAGGAGCCTCCGTACGCACCGCAACACAACACGGCATCCCGGACCCACAACGGCCGCCGAACATAGCACGTCAGGCCGTCGTCAGCCTTCTGCGCGCGTGGCTTTGCACTTGCCAGCCAGGCACCACACCGCAGCAAATAGTGAGCCAACGCCGAGATGGATCTACGCTGCGTAACCAGCCAGAAAGCACAAATAAAGCACGAATAAAGCGTCGGCATTGCCGGCGCGGAGGGCTATAATGTACAGGATGTGCCAACCACGAAGAACGACATTGACACCAACGATGACGACGGCTACCGCGAGCCGGCATTGCGTGCGATCAAGGTATCTCGATACCGGACACGCATTTACAAAAGTACAGTAGTAAAGTGTGGCTAAGATATGCAGCAGTGGGGGGTGGTGATGAATAGGAGGGTGGTACGAAGGCCAAACTAAGTCAGGTGTGGTGCGGCGCTCTATGTGAACTGGACTGTGATGATGGAAGATGCGGAGACGGGGTACGGTACGATGAGCATGCGGTGCGACGGCGAAAGCGATAGTGCGAGTGTCTGTTACAAACTGGCGGACTGCAGGCGGCGAACGTCCCTCGGGGCGGGCGTTGACGTATTAGGTGGGCGCCAGAGCGCAGTTTTGGACACAGGATGGCCGCCGCATGCCACGCCGCGCGTGCAGGGGGCAACGCGGCGGGCGCGGCGCGGTGCCACGGAGGGCGGGCAGTCACCGCTTCGGCGCGAGAGACGAGAGGGAGAGGCCCTGGGCAAGCTCGGGCTTCCACGCGAGTCTGCGGAGAGCCTCGGCGTAGTCGACCCACTCGCGGCGGCGCTCCTTGCTCTCGAGCCATTCCGCGTCGAGGTCGGCGACGTCGAGCTCGTAGAAGTGGTATGTCGAGGACGCGGTGGGGATTGTCGTCACGAATCGGGTGATTTTGCCACGCACGCCCGCTGCAAAAGATGCACACGCAAGGCATGGTGACGCGGCGCAGAGGGGAGGAGGAGGTTAGGCAGGGGCGGGGAGGGTAGAGGAACGGATGAGACCTTCTTCCAAGGCTTCCCGCGAGGCTGCTGCTTCCAACTGCCCATCTGATGGCTCCCATCCTCCTTTCGGCACTTTGTCACCCAAGAGCATGGCGCGAGGAGCAGAGTCAGCAAGCTGGATGACACCTCGCCGATCGACGAGAAAGGGGAGGAGGGACTCACAAACCCAGTTATTTGGCCGTTTCCGACTTGTGATCACCAGGACTCTGTTGGCGTTCCTCGCGATCGGGATTGCACAGCAAACGACGCGGGGAGTAGACCGTCCTTTATTGCTCATGGCGGCGGCGAGCGGAGACTGAGGTGGCGGTGGCAGAAATCTTCGTGTGAGGCTTGAACGAGGTGCCGGCGGACAATATCCGAGCCGGTGGCAGCGTCACGGCCTGGCTGGCTGGCTGGGGAGGCGACTAGAGCGAGTGCAGTAAGATATGACAATGTGTGCGCCGACGCGAGACCTGCTGGGAGGAAGAGGGAGGCAGTCAGGGATGTGGGGTGTCTGGAGGGGTGCGGCTCACGGATGGTCGTCGGGCGAGGGCTGGGGGCGACGACGGGGGAGGGCGAGGCGGCACACGACCGTGGTGGCGGTTTGGAATTAGCAGGAGAGGGCGGGAGGTAGCTTATGAGGGCGAGGGCAGAGGCGTCTGGCCGACGAGTATCGTGGTGGCTCACCAGGCGGGCGTCAAGCGCGGCCGAGCGGCCGCCCCGCCCAATGAGTGCGCGCACGTTCGCCGGCCAGCGACTCGCCGCGCTCCCGCCCATCAACCCTCCATCAACCCACCCCCTCCCCAGCCCTGTCCGTGCGAGCATCCGGTGTGGCCGCACGCTCGAAGGCACTGTGTTCACAGACAGATAGCACACCGTGTTCTCGCATCTTAGGTTCACAGCAGCGAAGATCCACCGTGCTTCGCAATCTCGATAGCAATATACTACTCATCTCAGACGCGCGAAGATCTCCGTATAAATACCACCCGTCCAACATACACTACGGCGACCTCTGCTCGCCCACAACCCGGGGTACCCTCCGTCTACGTCTACCAACGGCTGCACAGGCGGATGCTCGGAGCAGCGTTTCGAAGATCGAAGCTCGCACGCGCCTTCTACTCGTTCCATCTGTCCGAGAAGTATCAGTGACGCCATTGGCTTCCACCAGTGCGAACGTAGACCACGTACGCGACCATGAACATGCACGCCACGCCGAACGCCATTGCTGCAAACTGAAGATCCCAGTCAGCGAATGTTCAATGCACTCGTTCCCTGCACGACCAGACACAGCACAGACAAAGTCCACGTAGTGAGCGCTGTCGCTCGTGACAGCTGTTTCCAAATCGTCAGGCCTGCGATGTCTCGATCTTGGTGTTCCCGAAGGGGGGCCAAATCTGTGTACATCGGGGATGGGCCTGTCGAATTGGAAACCGCTGAAAGCGATACGCCCGTAGGAGCACATATGGCTGCCTATAGGGTTCACTGCGACAGCACAGGAGCGAACGCCAGCTCATCTACCACTGCATCGCAGGCATTGACTCGAGTGGTATCACCCGTCCACTACTGTAGCTGTCATACAAGCCAGCGTCCTTGCATTCCTAGTAATCAAGGGGTTGTGCCACTTGGAGTGAATCCCCTTGATGTCTATCCGGCCGCGCAGGGTCAGCCTAGGCCCTTACCTCGCGAAGCGCCTGCTTGCCGCTTGAACTCTCCTCTAGTAGTCTGCAAGCCATACCAAAAGTCAGTCACGCCTGCTACGATTCCCGAGCCATCCAAATCCACGTACGTTGGCAGGACCGCCACAGCGCCAATGTACATAAACCCGCCAGCGACAAACGGTATCACCTGGAGGACGTCCAGTAAGTAACACGCCGCCGCCCACACACCCACTCAATTGATAGGAAGGTCCAGACGCACCAGATCGGCCAGCTGCACCGTCGTGCCCAGGATCCCAGCGGCTGCCTGCCGCACCGCCGCGGCGAGGTCAGACGCCCCGCTCTCGACCGCGTCCGATGCTGAGAGGTTGTGGATTCCGATCCCCATAAACGTCCTAGCACCGAGTTAGCGTTCAATGCGGTCACGGAAATCTATACAGTGGGTCACTGGTACGCACCCGACCTGCGCGTGAGAGAGGCGGATCCGAGCCGCGAGTCCGAGTCAGCAATCATTCAGGGATGCCGTCACGGCGGAAGCGCACACAGAAAAGCGTGCTTCATCTGGGAGTAGAACGAGGAGAGAGCACGCACAAACGCCCCGACGGCAGTCAAGAACTGGGACTGCATCGCCTGCTTCTTCGTGAATCCGCTCCTGACGAGGATCGAGTAGTCGGCGATCTCGTGCGGGATCTCGTGCGCGAAGCAAGCGAGCGTCGTCGTCGCGCCGATCAGAGGCGAGGAATAGAACGACGCCGCCATCCTGTTGATCGCACCGGTAGCTCCATCAGTTTGACCCGCAAACGCCGCAGAGGGTGTCACGTAAGAAGGACGCACGCAAGCCCGTCCGTACTGTGTGAGGTTGTCAGCGCACGTCGAACGTGCTTCGAGGCTCTGATACGGCTCACATGTTGTGCACGAAGTCCCCAAACAGATTCAGATACGCGGAAAGCTTGGACGGCTGCTTCCCTGCCTTTTCCGGCTCCGACGGCGCAGCGTCGCCCTTCTTCGAACTGCGTGCGCGCAGCTCGTTCGCAGCGCTGTTCTTCGCAGCGCCAGACGCCTTACCCTCATCTTCGGCCGTCTCGCCGTGCGAATGACTGTGCGAGTGCCCGGCATGGCCGTCTTCGCTGCCAAGGACGCGCAGGGTCTTTTCCATGAGGAAGAAGGACGCGAAGCCGACAAATATGCCTAGCCTGTGTACGCCACATTTCAGGTGTTTGGACTTCTGCAAGAGACTGAGGAAACTATACCCGATTAGGATGTTGCGTTTCTCCTCGACCATGACGAAGTGCACACCGCCGCCCTGGTGCTCGCCCATGAATGAGTGCGGCACGAGGTGCAGAAACACGTCTGAGAGGAGGCCCCCGGTCTACACGCATGTCACCGATTAGAGGATGCAGTCGACCAGGAAGGAAGAGAGCGCCCACTGCGAAGGCCGTCATCGTGTTGAGCGTGTTGGTGTTGATTTGCGCCGGGATGAACGCGAGAATAAAATTAGGTACGCTGTCAATTGTGAACGAGAGGCGGAGGCGCCGCGCCGGCAGTTGTGAGCGCGCTGGCAGGAGAGCACGAGGATGCAACACTCACGAGCTAATGTAGAAAGTCCCCAGAACTGTAAAATTCGAGTCAGGCCCACTGTCTTCCGGAATCGTACAGGAAGATGCGTAGACACGTTCGTCGCGTACGAGGACCGCATCAGGACCCCGGAACGGTATGGGAACCGAAGTCAATGTCCGACAGAAAACCAGTCGGCGAGCGCCCAGACTTACACCGGCCACTAGAGCCTGCTAGCTGGTCCTGTTTCAACATCCACGCTAGATCAAATGCCCGTAAACTCGAGGGTGATCGATTTGCGAGTTCAGGGCGAGAAAGGCCCGTTAACTCTGCTTCGACGCTCCGAGGAGGCACCGATCCTCGAAGCAACCCCTCGTGCGTCGACACTGTGTCAATGGGCAAATCAACGGTCTTCTTGCTTTCTCTCTCACTCCGCTTCGTTCTACGAGAGGCAGACAAGTCCCTAGGGAAAGGGAGTCCCATATAAAGGCACGTCGCCATATTTTGAGCACATCAAGACACGTTATAATCGAACTCTACAGCCTCTTGGAATACCGGGGAGCTGTCTGTCATGCTAGCATTGCCGCCAGGTAAGACTCCCCCTCAGGCTGCGTGGAGCGAGGCAATACCAAAGACGCGGAGGAATCAAATTAAGCGCTGGAACGGATGTATTGGACCGCTTCCAGACGCAGTACGACCACCTGCAGCGCACAGAGGCCTGGCCGCTGAGTCTGTCAATGGATCACTGTGATAGCCGCACAAACTGCACCGACTGAATAATAGCCAGGAGCCTTGTTCAGCCGCAGCTGGACATGACTTCCCGACGAGCACGGTCACTGCAAGTGCGTCCAGAAGGGTTGTACGCATGCCGATGCACTACGCAGTTCTACCTTCTCATGCCTTATGACCGGTGTACCAGGGAAGAGGCCCCATAATCGTGCGAGGGCACCCCAGCACTCAGAGGTCTGGACATGGGACATAATAAAACCGGCCTCCACGCCGTTTCGTACTTCGTGGCCAACCCAACAAACCACAGAATCAGAAGAAGGTACTCACCCGAGTTCCATCCCGGTCCGAAAGGAAACAGCCATGCAAAGACCTGTCGCATGATGGGCGACTGCGCGGCCTCGAGCTCTTGCTTGAGTTCACCGAGCTGGACAACTGGAGCACATTGCTCTATCTCTGTCGACTGTGATCGATGAACTCTCGTTAGCCAGACCTCCAGTGCAGACACACGTGCGCGAAACTGGATACGTGGTTGAGCGAGCGAAAGCGGACTCACGAGAACGGTCAGCGGCGTTTTCGTCGTGTCCGCGACTATGCTGGATACTCCTGCGGTCAAACTGGCGAGGATAGTGAGAAGCACGAGACGGCGCCGACACCGTAGGAGAATGGACTGCATGGCGAGTTCAAGGAGTGAAGACGGTGCTGTACGTCGGGGTGGCCGAAACGAGCGGAGACGAAGCGCCGAGAGTAGACGCGGTCGCGATCGTGTTCTCCGGCGCCCGTCACGTGGAACAGACGCGTTGACGCGTCGCGCGCCGGTGGCTTGCCAGGCGCTAAGCGCTTGTTGTCTTTCCCAGACCACAATATATTCCTTGTTGATCGTTACTCGTTCTATGCCTCTCGCCTGGGCCTGCTGCTCGATTTATCCCACTCAGAAAGAGCAGGCTGTTATTGAGGCAGCAGAATCTCTGATGACTGAAACGATGGCCCGGTACGACTCATCTCACGACGCGTACCATGGTATGTCCACCGCAGTGTCTCGCAGTTAGCAGGGCTGACAGATTTCCCATCAGTGCAACGTGTAAGAAAGACGGCCTTAAACATAGCACGGTCTCTCTCTACCTTGGACCCTTCCGTTCAGCCGGACCTGCTCACCGTAGAACTCGCCGCCCTCCTACACGACGTCCTCGACAAGAAATACGTGTCTGCAGCTGAAGCGGCGGATCCATACGCGTTCTTCTTGCCTTTCTTTCAGAAGCTTTCCGCAGCGCACTCCGTAGATCTCGTACATGATGGTAGAGCAAGAACCATCACGAAGATTGTGGACAACGTCAGCTGGTCCACAGAAAAGAGACTCAGGGCGGAAGGGAACTGGGGCAAATGGCATCAAGGGTGCGTCGAGCTACACTGCGTGCAGGATGCAGATAGGCTGGATGCTATAGGAGCATTTGGTGCGTAGAGTGTCAAACTAGTCTTGCAAATTGACCAACCTCGAACATTCGGTTGCAGGCATCATGCGTTGCGCCGCATACAGCGCCGCGACAAATCAGTGTGTATTCCTTTGCATCATTTGCTGAGTCCGTCAGAACGAGCGAAACTACAGCGCACTGCACACGCCTCCGGACGATCCTGCACTATCCGCCTCTGCTGTCCAGCACTTCTATGACAAACTCCTCCACATCCGTGAGCGGCTGAAGACTGAGCCAGGCAAGCAAATGGCCCACAAGCGTCACAAGCTGGTAAGTGGTCTACACCCGTCATGAAGGCATAAGTTGTGATCAGTTGCTGCACCCGTCGTAGATGTTGGACTTCTTGCAAGCAGTGGATGACGAATATAACCTCGGCGTCTGAGAGCTGGGGCGAATGTTCCGGGGGATGCATTCATATACTGGGCTGCAAGTTGAAGGTCACGAAGGTATCGCCTTTGCAATTGCGGTACTGTTCCATCGACTCACAGAATACATGTGGTACGCTATGTATGCATTGTAGGGGTAGGCTGCTTTGTTCAGCCGGTAGTCTCATACCAAGACCCTCCACACTGCGACACGTGAGGTGTTTGTGTCGAACCTAGTTCAGCCGGAGGGCATGTGCTGTTGAACGACGCAGCAAATTACAGTCGTGTTTAAGCATGTTGCGACAACAGCGTTAGTATGACTAGCACTAAGGTAAGAGTAACACGGCTTCCAGTAACAGTCCTGGTCCACGTCTGTTGTACATGTCAGAGCACACACGGTTGCCACGACGAACTATCCATACTCTCCTCCGATTTCCAGTGTCCACCACCCCGCATAGTGACTTTGTATATCACCTCTACTCTTCAGGCTTCGGGTTCGCTCCCTCCAAAGTCGTCACCGTCATCGTCATCAGCGCCGTCGTCAGTGCCCGTTCCGCCGTTCCACTCGCGCTCCCAAAGCGGCACACCGCTGATATCCCGGAGTTCGGTGTTTAGGACCAAAGCGGGGTGCCCCTCGCCGAGGGCTTGGCGCGCGGCTTGTAGACGAGAGAACAACGCCTCGCGGTCGCTGAGCAGTAAGTGTATGTGGTCAATGGCTGAGAGAGCACGGACGTGAGCACATCGTACGCGTAGAGCGGTGAACGAGGTCTCACTTTTCTGCAGTACCACATTCTCACTCTTGGGGCCTGCTCGTCCATCGAGTGCACTGTCTTCGCCCTTCTTCCGTCGTTTTCGGCCTTTCGCGCTCGACTCTGCCTCGCCTCCACCGTTGGCCTCCTCCTGCGCAATTGCCTCCCGTAAGGCAGGGACAGCAGCGCATAGTGCCTCGTATCCTCTCCGTATATTCGCCCGGCGTTTTTGTTCGCTCTGGATGTGGTTCGCGCGTTTCTCGGCAGGAGTCAGCAGGGCGGGCTTGGCAGCCTTGCTGGCGGAGCTCGCACTCGCCGACGACTGCCTGCGCTGCTTCTCGCGCGGCGCAGCCGGTTTCGCCCGTTTGGAGCTGCTGGGCTCGGAATCGTCTGGTAAGGAGCGCTTCGACGAACTGCCCGCTGGGTGGCCCAGGGTTGAAGGAGCGGAAGGGGATGAGATGAGCGCGTTGCGATGAGGGGTATCGAAGCCGTTGGTAGGCGGCAGGTCGCCGTTAAGGGGCGGTAGCGTGTATGGGGGCGACCCCGACGTGAGCGAGTGTATCGACGGCTGCGACTGGCTGTGTGGATGCGTTGTGTATGCGCCGGGCTCTGGCTGCATCATCGACTTGGACAGGTCGAACGAGCGGGGAGACCGCGCGTCACCCCCATTCGAATCTGGGCTGAAGCTCGGCCAATGGCTTGGACCCGCCGCTGCTCCCGAGCCTAACCCCGCCCCTGCTGCGCGGCCGCTGGCGCCCGAACGAGTCTTGCTGTTGCCGTGGGCGCGGTTGCCCAGGGACATGAGATCCTTCGTGGCCTTTGCGAGGGCATGCCTCCCCTTGCTGATGGAGATCTGCTCGGCGAGGTCGGGGCTGATCTCTGCGATGTGAGTGTGGTCGACCGAGGCGAGAAAGGCGTTGAAGGACAGCGTCTCCGACGACGAGAGCAGGGACATGATGGTGCGGGGCCCCGCCTTTACATAGTCGTTGGCGGCTTGTGATAAACGCGACGGCGGTCGAGGGGCGGCCGTCACGTGATGCGGGGTGCCCAATACGGTGCGTTAGGCGGCTAAGCAGTGCTCCGACTTCCTATCGCCATGTCCAAGGACCCGACTCGCCACCAGCTATCATCCAGGCTAGCCTACAGCGCACACACGCCCATCTTTCTCCAGCGGCTGCAGGCACGCGTTGGCGGGGCAGAACGAGACGATGACGACGACGATGAGTATGAGTACGACGGATCTGGGCGTCCACCGATACCCAAGCGTCCTGCCATACCAGAGCGTCCAGACGACGACCCGGGCAGTGCTGACGAAGACGGTGGTGAGGAGAAACCGCAGATAGTGGTACTGAAGGAAGGGAAACATCTCTCAGAGAGGGAGGCAGAGAACGAGAAGCGAAAGGGTGAGAGCTAGGCCTCCGTGAGGAAAGCGCTTGTTAACCGGTTCATGGACAACAGCGAAAGGCTTGCCGCCTCTGCCTGACCCTGAGGACAGAAGCGCAGAAGAGTCCGCCTCGCCTGACAGGTTGAAGAAGGAGAGCGCAGAAAAGCAGGCTCAAAACTACGGGTTGATTGGTTCGAAGACAAAGCCTTCCAAACGGAAAGCTGTAGGCGACGGGCGAGATAGCGAGCCACCAACAAACAAATCATCGAAGAGCACAAAAAAGAAGCCGAAGAAAGCAGAGAAGAAACTACTCTCCTTTGGAGACGAGTCTTGATCTGTGCGCATGCTATCGCGCGTCGCCTTCGCGAACGCTGCGTATCAGACCTGGTCCTCCCTCGAAGGTGTCATTCGCACTTCTCACTATTTGCGGGAAACTCATTACATTGATCGTCAGTGATTATGATCGAGAATTTCGACCTCCTTTGGGCCCAGGGTCATCGTCCAGGAGCCGCGGAAGCTCTCTGGATCAGAACCCTGCAGCTGAATTGGAGCCTCACACAATGGTATTGCTTCTGCTGCGTCTACCTTGCGCTTGCTTGCACCAGTGCGGCGCGGAAGATTGCCGAGCAGAGTCGCGACAGAGAGCGGAATCTACGCTGCTATCGCTCGCCTTGATTTACGACAGGAAGGGGGCACTATGTCGTGAGCGCTTGAGCTCCGAGTCGTGTGTACCGCAGATACTTAGCGATGACGACCTGGACGATGGAGCCATCCCGTGTTACACATCCCTCGTTGGGCACACCCGTGTCCGCAAGTAAGGGCAAAGCGCGAGATGATCAGCCAGCTCCTGCGGGTATGTTACATACCTCTACTTACTGGAGTCGCTTGGTATCGTCGATGTTTCGGTTGACGCGCCGCACATGCACTTTTCCGTGACGGCTCACTGAGCCCCCGCCGTGTATGAATTCAGGATTTGCCAGACGGAAGTGACTGGATCTGATCCCTATCATGAACTATGGTCATGTTGGCCTTGTGTTGGCCCGCTGTGAAACGAACTTCCATACCGTCAAGAAGCTTGACATAAGGTCCGAGAATCGATTGGCTTGCGCCGATGTCGTGAGGCAGTACTTACTATAACTGATTCGTCTCTCAGGATCTCATGACCACTGGCACCAGGCCTAAGGCCTAAGGAGGGAACTCCTCACGGACATTCCCACTCTTACGGTAGCCGCAGGAAGTTGGCCCGCCGCTGGAACTCAACGCGTACGCATTGTGTATCAAACCGTCATCGCGGCATACTAGTACCAGCTAACCTCTGTCGTCCGCAGTCCGCGCTGTAGCGATCACTCGAGATGAATACCGATTGGCTTCCACTTTCGATGATGCCCAAAACGGCCTTGCCTGTATGCTTGCCACAAGCTCTGCTCGACGATCTCAAACTCCAAGTCGATCCAGATTTCTACTCCGAGCTTTCCGTGGTCTACGGCAGGGCCGCCAGGGTGTCCCCTATGCGTCACTTGATACTACGACACTACGTTCTCGCACTGGGGGATGCGTATACGACAATCGACGAAACATGGGCTGGTCACAACGACAACGACTGGTCCCTCCCGCAGATCATGCCAAATGGGTGCGGGAGCACACACCTCCAACTCGCCGTGCGGCTCTATGACGTGCCATTCGTATACGAATGCATCCGTCTAGGTGCCGACGTCAACCACTCGGACGTCAAGGGGCGGACACCGCTGTTCTGCGCCATGAACGAGTTGCTTGGGTTTTCGCTAGACCTGGCCACGCGACAGCTGCGCCACAATGGCACCGAGGACGAAAGCCTCACCGTATCCACTATTTCTCGGTTGCGACACGTGGCGCAGATCCTAGTCGAGCAGCACGCCGATGTCAATCTCGTCCCTTACGAGAGCCCGGTGCTCTCGCCGTTTGTCATGGCTCGGGCAGCTCTAGACTTAGAACTACTCGAGTTGCTGGCGCTCCATGGGGCCGCTGCTGGACTTGATAGGGCCTTCCTCGAAGGCCCGCCTTCCCAGCTTGACACTTGGGTTGCCGATCCCTCGAGAGCATCAGCTTGCACAGAGCTAATGGCGCGTCTGGCATCGAGAACGGAACTACCAGCGCGACCACCGCGTAAATGCCCATGCTTCTCGGGGAAGTCACTCTCCGAATGTCATGAAACGGGCGATCACCCATATCCTCCTACGTTCGCATGCATCTGCAGGTCGGCGAAGACATATGCAAACTGCTGCAAGCTCAGAAATATCGAGCTGGTGGAGAGATGGGACGAGGAGCGGGGGCGTATGAAAGTCACCCAGCGCATGATGGAAGCCGACGGACATACGGCTACCTACATACCCTTTTCCACTGTGAACACGCTGATGTCCGCGAAATGGCCGGACACGGGAAAGAAGAAGTCGTCCGAGCTCGTGCTCATGGCCATCGAGCATAACGATACCGAAAGCGAAGTGAAAGCTGACCCGGCTTTCCGGTATGTGGCGACTCAGCTTGAATATCTGCCTATGTCAGTGTTCCATGCCGAATGTTTTGTATCTGTCTGACAGGTCAGACATCTTCAGGCCCGAGGGATCGGAATGGTATCCAAAGGATTTGGGCAAGTTTATCAGCACCGGTTGGAATAGTTGTGTCGACAAGTACATCGCATCCGGCCAAGACACTCGGAGTGTACCCACGATCGAACGGGCCGCCAAGCTGGATCCCTTTTTCCTGCCCTCTGGAAGAGATGTGAAGCGTCCAGGTGTACAACGACAGAGCGTCCGGGGCTCAAGATGAAGCGCTGTCACGGGTGTCAGAAGGTTCGCAGTTTTTGTGGATGTCTGGTTCTACCTTAGCTCATCTGGTAGCGTAGATATATTACTGCGGCGCGCCATGCCAGAAAGCACATTGGCGGGAGCACAAGGATGCATGCAAGAGAGGAGACCATCCGCTGCAGATGTTGCGATCGCAGAGAATCTACTCGACTATTCTCAACGACGTCATCAAGCCTGGGGAAGAACGTAGATTGCTCGAGTACGTTCATTGTGTTCATATCGGTGTTCGAATGTCTCATCTGCAGTTTCTAATTGTTGCACGCAAACCAGAGACCGTGGTTCGAAGGATCCTGCTGTGTCTGAGGACTGACCACTGTGCGAGGCCGCCTGATCCAAGTCGTAGTGAGTCAAACAGTGACCGTGTCAAAAACGCTCACCGTACCATGTCTTACGCTTTGCATAGGTAGTTGTGCCGTACGAAGGAGTCTAACGGAATGTGCGGGGAGGTGCTCAGAACGAGAACAGTGCTCCGAGTCGGATGCCTTGTTCCTGTACGATTATTCATCAACAGCCCCGGGAGCCGGCTTCGACGTCGCGCAGTTCGTTAACACCGACGTCGCGAAGCTCGCGTGAGCCACCACCACCGCTCGGGCGGAGCGTGAATAGGCAGAATCCAGTATGCATTACAGCAGGGAGACCGTATGAGTGAGTATATACCGCCGAGGCCTGTGTCCCTAGCAAGGTCGTGGTAGAAGTACGTAGATGGTCTTTTGGTGTGTAGCGATATAGAGTCGGAGGCACGCATAGTGAGTGGGCGAGCAGACAGATGTTCCTACACAGGTCCATCAAGCGTCCGTGAGGTAAGCTAGATACTACAGAGGTGCGCGGGCAGTGGGGGATAGAGTCATTATGTGGGCGTGCGTGGCAAGTGTCAGTGGTGGTTCAACAGTGAGTAGCAGCAAATAATAGGAAGGGTGGCTCAACGATTCGTCACTGTCCCTGTCTCCCCGAGTAACTGTTCATGAGCGAAACTAGGGTGAAATGCAGTTCGACGTGGCCCATTGTGAGTGCTAGGCCGTCCCACCAATATCCCACGTCGTACAGAGGTCGGCACCGGGCAATGCCTGCACATCCGTGTAATGTGTACCGTAGGCATGGCCTTTGTCGATATCTCTCATAATGGCTGCCCTGTGGTGCTTCTTCCGAACTGAGTGCTGAGCGCTGAGACTGTGCTAGGTGCCTATATGAAAACGTACCTTTCGATTAGGCTCAGGCTCTCGTCTAGTGCCGACAAGCTTGTGTCCCATGCATGCATGCTCCGGTTGTGGTCCGCATTACGCATATCATCCGTTAATGTATCAAGGGTCCGTCCGTCTCGAACTTTTGGCACGAGTTAGTCAGTGACTCAGACAGAACTTGAACGTTTGAACCCACAGCGGCATTCGCCCCGACTCCTCGTGACCATCGAGCGGCCTCCTATTGAGCCGCAGCTGGATTGTGTGGAACTACTCGTTCCCGAGGGCAACCGTCGCGCGTGACGATAATCGCAGCAGCCTGAATGAATACGAGGTCAGCATTTGACTTGAGTCAAAATGGAGACAAATTTACCACATGTCGTACCACGATGTGGTTTGCACCCGCGGCGCAGCGGAAGCCTGCTGTGCTCGTTATCAGGGCTTGCAGTTACTCAGCTGCATGAGCTGCTGAGACGCCTCACGGAACAATATAATGCGGTGCGGTGGTCAATGTCGACTGTCATCACATTCATACTCCAAGTTAGCGGAGGCGCCTCGGAGCCACGAAGGTCAGCAACGAATGGGGTCAACTCGTTTGGTTATACGGAGACGACCGTGCGTTAACTTATCCATCTTCACCCACACAGATCTTAGTGGACGTTGCACGCGAGCCGGTCCCATTGACGCGACTATGATCATCGACACCGAGCCGGAGGCTAGCACCGCAGCGCAGTCCTCAGTCGCACGACCTACCATCCGCACTGCGACCCCCGACGACGTTCCCGCCCTCGCGCGGCTTCTCCTTGCATCCATGGACACGTCCCTTCCCGACGTCACATTCTCGGATCGTCCGGAGTACAACCTGCGCAGCGTTGAGACGCACCTGTAGGAACGGCTCTTCCCGCCTCCAGCTGTGCAGACCCTCTGCCTCGAAGATGCAGTCTCCGGTGAAATTCTAGGATATGCTGCCGTAAAAACATGCAACGATACGGAGAAAGAAGACAGGGAGTCGGAGCTAGACATGCTGTTCGTGAGGGCGGGCATGTCTGGGCGAGGATACGGGAGCATGTTGGTGCAGGCTGTACAAGAACGATGGATGGGCAATGCGGTTTGCGTCAGGGTGTTCGTCAGAAACACGCGTGCTGTGCAGTGCTATAGAAGATGGGGATTTGTGGTGGTGGGCGAGGAGGAGATGGAATTTGGTGAGGGTGCTGAGAGACAGATAGAAGAGGTCTTCACAATGCGGTGGCGTCCGGTGCAACCCACGTGACCGCGTCATTCGTGTGTGTTCACGGCAAGTGTGGTATGTACTGAATGTAACTCTACGTATACGGTCATCAAGTGATTTGCCCGTGAGGGTAGATGACGGTGCATAGCTAGGCGGACTGGACGAGGAGGCAGTCGAGCAGCCTGCCTCGGGCGACGCGCCTCAAAACGCCTAACGAGACGCGATGTGTTTACACGTCCATGTCCACAGGCGACCCAAAGGCGACAGGCTAGTCCAGGGCTAGTCGCCTCCGTCTCCCTTTCGTTGCACTGTGGTCGAGCCAGCTGTCCAATCGTCGACACGGTTACGGCGCCGCCACACCCTCCCCAGTCCTCTCCCCGCTCGTCTCCCTCGTCGGCGAGCTCACCACACCTCGCCTCGCACGGCTGCTGTGGCTCCGCACCCACCGGCTCCCATCGCTCGCCGTCCTCCGATGCCCGTCCCGCTCCGCCTCCCGCCAATCGACCGACCGCCTCGCGTCCAGGTTCCGCCGCACGCCCTCGTCCACGGTCGTCGGCAGTGCGGGCGGGTCGTACTTCCCCTCGCGGATGCGTAATCTCCGCGCGCGGTGCACATCCTCCATATTCGCGACCCACTCGCGGCGCTCGCGGGCGAGCTCGTTGTGCACCCGAACAACGGTCACCGCAGTCATGAGGAGTGCCCAGAGCCACGGGATCCCGTAGCCGATCCCGTAGGCCGTGTCGACGCTCGCGGTCCAGCACGCTGCGAGCACGCCGCCGGCGACGATCAGGCCCGAGACTCCCCAGAGGACGGAGAGCTGGCGGACCATGTGCCGGATGACCTGTGATTCTTCGTAACGCGTACGCCAGGCCTGAAAAGGGTTGGTTACTATCAGTGGGAGCAGTTAGAGAGTATACGTGACGACTCACCTGACGAAACTGCGTGCAGCCACCTCCGTCGACTGCGACGATGTCCTCGACGTAGCAGTAGCCGAGGGGAGGGAGAGGCTGGCGCGGTGGGAAGGAAGAGACTCTCCAGGGTACGCGAACCCGGTAGGGGAAGATACCGGTGATGAGGAGGGGTAACGTCAGGACGAGCATGACGCATGGCAGAGCCATAGCAGTAATTCGCGGACTCCCTGGATTTCTGCACGGGAAGGTCAGAACAACGACATTGAGCAAAAAGGTGGGAACGTACACTGAGGAACCAATGATGAGTGGGATGAAGAACGCTGCCATGGCGAGGCTAAGAATGTATCTGCACGTCGAGGTTAGTAGGGCTGGTAGTACGAAGATGTGATCGCTACGCACTGGAAGAAGTCGACGCCCCAGCGTCCAACACCAATAGGTCTCCGACTGACATGATCCCGGATAAACCATAAGAACCACATGCGCTGGGCGAACTTGAACCCGGAGACGGTGCCAATCAAGCTCGTGATGATCGCAAGGTTCTTTGTGGTGCTCAGATGCGCACCCCAGGCCAACGAGTAAAAGAGAATGAGGGGAAGAATGCCGGACTCGACGAAGAGAAGAGTGAACCAGATGATTATGGCACGCTCGCGGCTGCCGGTCTTGATGGTATAGTTGAGTGAAGGTGGCTCGTCGTAGAAGAGGATGGTGTCGTTTGAGTTTGTTTGTGTTACTGCGACAGTGGGCCGCTCCTTCGTAGTGATTGTCTGCTTCTCGGAGCCATTCTGTAAGTCTTGGTGGTCGGGTGGATGGCCGCGCCCGCGGTCGTCGACGGCAGTAGGTGTGGTGGACGTCTGCGAGCCCGGTCGGTCGACCATGGCGATACTGTGGGGTATAGCGTCGAGTGGTCGTTACGGGTCGTAAAGAGGGACAGGAACGGACGGGAAAGAGAAAGGATTGGGGCGTGTGGGGCCCGAGGTCGCCTATAACCCGACCACAGCTGTGGAGTGCGTTGAGGCGCTTGACGTCAGCCTCGTCGTTGCTGTCAAGGTGCTGCCACGCACCTGCGATGGGTGGCTTCTTGGAAATCGTTGACATGGTGCGCGGCGCCGCTGCTGCTGGCCATCGAGGAGCGCGACGAGGAGATCATCCGCACCCAACGCTCGTCGCTCGGGTTCGGCGCCAGTTCGCGCGTCATCGCGGTCACGTGGAAAGCCATATACCACTCACGCACGAACATCGACTTCCTCCCGTTCCAACCTCCAATCGAGATTCCAAGCCCCACGGTACAAGCTAACCCCCGCATCGGACGGAGGAGGCGCCCATGCTGAAGCCGTCTTTACGGCCGTCTGTACGTTCCCTCGCCCTGTCCACTTCGTCATGCCTTGACGCTTTGAAAGCCAAATGCTCACCAATCCTCCTATGCACCCTCCATCCTCTCCGTCGTCTGACAAAGGAACGAGCGCTTCTCGAGATACAGGTCCCACTGCACTGCGACGCAAGATGTTCACACCAACTGGACGCAGTATCCCAGACTGCACATCACATTCACGCTAGACGATGCCTGCGATCACGTCGGGTAAAGTGCTCGTCACTGGTGCGAATGGCTATATCGCCCAGTGGCTAGTGCGCAAGCTCCTCGAACAAGGCTACGCCGTGCGGGGCACCGTGCGCTCAGAGAGCAAGGCCCAGCAGCTCCGCGAGACATTCGCGTCGCACGACAAGCTCGAGACGATGGTCATCGAGGACATCACCAAGGTACAGTCATCTACCCCCTGGTGAGTCGCTACCCCTGGTGGGTCGACTGCCTATCGCGGGTGATAAGAGCCCGATTTGGTAATCAACATCTTATCTACACCGAGATAACGAGGGACGCGTCGCACGCACTGGGTCTACACTCCGAGTGGGCGTAGGATCTGCATCGCTTGCAGGGCATTGAACGAGCAATTAGTGTACATTGACTACAACGAATGTACTGTACATGAGCATGCTGTAGGGTACAATATATACACATAAGAATTAAATCAGTCCTAGTCCGACACTAGCAACCCCTTCATTGTGTCGAATAAGACCTGTTTCTTCTCAGGCTGCTCTTTACCCTTCACTGAGTCGTCCGCTGTGTCATGGAGCTCCCTCAGCTTGTCCTGATCAAGACCATCAACAGCTGCGATCCACTCCTCATAGATGGGGGGAGTCTTTGCACGTCCTTCCACACACTTCGGCTTCTCAGGCTTCTTCTCACCTCGTGCTATGCTCTCGTCGCACTGATCATTCCATCTCTTTATCTCCTCATCCCTGCGCTCCCTGAGCACCCGCCTATGCGCCTTCTGATCCTCACGCCACGGTGTACGCTTTGCTTTGACAGCCCGGATTGTTGCCCCGCGTGCCTGTTCCAACACTGGCACCTTGCCTTCCGCTTCGTCTCGATCCTGGCGACGTGCAGCACGGTACTCCTCGTCGGTGTACACACACCGGACTCCCTGCTTCAAATACTTCTGTGTATGCGATGTTCACTTCTCGGTCTCCTTGTCCTGCAAGATGCGAAGGCTCGGCATTCGCAGCTTTGTATCGGGCTGCAGCCAAGTTAATATTCTTGTCTTTTGCATAGACACGTCGGTAGATCCGTTTGAGCTGTGAATCTGGGCGACCTGGCATGATGCCAGGGCATATAGTCATCGACAGAGAGTTGTGCAGGTGGTAACCTAGCCGACATCGCAACGCACCAGAGGGTCTTTGCCGCGACAGGTGGCGCGCTGTCTCTAGTTTTTGCTGTGCTGGTGTAGTCTCAAAAGGCTGCTCGTATTTTTGAAACACCGCCCTGGACATTTGTTTGTATCGTACATGCATGAAGACAGGTCCGTTTACATTAGCCCCGCAAACGGTAAGCCACGAACATCGCGTCGGGCTTGAGAGATAAGCGGCGATCCCTGAGCGTCTATCTTCCCGATTTATCCTTATCACCCGCGATAGGCAGTCGACCCACCAGGGGGTAGCGACTCACCAGGGGGTAGATGACTGTATGCTCTACACCTATCACCCATAAATTAGTGACTGACCTGCAAACGGCGGACAGGAACACGCCTTCGACGAAGCAGTCAGGGACGTCGATGCCATTGCGCATCTCGCCTCGCCGAACATCGTAGGCGTGGACGATCCCGAGGAGCTCATCGCGCCAGCTGTGCGCGGCACCACACGCGTGCTCGAGTCCGCCCTCGCCTACGGCGCGTCTGTCAAGCGCATCGTCCTTACCTCATCCTGCGCCGCGATCCGCGAGTTCCGAGACCTCCCGCGCACGTTCACCGAGGACGACTGGAACGAAGCATCCCTCGCGGAGGTGCGCACGCACGGCCGCGCTGCGTCGATCACAGACAAGTACTGCACGAGCAAGGTCCTCGCAGAGCGCGCGGCTTGGGAGTTCGTGGAAAGGCAGAAACGTGAGGGCGGGATCGGCTGGGACCTCGTCTCGATCTGCCCATCGTACGTTTTCGGGCCGCCGATGCTGCCCGCGAGCTCTCCCGCAGAGATGGCGAACAGCTTGCGAGAGTGGTACGAGGCTGTGATCGTCAAGGCCAGAGACCAGATTGAGGTGCGATCGGACGGGATGGTCGTCGAGTCAGTTGCAGATTCGGTTGCAAATCGGGATTTGTGCGCTGATCTTTGGGGTACGTACTTATTACAGAATGTGTTGGGTTGATGTGCGAGATGTTGCGGAGGCACACGTGCTTGCATTCCAGAAGGAAGATGCGGGTGGACAGCGAATCATCGCGTCTGAGGGATCCTGGAAGTGGCAGGACTTCGGTGAGTCAACTTGCGGAACATCCGACGATCTGCGAGGAGCTCACGCAGATGCCTTTATTCAAGTCAAAGCCGCTCATGAAGCTGACGGAAGCCTACCCGGAGGAGATGCCACGTACCGGCCTGCTAGTGCGAAGCATAACTTCGTGTTCGATGCTTCCAAGTCGACGAGGGTTCTCGGACTCAAATATCGTACGAAGCAGGAGAGCACCCGCGACATGATCTACGCGTTCAAGACACAGGGTTTATTGTAGGGATCTGTCGTGACTCGATGCACGTACGCGAGGCCAGGCACTTTTCAAATCACAACGCCGTAAGCATGTCATTACCGAAAAGAACTAGGGTACATGCCTGATCTGAATGCCCGTGTTACAACTTAAGGTCAGGGGTGAAGTGTTCGCCACTGATCGCGGTGCGCCATAGGACAACTAGTCTGGGTCTGGTCAGCAGTGCCTACAATTGAGGAAGTTGCAGCGCGTTTCTGGGCCTGCTCAGAGGATTGGGGGATAGCACCACCATAGTAGTGAGCCATTTACGAAGTCCTCCAAGCCAAGAGGGTGATAAGCTCGAAGTGTACGTGGGGCCAATGCACATACCCATCCCGGTATCCGAATGCAGATGGACGTGCTCATCGATGCGCTTCCCGATCACGACCTCGTCCGACGACCGAAAGACAGCGGACAGAGATTCGCCTGCAAAAATTATGTACTCGGGCTCTATGCATGCTCACTTGTGACCGAGAGATTTCTAGACCGCAGTACGAGCACAAGAAATGGTAATGGACCGGGCCGTCAAGCGGAGGGCTGGGCCGCGATATTGATGATCATCGAGCAGTCCTGCGGGCTTTAATCGGAGTGGTCGCCGGCATCAGAGCGAATAGCTGCGCGACCGTGGGCTGGAGGCAGCGACGACGAAGGGCAGCGACGATAGTGAGGGGAGGAGGAAGAGGTTGCGGACAGATGGTGGACGTAAATGATAGTAATGGCAGGTTAAGTGGGCGCAGAAATACCAAGTTTAGGTTACCGACTGCCCGGCTCGAAGCTTCGATCAATTACGGTCGCATGACATCATCGATAAGTGCGAGTTACTCTCGGCCATAAAACCCTGTGCTGCTCACCATCGTTGCCATCGTCCTCGCCGCTATTAGCACTCCCCACGTCCCCGTCGCCGCCGCCTGTAACGTCCGCGTTGTCGCCGCCAGCGTCCGACGATGAGCCAACGACCACCCCTCACTTCCTCGCCGTCCGAGCTCCTCTCTCCGCAAATTCCCGACCTCGACGGCGCGCAGGGCCACCTCATCGTCGTCTCCAACCGTCTCCCCGTCACCATCACTAAGGATGAGGCGGGCGAATACCACTTCAAGATGTCCTCAGGCGGCCTTGTATCTGCGCTGTCTGGGTGCAAGAAGTCTATGTCCTTCACCTGGATCGGCTGGCCGGGATTCTTTATTCCTCCAAAAGACCGCCCAATCCTCGACAAGCGGTTGATGGAGGAGTACTCGTGTCAGGCGGTTTACCTGGACGACGAGGTCGCGGACCGTCACTACAATGGCTTCAGCAACTCCATCCTCTGGCCGCTGTTCCACTACCACCCCGGTGAGATGAACTTTGACGAGGAGAACTGGCTCGCGTACCGCCAGGCGAACATGGCGTTCGCACAGGTGATTATGCAGCAGCTCTCACCCGGTTCGATGGTCTGGGTGCAAGACTACCACCTCATGCTGCTCCCTATGCTTCTCCGTGTCCTCAACGACGGCCCGCCGAACGACGGCTCGACGACCGCCTCAGAAATCGAGCGCATCCTTGAGGGCATCGAGATGGAGGACATACCGCCCACGCGCGTGCCGAACGTCAAAATCGGCTTCTTCCTGCACACTCCGTTCCCATCCAGCGAGATCTACAGGTGCGTCCGTCCCACGTTGACGCCGGGGTTATGCTCACGCGTCGTAGGATTCTCCCCGTGCGGCGGGAAATTCTGCTCGGGACGCTGTACTCGGACCTCATCGGTTTCCACACGTATGACTACGCGCGACACTTCCTGTCTTCTTGCACACGTATCCTTGCGCTGCCTACGATGCCGAACGGCGTTGAGTTTGAGGGTCGGCTCGCGCACGTCGGCACATTCCCGATCGGGATCGACCCTACGTCGTTCACGGACAACCTCAAGAAGGACAGCGTGCAACAGCGAATCAAGCAGCTGCAGCAGCGCTTCGGGGACGTGAAGGTGATCGTGGGCGTGGACCGGCTGGACTATATCAAGGGCGTGCCGCAGAAGCTGCACGCTCTCGAGCTGTTCCTAAGCCAGCACCCGGAGTGGATCGGCAAGGTTGTGCTTGCACAGCTGGCGGTCCCATCGCGGCAGGATGTAGAAGAGTACCAGAACCTGCGCGCGATCGTCAACGAGCTGGTCGGCCGGATCAACGGGCGATTCGGCACGGTCGACTTTGTTCCCATCCACTTCATGCACAAGTCGTTGCCGTTCGATGAACTGTGTGCGTTGTACGCCGTCAGCGATGTGTGCTTGGTCACCTCCACGCGCGATGGTATGAACTTGGTGAGTTCCCTGACCCATGGCCGTCGCGGCGAATCTGATCAGTTTGCAGGTGTCATATGAGTACATCGCTTGTCAGCAGGAGAAGCAAGGCGTCATGGTCTTGTCAGAGTTCGCGGGCGCGGCGCACAGTCTGAACGGCAGTATCGTTGTCAACCCGTGGGACTCGCAAGAGGTCGCCGACGCGATCTTCCAGTCCGTCAGCATGGACGCGGATACTCGGGCAGAGAACCAACGAAAACTCTTCAAAGTACGTATTTGTCGTCATTGTCCATCACTTCACACATGCTCATGAGCCTCACCAGTACGTGACGAAATACTCCGCAGCGTACTGGGGTACTTCCTTCGTGCGCGAGATGACGAAAATCCAGACGCCCGAGACGGAGCCCGCGGAGACGCAGAAGGGCGGCCAGGCGGAGCTACAGCTCAAGCGCGAGGACCTCAAGGGCTCCAACGTCGTTGACGGGAGCGTGCCCATGACCCCACCTGCCAACGCGCCCGCGCCGAATAGCCAATAGGCTCGGCACGGACGCATGGCGGTATCCTTATTCGGGCGGACGTTTCAGTGTTGGGTTGTGGGAAGCAAGGCAAAGACGTGTATCATCATTTCTCTCTCCCGTTTTTTTGTTGTTGTAGCGGCTATACGTACACTCACATACACATCGCCGTTGGCATTGCCAGCGGCACTGCATAAGCATCCCCGAAATATGTTGTCATTACTAGTGTACACCTCTCGATTCGCCGTATTGATGCTAATGGAACACGATGTTGGCTGCACAAGATAGACTAGAGGAGGCAATAGAGACAATACAACCATCGACGATTCGGATAGGTTTCTTTGGCGGGAGAATGCTAGGTAAGTGGTGCCGGTGAGTCTTAAAACGATCTCCTTGCTTCTGGCCGCCATAGAATCACCGAGTATTGAATTTAGGTCTTCCTTGCGCATCTTGCACGCATCCCTGCGAAAGAAAGGACGTCCTGTGGAACACGATATCCAACAACACTCTTCACAAAAAACCTCCAAGCTTCAAAGCTTCAAGTGTTACCGGGCGGCCGTTCGACTTCGAGCCAGGGCCTCCAACGCCGTGGATATCCACTGCAAGTACGCAAGGACAGTGCAGTTGTTGACTGACTCTTGACCGACATAACGTCTTCATTTCCAGCTCTAGCAGGATGGGCCGATGTTGTGAGATGTAAGTAACTTTCTAGTTCCTTGAGGTGGACATTGACGAATGTGGCGCGTCCCTCAGGCGTTCGTTAAAATTGAATAGCCTCGATAGCAGGCACTCGCAGGCTATAAAGTTTGAATATTGGACGCTCGACCCGTCTGATCTGGCTGCTCACTTGGCGTAGGGTACTTTATTGGAAGGCACCGAGTTGCATGACACCGAGGAGTACTGACCATCGGAGGCTTCTGTAGTTTCCACAGGCCAAGCCACGTATCAGCGCTCCATTGAACGAGGTCACAGCAAGGACGCTCGCGATCTTGGCGCGCTGAAATTTCTCTTCGACGTCCTGGAACTCACATTCGACCAAATCGAACCCGATGACGTATGGGATGCCCGCCTGGAGACCAGTTGACCCTCGCCGAAGAACGCGAAATACATCCCTTCAGCCTTGGTAGAGGTCGACTACTCGTGGTATGGGACTCCAGAGACCGAGTAAGTCCATTGTAATACGTGCGTGCCGGTGCCGTCGCCAAGCTCACTGGTTCGAGCTCGGCCATGTCCGCCTCACGCAGAACTGCTGGTCGTTCGAATCCTTCCGCCAGTTTGTATGTACTATGAATGGCCCAACCATCGCGGCCTGGCACTGTTTCGCCATCACTACCGCAGACCGGTTATGCGATGTGCCAGGGTGTTCATGCCTCAGGCCTCAGGCCTCAGGGTTGTCGGTGTGAGTGTTGCATTCGCTGCTGAACGTGCTTTTTGATACTGTTTGTAGTGTTGATCTCCTGCGGTGAACTGAATGTTCTCCTCGATGCAAGGGAAGTCAACTGGATACGGGTTCAATTCCAGAGCACATAAAGATCAGTATGAACGGACTCCGACTGTCGACGCTACGCAGATCACACGTCGGTATGTAAGAGAAGGATTTATAGGAAGCACTCAAGGAGTACATTGACAGGCCCTGGACAAGGTCGGGATCGCCGGCGCCGGCGCCGTGGCCAACGCCGTGGGAATTTACTGCATCTGTGGTTCTGTGGCCATATGTATTGCTACAACGGTTGTTCAGTGGTTGTTCTTAGCTTTTGTAGCCCCTCCTGCACAAAACTTCAGCCTTCTGTTCCGTTCATTGTGACATTTAGCTTCGTTCGTTGCCTTCATCTCCTGTTCAAACATCCATCACTTTCACAGGATGGGCCAGTATTGGAGACTGTAAGTGATTATGACCGTGACGTTGCTCATGGCGGAAACTAACAGACGCGTGGCTTCGTCAGAATCAACATCGACATCAGGCAGAGTATCAGGTTCGACTCTCCGGGACTCAGCGAGATGCTCATATGGCGCGATCCGAACCGACTGATCTGGTTGCTTGCTATCCCTCGTAAGGTGAGAGCACCGGCCGAGTTACATGACGCTAGAATAGATAACTGACGAGAAAATCTTTGCAGCCCAAGCCGTACCAGCGCTCTGTTGAACGAGGCCACAGCAAGGACGCGCGTGATCTCGGCATGCTGAATCTCCCCTTCGACGTCCTAGACCTCATATTCGACCAAATCGACGACAGCTTGGATGTGGCCTACCTCGCGCTCACCAACTCGTTTCTCCGGGTCATCGGTGAGAAACACATCTACAGGTGGATGTGCTTCTACAATGGCCGGTGGAACCTGGAGCGTCTCATCTATGCCGGCGACTGCCTCCTGGATGATGACTTACCTCCCAATGTCTTCAAGGAGAAAGAGAAGGAGTTGCTCAGCGGTCACAATCCCGATCCCAAGTCCGGCATATGCAACTCTTGTCTATTCGACGCGTTCGACATCTGGCTCAATGATAAGGAGGAGCGTAGATATTGGTAATTCAAGTTCTCCCGACTCGCCACCGAAGGCCAGTTAACCCGCGCCGAGCGCCGTGAACTGCGAGCGTTGGTTGAACTCGACTACACATGGGATGGGACACCAGAGACGGAGTGGATCCTGTGTAACTGGACGCTTGCACAATATGTCCGCGCCAGCGCTGTCGCCGACCTCACCGGTTCCGTCTGTGATGGCCCCTGGACAGACAACTTCCTCGGCCTCGGCCATGTCCTCCTCTCGCAGATCTGCTGGTCGTCGGACATGCAATACGAACAACCCATCCGCCGCGGCGAGTGGGCTGGGCACTACGTCGCCATCACCACTGTGGACCAATTAACACGGAACCGTAGCTTCGCGGACAAGGAGAACTGGACGGACGTGACCGACAAGGTCGTCGGCGAAGTCTTGGAAATATGGAGAGCCAAGGCACCTGAGAGACTGGTACCGCACCTCCGGCCTGAAGGCTACCTCAACGACAGGACTCCTGATTTCACAGACGAGGAATTTTTGTAAAGTCAACAGGAGAACGACTCAGACGTTTCCGAGTCGGATATACGACAAGCGAACTGGGAAGCTGTGACGGGAGTTGCATCCAGACGACGCCGACGGAGTACAGAGCAATGAAGGAACACGAACCTAGGTGAACTGTGTCTCCCGATGTCTTGCACGACTGTATTACTATCTCACAACATCGCTGTATGTGCAATCTACTTTATATCACTGTATCACTTATTTTCCGTTATTCCTTTGCGTCCTGGTACTTTGAGATTGCGAACGCGACGCGCATCCGTTCACGGTGCATCGGTGGGTACTGAGGGTAATGGCTGAGCGCTGAGCGCCGAGGCCTGACGGTTCAAGATGAGCACAAAACTTGCGCGCGGTGAACTGACGCTCTCGCTCGACTTGGAGAAACTTAGTTGCCCCGCCTTTCCGACGCCAGTATCGAGTACATACTATCGAGTATCTTTCCTTTCCGTTCCGCTCAATTCACGCCCACAGTGCGCAACCGCAGCAGCCACGAACCCGGGTGCTCCCGGGTGGCCAATGCCGTGGGAATCTATGGCCATCTGTGGCGAACAAGTTGAAGTACAGACTCCCTGTACATCGCAAAATTGGCATCAGACCGACGGCGACCTGACATAGCCAAAGCATCGATTAACAGAACTAACAGAACTAACAGACTGATGATGTGGCTGGAATGGGTCGGTTTTCGCCAGTAGATATTCGGTCATACTACAACAGGCTGTTAGACAATCAAAAGGCCGAGAGTCGCTGATTAATTTCCGTCAGAAGTACAACGCCCGACCATCGTCCGTTACGATATGCGAGGCTAGTAAGTAACTAAACAGGGTTATCTTAGCTTGAGCAGTCTATTGTTAGCCCGATAGTCCGTCGTCGGCCATTGACAGGACGAGTGCGCGCTCCTCACTTGGCCGCACTGAGCGCTCGTATCACCCGGAATAGATGAAAATTGAATCGCAATGTATTCGGCTAATAACGACTACATCTTTTATACAACATGGACTCGGACGATCGTACCCTACGCCTGACCCGCCAGTGGACTCGCCGGGAGCTGTCAGTATCAGTATTGCTGAGCCAAGAGCAGCCACAGGTGCAGTGCTTGAAGTCGCCAGCGACTCGGAGGCTGATTCTGCCGAACAGGACGGTGGGCAGGCGAGCGTGAGAGAAAGCGCGAACGAGACAGCCTCTGAACGCCGGACAGCGGACAGCTGGGCGAGCGCGAGCGAGTGGGTGGGTGGACAATGTAAGCAGGCGAACGGGACAAGTAGATGAGCGAGCGAGAGTGCAGGTGAAAGGAAGCGCGGGCAAGCGGGCGAACGGGAGCGTGGAAAAACGGGAGCGTACGCAAGAGGTAACGTGGGCGGGGTGCTGGCGGGTTGATAAGTGGGCGAGAGTGGGCAGGCGGACAATAGAAACCGGGGACAAGCAGGCGGGTGTGCGTGAACATGCGGGTAGGTTGGTGAGCGAGCGGGCAGGTGGGCGAGACAGCGAAGATGGGCGCAGGCGAGAAAGAGTGGGCGGGCAAGCGAGCTGGTAAGAAGGCCAATACTGGCGACGGATGAGCGAGAGGGCGCGCAAGTAGGCATGCAATGCCTATTTGCTTGCCCTCTCGCTCGTCCGCGTGAGCCAGCAAGGACTCGGAGGTTGACCGCGGAGCTGCTGTTGCCTCGCGCTGCCTTCTTCGCTTCTTGGTTGGCATGCTCATAGCCTGCCATGTCGCGGTGGCCCGGAACCCACCGGAGCGTGAGTACGATCCCTGGGTGCTGTTTGAGCATGGAGTTGATTGCACTGAGTAGACGGTGGATTAGGGGGTGGGCAGGGTGATCGGTGGTAGGAGGTGAGTGCCAGCGAGTCGAGTTATTGTGCGCAGTGCGACGTACCACCCACGGTCGGAGTTGGGACTGTGTTTAGGGCAGACTGACAGCGGTCTTGCGCAAAATCGCCGGCGACCGTGACCATAGCCAGGCTGCTGCTTCGTGGGCGATACTCGCTCA
Organism: Fomitopsis serialis; assembly: GCF_022376445.1. Classification (NCBI taxonomy): domain Eukaryota; kingdom Fungi; phylum Basidiomycota; class Agaricomycetes; order Polyporales; family Fomitopsidaceae; genus Fomitopsis; species Fomitopsis serialis. Next base: position 72,971 of record NW_025954978.1, read on the forward strand.
TGACAAGGTCGGTATGTCCATTGTAGGATGATTGACCGTAAGGCCATTGAAGTCCTGGCATTTGTTACACAACCTGATGGCAGAGTTATCACAAGCGAAACATACCGGCAGAGAACGGACAACCTATGGTCCAGTGAAGCACAGCCAGACAATGAAAGGATGAGCAGAGGTCAGGTTGTTGATCGCGCACCGGGGAACCGACAGACTGTTATGAGGCGGGGCGGGGGTGGCCGTAGTGATAGTAAACCCGTAATGCCTAATCGGGGCTTATGATTATCGATCGGACTGCCGCTCGTCGATAAGATGTACCTGGTGGTAACACCGCCGTGCAGATTCCGCGATGTACCGTGACAGACTCTCTCGGACTTAGCAGTAAGTATTGCAGTTCAGGCTACAAGTACAACCCCATTCATATTCCGCCCGGCCTCCGTATAAACAAGCACTTCTCACTGCTGGGATGAGCCAGCACTGGAACTTGTAAGTAACATACACATTAATATTGCTCTTCACGCTGGCTAAGATTGATGAACATGTGACCTCTGTCAGAATTAACATCGACAGGAGGGAGAGGATTAACTACGAATCCACTGGCAGGAAGCTCAACGAGTTGATTCTCTGTGATGATCCGGAAAGACTAGTCTGGTTGCTTTCCATCCCTCGCAAGGTGAGGGCACCGAGTTATACACGTCGGAGTCGCGGGCTGACAGGCCTGGCAGCCCAAGCCATATCAGCGCTCCACCGAACGCGGCCACAGCAAGGATCCGCGTGATCTGGGCGCGCTGAACCTCCCCTTCGACGTCTTGGATCTCATATTCGATCATATCGAACTCGACAACATCTTCGACGCCGTCTACCTCGCGCTCACCAACACATTCCTCCGGGTCATCGCCGAGAAACACATCTACGAGGGACTGCGCTTTCTCAATGCGCTGTGGACTCTGCAGCGTCTCATCTGCATCGGCGAATTACCTCAAGGGCGATGATCTGCCTCCTGGTATCCTACAGGAGGATGAGAAGGAGTCACTCAGCGGCGACTGTCCCGAGACGAAGGACGGCCCGAACGGCACACGTCTGTACAACGCAGCCGAGACCTGGCTCTGCAACCGTGACCGGTATGCGGCCGAATGGTGGGACCAGAAGCTCGATTGGTGCGCCTCGGAGGGTCGATTGTCCCCTGACGAGAGGGATGAGCTGTACGACTTAGCCAAGCTCGACTACTCGTGGGATGAGACGCCCGAGACCGAGTGGATCCTGTGCAACTGGACGCTCGCGCAATACGTGCGTGTCAGCGCCGTCGCGGAGCTCACGGGCACGGACTGTGACGGTGGCCCTTGGACAACTACGTTTCTCAGCCTCGGGCACGTCCTCCTCACGCAGATCTGCTGGTCGTCGGACCCTTCGGTCAGCATGCGTTATAAAGGGCCCTTCCACCGCGGCCGCTGGGCTGGACACTACTTTGCCATTACCGCCGTGGACCAGTTGACGGAGGACCGCAGCTTCGCCGAAAAGAAGGACTGGACCGACGTGACGGACAAGATCGTCGGCGAGGTTTTGGAGATATGGCGAGCCGATCACCCTGAAGGACTGGCACCCCACCTCCGCCCTAAAGGCCGCATTAGACAGCATTCTTGATCACACAGATGACTTGGAAGATCTGCAAGGCCAAGAGGAGAGCGACCCGGACAACTCGGTTGTACATAGAGCAGACTGACTCGCATGCCGTGGGCGAGGACGCTTCAGGTGATGAGTCTCAAGCAGCCGACAGAGCGTGAACCGACGAAAGATCTATCTGGACCCAACGACTAGTAGACGGTCGCCAATACTTATTTATTTGCTGTGAACTATGCGACGTTCTGTGTAGTACAATAATAACGTGTAGAGGTTGTACAACGTGCTTCGCACCGCTGTTTGTAGTGTTTGTACCCCATTCCGGATGTGTAAAGGTCACTGTCCCCACAATGCGAGTGTACTCGCAGAAGCAAGTGTGAAATGTTGTGGTCAACTCGATCGTTGAACGCGGATAGAAAGTAGGCGCAAAACAGGTGTGCGGAAACTGCGACTTCACTCATCGATTCCAGAGAACCCAGTTGCATTCCAATCCGTTACATGATACACAGACGACATGTTCTAGAAACCAATTCCAAGGATACACCGTAGTTGAGTCCAGATTCCAGAATAAATATGAATAAAGATGAATGGACGAGTGTGTCGAGGCTGCTCAAACCACTCGTAAGTAAGGAGAGCACATCGAGCTGCTGCAGACCCTCCGGATAACAGGGCCGAGGCATCGGGTATATGATCGTCTTCGCATGACGTCTTCGCATGATACAGGTAGGTGGGGGTAGCGACGAGCTCCGCACAATGTTACTTGTGACCGCTGCCACAAGTATACTGTGTCAGTAGAGACACGTCAGAGATGAAGAAGACGAACCAAGTGGGTATATTCACGACGTGTAAGATGCATAGGCCTGACGATGATGATGCGTGACTTCAGGAATCTCGATATTGAATGTCTGAACGAACATGAAGTAGCCGTGACCAAGATGTTGTCAAAACTAAAGACAGTCAGCAATTGTGCGGATAACGACAGAGGAATACGCGTACCTGTCCAGACATGTTAAGAGATATATGAATGCACGAACCAAGATCCGGATGATTGATGAGGAACCAAGAAATGTGCGAGTGTGTCCGTTTTTCTCCCCGTTGCTGGTTTATGGGCCGTTGCCCTCGCCTTCTACTGCCCCCGTCCGTCCGTATGTGGACTTCAAGGGGAAGCGAGCGCCTGTTCGAGCACCCTGGCCAGTGCCTGAAGGAGATCAGCGACTGAACACCGCTATCGCGCAGACAGCACACACACCTCTTGCTCCTCCTCTCCCAGCTCACTAAAGAGCTTCAGTGACTCAGACTCAGAGATAGTCTGCAGGGTGCCCGGGCGTCCCTTCGGCGTTGGAGAGGCGAGCGTGTTGGGTGCCTTAGCCCGCGCCGCCGCAACGGGCTTCCTGGGCGCGCCCGGAGCTGGCGTGCTCTTGTGCTGAGGTACAGAGGGAGGCGCCATCTGTACGTCGGTCATTGAGGTGGCTGCGGCCTGAGGAACGGAGGGGATAGGGGTGCTGGGAGTGGCCGAAGGCTGCCGTTGTGTCCAGTGGAGGGGGACGCTGGCACCGACTGGGACGATCTCCTTGTCCGGGGTCGCCATGTCCATGTCCGTGTCGACCAGAGTGGCATCCGGATCAGGCGCAGAGCAGAGAGACGCCATTTCCACATGCACCGACTCCATCGCATCGATCGCTTCAGGCTGACCAGAGTCTTCGTCGCAGACCATCATATCGACCGAAACAGAACCAGAAACAGCACCAGAACCCTCGTTCGCCAAGAGCATTGCGAAATCCGAGATCAAAGCTACCTGTTCGTCGTGCCTCAGGGCCCTCTGAAGATGAAGGCCCCTAGCGGCGAGGTGCGCCATCATAGTAGGACCCAGAGGAGCATACGCGTTGTCGATCGCCCGTTGCAGGATGCCGAGGTCCTCACGCACGGCCTTGAGGTGGGCCTCCGCAGTAGCGAGCGAGCTCTGAGTTGAAGCGAGCTCAGCAGTAGTCGCGTCCGAGTGCTTGCGCTGGATGCAGCGGAGGGCGCGTGCGTGCTTCGCGTAGAGATCGACGGCCTTCGCGAGCCTGCCCTTCGTCCTCCGCCCAACGGCAGCACCGCAGATGCAGGCGGGCTGATCGAGCAGAGCTGCCGAGAGGTGCTTGACTTCCTCTTCGGCGGTGGTCCTTGCCGCGGTGATGTCGCGCACGTCCTCTTCGAGAGCAGCATTGCGAGACGTCAGAGAGTCGACCTTGGCCTGAAGGTTCTTGCGCTTGGTAGTTACGGAGTCGACTTCGGCCTCGAACTTGTTGCGCTGCCCAGCCATAGTCGCCAGAGCGGCCTTGAGCTCGTTGATCGTCGCGTCTGCCTCCTGGCGCACCGCTTCGATGTGGTGACGTGCGATAGACTTCTGGCGGTTCAGTTCCTGGACGTACATGTGCGGGGTCCACCGAATGTCAGAGTTATTGGAAGAGGGAGCCTTGTGCACGAGTTGCCGCTTGACTACCGGGTATGTACGAGGCTGCTGCGGGGTGTTCTTCATGATCTGAGCATCCAGTTCGAGCCTGAGACGCAGGGCGAGCTTCCGGTTCTCCTCGACGTTTCGAAGAAGCCGGCCAATCGTGTCCTTGTCCTTCTGGTTCTCCTCAGCAGAGTCGGCCAGTGCGCGGTCGCGAGCCTCAACGAGACCCTCCAGAGCCATTGTCTCAGCCTTAGCAGTGTCCACTTCGTACCCGAGATCCTTGATACGCTCCTCCGAAGCCGTGACCTTGCTGTTCAGGCTGCTGACCTTCTCGGCGGTTTCCGCGTGAACACGAGTGAGGCCATCCTGGAGGCTCGCCGTGTCGCGCTTCGCATCCTCGAGTTGGGTCTGTAGCCTATAAGACTGAAGCTGGACTTCGGTGTGCGACTTCCTGAGCTTCTCCTTCTCCAATTCCAGCCGGGACATCTCCTTGCTCTGCTTGTACAGCTGGGTATTCAGCATGACGATCTCCTTTTGCAGTTTGTCGGCTTTGGACTTGGGCACGGTATCAATGGGGAGAGCGGGTGCAGGGCTGACAAGACAGGAAGCTGGAGGTGGCGTGGCGCGGTCGGATTTGAGGACCAGGCTGACAGGCTCAGGAGACACAGTGAGCGAGGACGATGCTTGGGCGGATCCGTCGGACCATGCGTCTGTCGAAGTCGACTCGGTGGCGGGACACAGACCTGTGTCCACTGGCAAGTCGTTCCGTTCCTCGGTAGCATCACGAGCACCAGAGTCAGGAGAAACAGGACGAGAGTTGTCGACTGGAGAGACAGAAGCGGAGTTGGCGACCAGTTCCGCGACATGGTCAGTGCCAGTGGCTACCCTGACGCAAGCAGGCCTAGGAAGGTCAACCTGGCGCTGGCGTTGAGGATGAATGCCGGCGACCCATTCCTAGATGGGTGAGGTTACGAGAAACTCAATGCACATAGGCGCGGTGACATACCTCGACACGCCCTCTAACGAACCAAGCGAACCGATAACAAAGCCGGAGGTAGCCCACGTAGACGTTGATGAGACCGAAGAAGACCACCACTAAGCCGAAGTGAACGAATATCCAGAGCAGGATGCCGTTGGACATGTACCGAGCCTCGGGCGTGACCAAGTGTGCGAGAGGCTCGAGGAAGTCGAAGTACTCGCCATGGGCCATACAGAGGCAGAGTGTGAGGAACAGTGAGAGTGTGAAGCGGAAGTACCGTTGGTTCAACATGACCGGGACTGCTGAAGGCGTTCACGGGCTCGATGAGAGTACGAGGAGAAGGGAGGAGGGAAGCCGGTAGCGTAGAAGTAGGCGACCGTGAGGCTGACGACACCGTCCGCCCCAACACGTTGCAGCTTCGATCTTGACTTGGTCCAAGCTGTGCTAGTCAAGATCAGAATCCTCGACTTACCCGACATCGGGGTCAACTGGCAGCCTGTCTGAACGAGTGGGCAGCGCGAATGAAGGACAGCGTATGAGGACAAGTAGCTACCGAATCCGAGCTTGCATACTCTCTCAGCATATGTGTACACACCTGTAGTGGTACATACATATTGTCGCCGCGCTCTATGGTCAGCCGGATCGACACTCGTTGCATATGGCACCGTCCAGATATCTCAGATCTCAGATTCAGGGAGATAGCGCAAGGGCACGGACAGCAATCTCGAACAACGAGAAGCACGGCCGGAGCACAAGAACTGAGTACGCACATGCCAATCCACTCGGCCTGCCGTCCCAATAGCACGGCTAGGGTAACGTAGGAAGCCACACGGCACAGCACTCTACTCAACGTCATGCTGCACACCACTCAAAGTCTATGGACTACTGTCGTGTCCTAATGAAGTCCGTCACCAAGTGCTTGAACTCGTTCGGCCTAACGATCAGGAGTCAGCTGTGTTGAATGATATATCGTCAAGATCGCACTTACTTCTCGGCATGTACTAGCGATTGTCAATGTTAAGCACAATAGAACGACCGATGTATTGATCTCACTCACCCCAGTGGCCGGCCTCCAGATGTTCCAGCACCATATTCGGGAAGAACTGCTTAGCGACGGGTATGTTACGGTCGTTGATGTACCTAGATCCAACATTAGATATCCCCCTTGTTTGCTGGCTCGGTGGGAGTGACCCACTTGCTCTTCGTGCCTTTGATAAAGAGCGTGCTGCCTTCCCAAGTCCGCTCACCGGGTTCATACGGGAAGGAGCCTATATCAGGTATGCTGTCGCCGATGATCTCCAGGGGTATCTGAAATTCGAGCGGAAGATGCTCGTGTCCCTGATGCTTGAGGTTCGTGAGGAGGAACGCGCGGGTCATTGCATCCTGATGGAGTCAGCACGAAGCCCACAATACATGACGCGTGTCCTACTTGTTCGTATGGCTTCAGGATGTCCTGTGCTTCCTTCCGGTTCGTCACTTGGCTAGATTCGATCTTCTTCAGCGCTTCAATATATCCGCTGAACTCCGGCGAGAGGGGACCTTTCGCGGGCGAGATGTCCGCAACAATGAGGTGCTTGAGGTCCTGTGGGCACTCGGGGCTGAGCGCAACAGACATCGCAACCTTCCCTCCCCTTCCGAGTACATCAGAAACGTGCGCAACCTTTCGGCCGGGCACTCACATCGAATGACCGAGCAGAGAGACATTCGTGAGGGAGTGTGTGCGTAAGAAGTGCAAGACGTCTACAGCCATGGCGGCATAGTTCATGGGTCGCGCATGAGGGGAGGTCCCGTGGTTACGCAAATCCTATACCTGCTTAAGTTCGACGGTGAGATGGGTGTGCGCAAGTATGTGACTCACTAGCGCGTATATTGGTTTGTCTAGGTCCCGGAGGAATGCTTTCGAAAGTGAAAGCCAGTTCCTCTTCATTCCGCTTCACCCAATGAGAAAAATGACACGGCGAAGATGCTGCGAACGTACAACAGGCCATGCAAGATGACCAGCGGTCTCTCCGTCGCATTCCCATCCTTCGGCACAAGCTTGTCATATTGCAGGTTGACCGGCGCTGTTAATTCGGCTGCCAAATGCGAGAGATATCGGCCGCAAGACCTCGATGAGTATTATATGATATTGACAGTTCGTTGCAGAACCCTTGAGGATAGCAATCGCATTGTTGTAAAAGACGTGGATACTGGACAGAGTTAAGTTACTTGCCAACTTGCGATGTGTGGGCGCTTGGCTTCCCGAGCGTCTCACGGTCGACGCGTTGTGTCACGCGTGACGGAACGCGTCTGGCTCCAACCGCCACGACCCAGCCACAACCACATCGCGGAAACCTAGTCGAGCAGCTCCTAAATCTACCAACTCTCTTCTGACCTGTCATGTCTCTTTGGGTTGATAAGGTACGAGTGCACGTTATACTCTTAGCTCTTGTGGATGTTCATTCGCAGCAGCACCGACCGCGCATCCTTGACGACCTGCACTATCACGCGGGCCTCTCAGCACGACTTCGCGCTCTAGTCAGTAAATCCTCCCAGAACATAGACTTCTTTTCCGCTGACTCGCGAATATGTCTTGATCAGGCGGCCTCTGGAGACTTTCCGCACATGCTTTTCTACGGCCCCTCTGGGGCGGGCAAGAAGACGAGGATCGCCTGCACACTGCGTGAGCTCTTTGGGAAAGGTGTAGAGAAGGTGTGCGTCTGAATATGTTTATTCTTCGAACAACTGTGATACTCAATGCAGGACATTTTAATAGCTCAAAATTGACCAACGAGTCTTCCTGACCCCATCGAAGCGGAAACTCGACGTGAACATCGTGCAGAGCAACTTCCATATCGAGATAACACCGAGGTCAGTGTCGCATCGAGTGATCGCATTCCTGCAGGACATGACACACTTCGACCACAGTGAAGTTGGAAATTATGACCGAGTGGTAATTCAGGAGCTCTTGAAGGAGATTGCGCAAACTCAGCAAGTAGACATGAGTGCAAAACAACGATTCAAAGGTCCACCATTTGATCGTTTGACACATCGATATGGACCCTGACATTCACTTGCAGTGGTCATCATCAACGAAGCGGACTCACTAACGCGAGATGCACAAGCAGCTCTTCGTCGTACGATGGAGAAGTACATGTCTAACATGCGAATCATTCTTTGCGCCAACTCAACGTCACGGCTCATTGCACCCATCAAGAGTCGGTGCCTCCTTATGAGAGTCGCAGCACCGGATGAGGACAAGGTGAGGTGTCGCCGTCACAATGGACTTGATGGGCCTCATTCATGTCCCTCCCGGTGCAGATGATCGAGGTGCTACGATACGTCGGCAAGAAGGAGGGCTTCGACGTCCCAGACAAGATCGCGCACGACATCGCCGAGGACTCAAACGGCAACCTCCGCAAAGCCATTCTCGTCCTTGAAGCACTCAAGATGCAATCGTCAGTACTCTGCCACTACAAGAGCGTCCTGGGGTAAATTCACTGATGCATTGCGCAGTACTGACCTCGACAAGCCACTGACAATCGCGAAGCCCGACTGGGAGACATACTGCCATAAAGTAGCGGACATGATCGTCCAAGAACAGTCCCCACAACGCGTGATGGACGTCCGCGCAAAACTGTACGAACTCCTCAGCCACTGCATCCCGCCCACGATTGTCCTCAAGGTATGCTCCTTCCTCATTGTAGCGAATAGTTGACAAACGATTTGGCGAACAGACGATCGCAGACCGGGTTGTCGACCAGGTGGACGAGAGTCTGAAGGCAGACATCATGCACTGGGCCGCAATATACGAGATGCGCATGCGGGTCGGGAACAAGAAGATCTTCCATCTTGAGGCGTGGGTCGTCAAGGTCATGAGCTTATACAAGGTGCGTGCACTATGCTATGTCTGGGCGCAAGTGGTACTGAGCCAGATGTGCAGCATTTCTTCTATGATATAGACATGTCTGGCTTCGATGACTGACGATTTTTTTGTATTGGGACTGTCCTCGTATATCCATATGTAGCATTAGCCGAGCCGTTGCTTTCAGTCCGTTGGCTCGTTCCTAACCATGACCGGCGCGGGAGCCTGTAACTGTAGGTTCTTCGACCATTCACAGCGATCCGGACGCGGGTGCGCGCAGAGCTGGTCGGCGATGACCGAACGCACTTGCTAGCGGTCGCAACCTGAAGTCCGAGAAAAACGTTTGCAGTTCCTAGTCAAGACACAATATGTAGCCTGGTGATAAATAACAACTTCATATCGGTATTGTACACTCTGCTGTGAACATGTCTCGTACAACTGACTCCTCGCTCTTCAGATCCACCCCTTGCTCTTGAACTGCTCGAGGATGTCACGTGTCGACTCTTCGAGAGTGAGATACTTCTGACCGAGCAGTCGGTCGGCCTTGGAAGTGTCAAACGTCGTGAGGTGCGTCGTCGTCGCAGGGTCGTATGTATCGTCTCCCACAGGTACATTGGGGTAAAACTTCCGAGCCGCGTTCACTGGGAGGGTCATAGTCAGTCCATCTGCCCCATAGTATCTGAGGACACTCACATATGTCTTGGCCCTTCCAAGGTCCACTTGAAATGATGATACGCTCGCCAGCTGTCTCTTCCTTCTCGGCGGCGATGATCAGGGCTTCTGCAGCGTCGCGAACATCTATCCAGGTCATTCTGCACCAGACCTCGTCAGCAACTTTCGTAACCTCGCGAACAACACACACCCAAATGTCGTGAAGAACTCCTTTTCTGTGGGTTTCCGAGATGGTCCGTACCCTTGATGAACCCCTGGTACCAGATCCTCATGCTCTCGTTCATCTCCTCAGGCTTGCTCACAGGTTGGAGCGTCGGCCCAAGGATCCACGGCGGGTTGCACACGACCAGGTCCCACCCCATCTTCCCTTTGTTCTTCTCGGCAAACTCCCACGCGGCGCGCTCCGCTAGCACCTTGCTCGCCTGATACTTCACGAGCTGGGCCGCCTCGCGCCCTTTCTCGCGCACCTCCGTCACGGCACGTTCGTTCCAGTCCGCCTCGGAGAACTGCCGCGGCGTCGTCCCTAGCTCGCGGATCGCGCCGCACGTGGAGGTATAGACGACGCGCTTGACGGACGTCCCGAATGCGAGCGCGGACTCGAGAATGCGCAGGGTGCCGTTCACTGCGGGGATAATCTGCTCGTCGGGCTCGACGGCGTTCATGTGCACGGGCGCCGCCGTGTGTTGGATCAGATCGACGCCTTTGACGGCCTCGTCGAACGCGCCCTCCTGTTGGGCGCTGAGGTGAGTGTCTACGTGTGGTCAGAGGGAACGCGCGTACCTTGGCGATGTCCTCGACGATGGCAAACTCGAGCTTGTCGCCGTATTCGGCGAAGACCTGCTTGAGCGGTGCAATCTTGTTCTCGGAGCGGACGGTCCCTCGGACGGAGAAGCCGCGCTCGAGCAGCTTGCGCACGAGCCACATGGCGAGGAAGCCGTTGGCTCCGGTCACCAAGGCCTTCCCTGAAGTCACTGCTGGCATGGTGAGGCGAGAACTAAATCGTATGGAGTAGTTGTATGGGTCGTTGAGTTGGTGAGTCGATACACAGACCTCGCGCCGCTTATATATTATGCTGCCCACGCGCTGGCCAAGGCTTCAACTGTGCATGTACCGCAAAACTTGATATTGAAGGCATTGAATAGCCGGGAAGTCCATTCGGAGGGGGGGTTTCAGTGGACGCCGGAGAACGCGATGACCCGCTCGGACAGACGGGTGGGTGCCGATGGATGCACAAGTCCTTCCCGCGGAGGTGCGTTGCGTATGCGGGCGTACCTGCTGCCGTGCAAGCGCCCGTCCCATCAGCCCACGAAGTAGAGCTGAGGACGACCGGTTGGTGGCCGGAAGGAGACGCATGCGCCGAGCTCTGCTCAGAGTTTGCTTGGAACCTCCACGCGCATCGCGATCTGTCAACGACCTGTGTTCCGAATCGCTGAGATCGACGTGATCGGCCTGTGACAGAGCTGCTCTGAAGCATCGTAGCACCGGTTGCTGTGCATCAGGAATTCACGCTATGCTTCGCGGATGTACCGGCGGCGGCGATGGTCCGGATCGCACTCGATCTCGTGTATGAATTCTGTCATCACAGCTGCAGCCACTTAGTAGCCCTCCTCAATTACTCGGACTCTGCAGCAGCGTGCTGACACTGCTCAGTACCACTATTGGTCCCGCCGGACTGGTCAACGAAGTGTATCCCCTCTACTGTGCCCATCAGACTGACAAGATTCTCCAGACATTTCATTGACTAGCTGCTGCAGCAATGCTAGTATGCTTCCAGCTGGCGCATCTTCACCTTTGTTCAATGCACCCACAAACATCAGAAAGTACACTCCGAATCAGTTTCTAGGTCTTCCTTCTGCATGTAAGTCCATGTCTTTAGATCCAGTCCCTGGCCTTGAAGTCCTCAACCATGTCCTTGGTGCCCTCTTCAATCGAGTGGTACTTGATTCCCAACACCTTGGCGGCCTTCGACGTATCGTACTGAATCTGGTGGGTCGCCTTCGCGGGGTTGTAGGCTTCATCGCGTGGAGAGACATTGGGGTAGAACTTCTGTGCGGCGTCGACTGTGGTCCAACGGCATTGCGATTCAAAGGTGTATCGTAAGCATAAATGAACCGGTCTGACGCACCGAAGTCCTGCCATTTGTAGGGACCCTCCGAGACCATGATCCGCTCGCCACCTGCCTCCTGCTTCTTGATCGCGAGGACGTGCGCTTCCGCGAGATCGCGGACGTCGATCCAGCATGATCTGCATACACGGAACGCGTCAACAGGATTCATTACGGCACTTCGAATTACAGTCAAGATCACCTACCCGATGGACGCCAGCTGCTCCTTCGTCTTCGAGCCCTTGAACACTGTGTGGAACCAGTCGTGCATGCTCTCGTTCAGCGCCTCTGGGGCGCCGACTTCGTGTATGGCGGGGCCGAACACATACGGCGGGTTCAGCACGACTAAGTCCCAGCCCAAGACCCCCTTGTTCTTCTCCACGAATTCCCAGGCGGCCTTCTCCGCGAGCGTCTTGCTCGCGCGGTACTTCATGGCGTTGGGTGCCTTCGCACCCTCTTCGTGGACGAGCTGGATCGCGGCTTCGTTCCAATCTGCCTCCGTGAATGTGCGCGGCGTGCTCTGTATAGAGAGCACGGCAGCTGTGGAGGAAGTGATGACGATGCGCTTCACGTTCTTGCCGTGTGCGAGCGCGGATTCCAGTATGCGCGTCGTACCGTGCACAGCGGGGATAATGAGCTCGTCCGGGTCGTTCGCCTTGAAGTGGAAGGGCGACGCGGTGTGCTCGATAGCATCGATGTCCTTGACATACTCGTCGAACGCTCCAGGCTGTGTAGATAGTACGCTTCAGCGTGCTTTCGAACGGGCAAGTGTATAAGGCTTCGCGCGTGCGCAGAAACGGACGTACCTTCGTGATGTCGTCAATAATGACCACCTCGAACTTATCGCCATAGCGAGAGAACACCTCGCGGACGTGTTTCGCCTTGCTCTCCGAGCGTACCGTGCCACGGACGATGTAGCCCTGGTCGAGGAGAGACTTTACGACCCACATCGCAATAAATCCATTCGCGCCCGTCACGAGCACCTTTCCTGCCTGGACTGCAACCATAATGAACGTGGATTCGTTGGAGCTTCGGTGTTATGCAGAGAGGCTGGGGATACAGGGGGCGAGGGGGGATGTGAAAGTTGGACGCGGTCCCTCTCTTTCTGACCGTGTGCCAGTGATATACAAGTCCAGCCCGCAAGTTACGCCATTCCATTTGGCATGTGAGCCGCTTGCGATCCTCGGGGCCATCGGTGGGACCGCGCAGATGAACGTTAACGTATATACAATCACGATAAGCAACCCGCAGGCAACCCGCTACTCCCGCCGCCGTCAGTTCAAGCGAAGCGCTGAAGCTCTGAAGTCCTGACATGCATATGACTGCACTGATATCGATCTTGCACTGGCTCGACGTGGTTGTATGCGAGTCATGGCAACTTACCCGCAGGGATGGCCCCACCTGGAGCAGAAGTGGTCTCAAACCGCAATACAACGCTAGCTCGTGTGGATGACATCCACCGGATGCTCAGCAGTGTCGCAGTGAGCGCGATGACCAAGGATAAACGTTTAAACGGTCAGCGGACTCGGAGGTCCCACTCAAATGCAACTTCGATCGATTGTTCAGACTCTGCAACCCGTGAATTCCTCGGACTGCTAAGCACGGCTTCGTGCCTCCATTTGCGCGGTGCTAATGCTACATCATAGTTAACGACAACTCCGCCCTTCCAATCTCCAATAACCCAAACATGCATGCTCAGCTCAGAGTCAGAGCCACCCCCTGGCCTTCAGGTCCCCCACGATGTCCGAGGTGGTCTCCTGGATGCTATGATACTTCAGTCCGAGCACCTTGATGCTCTTCGAGTGATCGAAGTTCAACATATGCACGGCCTTCGCTGGGTCGTAGGACTGGTCGCCGGGCGGCGCAGGCGCACCCGCCGCACGCGAAGCATTGACTACAATAACAGGGCCACGTCAGCGCCGTAGTGTGGCACGATCCTTGACAGTACATACTCCAGTCTTGCCACTTGTAGGGACCAGACGCAATGATGATTCGGTTACCGCCAGCCTCCTCTTTCTCAATGGCAAGCGCATGCGCCTCGGCGAGGTCGCGCACGTCAACCCAAGCCATCCTACACCCCCATCACCGAGTAAATCAACCATAGGAACCAGAACTGAGGACTACATACCCCAACGTTCCAAGCTGCTTCGGGTCCTGCGAACCACGGAAGACACTATGGAACCAATTGTGCATACTCTCGTTGAGCGCCTCGGGCGCGCCCACTTCATGGATAGCCGGGCCAAACACCATCGGCGGGTTGAGCACGACCAGATCCCAGCCAATGCTCCCCTTGTTGTTCTCGACGAAGTCCCAAGCCGCCCGCTCCGCGAGCGTCTTGCTCGCGCGGTACTTGCCCGCCTGGCTCGCGTGTACGCCCTTCTCGCGCACCTCCACGACGGACTCGTCGTTCCAGTCCGTTTCCGTGAACACGCGCGGCGTCGACTTCGCCTCCAGCACGGCCGCAACGCTCGACGTGATCACGACGCGCTTGACGGAGCTGCCGTACGCGAGCGTGGACTCGAGCACGCGCGTCGTGCCGTGCAGGGCGGGCACGATGAGCTCGTTGGGATCGCCCGCCTTGAAGTGATATGGGGAGGCGGTATGCTCGACGGCGTCCATGCCCTTGACGGCCTCGTCGAATGCCCCGGCCTAACATGCATGTGCGTCAATAAGGACAGTCTCTAGATGGACCGGATCAAAGACCAGTGTACCTTGGTGATATCGGGCACAATCACCATCTCAAACTGCTCGCCGAAAGGCTTGAACAGTTGGCGGATGTGCTGCGCCTTGCCCTCAGAACGGACAGTGCCGCGAACAGTGTAGCCCTTCTCGAGCAGCACCCGGGCAACCCATATACCAATGTACCCATTGACACCGGTGACGAGCACTCTACCTGCGGCAACTGCTGGCATCGTGGATCAGGAGAGTGCGATGACGGAGAAAGTTGAGGGCGAGTGAGCGACGACACCGATCCCTATAAACCAGGAGTGGATTGGATCATACAACGGCAAACAATGAGAAATGGGACCAGTTCTCTCGCGGGAGTAAATGTCGACCGCCTGACCGATACGGCTTCGTACGGAGCGGCAAGTACCCTCGTGGCCATATTTGAATGCGTCATGAGCTGGCTCAGCTCACATATCATATCCCCGAAGTCGAAAGCTTGCATCGCGGCCGGGGTCAAGGTCGTCCGTTGTTCCGTAGCTTTCTCACACTCAGACCGTCGAAGCTCGAACGAAGTGGATTAGTCGATACAGTAGTACGGGCGCGACCCGCGCCGTATTTTGAGCGTGCGACGATACATAGCATGATAGCGTGCGTACAGATAGCGTCTAGTCGAAGAGACCGAAGCCCTGTGATGCAACGGTGAGTCAATGTGCCGCGGCGAGAATATCAGAACCATACCATATCGTCGTCCGACTCCTCCTCTTCCTCCTTCTTGGCCGGCTCGTCGGCAGCGGCGGCGGCGGGGGCAGCATCGGCAGCAGGGGCCGCAGCGGCGGCAGCAGCAGCGAAAGCCTCCGGGTTGGCAAGCACCTCCTTGATCTATGGGAAAACAGTGAGTCACGCAATTGATAATAGAAGACGATATAGGCATAGTCCGTCAGATAACAGAAATCTTGTTTGGACAGCATACGTCCTTCAGACGCTCAGCATTTTCAGTGTTAAGTGTAATACGCATCCTTGGACGCTCTCCTTCAAAGTGTAATGAGTGACGTACCTTCTCGGAGCCCTCGAAAGTGTAGTCGGTAGCAATGGAGACAGCGAGGAGGTTCTTGTAAGAGTTGACCAGTGAATGCATGACGGACACAAGGGTCGGGTAGTGGAGCGCAAGCGAGATGGCAGCGATGGTCGTGATACCAGACATGAAGCGCTTGAGGAGCTCATCCTCGGAGACGTCGAGGACCTCCGGAGTGAAGACGTTGCCCTGGTCGAAGATCTGGACGACCGACATACCGTAGGTGAACGGCGAGATGTTCAACATGTTCAGCAGCGTCGCCTCGGACGTGCCGACACGGGTACCGGCAGTGACGACCTGGACGTCGGTCACGATTTCGATCGTACCACGAGCGATCTTGGTCGGGATACCGAGAGCCTGGAAGAAGGAGGTCTTACCCGGCTCCATACCGGTGTTACCGCCAGGGATGACGACGTCCTTGGGGGCAAGCGCACCAGCACGGGCGGGGGCAGCCACTTTGTTGGCCGTGATGATCTCCCGAATCTCCTTGAGGTCGTCCGAAGTGAAAACGAAACCGATGTTGCCCTTGACGTGAGGGAGCAGACGCTCGAACTGGGGGTACTCCGCGAGGATGGAGCGGAGGGCACGGCGAACCATCGTGTTCTTGCCCATCACGACGATGCCCTTGCCGCGGAGCGCGACACGGATTTGATGCATCTGGTTGGAACCGACGTTGTCGACATTGACCACGAAGATGGAGGCTAATTCGCAGGTTCATGGGAGGTACATATGAACTCAAGATGATAGACGTACGATACTTGGCGACCAAGTCCTTGAGCTTGGCGAAGTACAGTTCCTTCTGCGCGCGAGTGGCACCCATTGTGATTGCTTGCGCTATAAGCCAATGTAAATCATATGCATTGAATGCACGCGTATACTGACTACTCACAGGAGTTGAGTGTGTGGTGTGAGGTATGTCGTGGGGATCAGCGCCTCCCTATGACCTCTGCCCTGACTTGTTAGCTGTGCACGCTACGCTCAACACCAGCGAGCCTCACCTGCTGTGCCAAAGGATTTTTCAAGGCGACTGGTCGTGAGTGTGTGTGGAACGCGCCTCTCGATGTCGCGCATGCCGTCGTGGCGGGCGGTGGCTGCAGTTTCTCATTTAGAGTTTGATTACATCTCGGCATTGACCGGTCAGGCTCTCGTGACCCTCTGCCACGTGCATCTTGCTCAAGCGCTCGTTGGTTGCTGGCACGGCCGACTCCGACTCACCTTGAAGTTTGGACTTACTGCGAGCACGGTCTGCCTGAGTGCCTTCTCTGCTTTCTTCTCGACTGTCTTGGCGACCTGGTTTGCAGGCGGCGGTTGTGATTGTTGCGTATTCTGGCGCGCTGACCGCGTCTGCCTCTTCAGACACGCTTGACACGTCTCAGTGGCCGGGCAGCGTACACACCATCGTAGCAAGACGGGCAGCTGGGGAGCTGCAATGGAATGTGGCGATGGTGCCATCGAACCGTCCGAGACGTGGGCGGCTTCGTTAGGGCTGCTGTAGCACGACGGTGCGTTCTGCAGTGCTTTGACTCACAACACGATTATAGACTGTCCATTACGCAGGGCCTCTTATCCATTCCATGACTTACGACCATTCCTTAGCTTCGGTAGAGAACATCGATTCTCCCGTTCTGCAGGAGCCGCGTCGATCTTGGCGCGCTCAGTGTCCAGAGGGGCGCGATCATCGAGACTTATCATCCCAGCGTCACCCAGCGAGCTGGCAGCGACGACGTTGTCTGCTGCAGCGCCCGGGGCATTCAGCCTACCCCGTGTACATATCAAAGTCTCTACCCAAGATATACAGGCGGCGCGTACAAGTCCTCACGCGGACGACCGTGTCCACAGCCTCCATCAGCACGCCGACTCCACTCCTGCACCTCTGGCACCCGGACGCACGCGCACGCACGAAGCTTCATTACACCCTTCTCCTCTTGACAATCTACGAGTGCTCCTCGCTACGAATATCACTGGCTCAGCTGCGGGTCGCCTCTCCGTCACTCGTGTCCGCTCCTTGTATCACTCCGTCCGCGCTCAAAAGCTTCTCGGCTCTCTACGTCCGGAAGAGTACAGCGCCCTTATCAGGCTGTTCGGATCGCTCTCGCTGTCCGCTCTCCATCGACCATACCGTTCTGCGTACGGACACTATCTGACAGGGTGCATGACAGACACTTCTTATCGTTCGCACTGGGTCATGGTGGATCGCATTGCGAGGGACAAGCTCGGGCATGAGCTTCCGCTGAATACGTCTGATCATTATTGGCTAATGCGTATGGACATCGAAGCTCTCAAGACACCTGAAGTTGAAGCCAACAGTGCCTGTAAGTGCCATTGATTTCTTGATCTCGGTTATGACTTAACTCCTGTGAGTAGTGCTAAGTGCAGAACTAACGCAAGTGTTGAAGAGAGTCGAGACCCACTATGCGCGCCTTCGCCAGTACCCGTCGGTCGATATCCACGTCCCGTATCTGGAAGCCATGTTCTCAAGCCGAGTCACATTAGACGTCCAAGTTGCGACCAAAAGGCTGTGGGAGCTCCTCGTGTGGTATCATGGCTGTCCACCCAGACTGCTGGCCCTCGTCTGGCAAGCTGTCCTCGGGCCGCCCGCCGTAGTGCAGGAGGACCTCAAACTGGCTGTCTTAGACGCTATATGGCGTCGTTTGCTGCGTTCGCCGAGCGAACAAGCTGTTGGGTCTGCGACACAGCCTAACCGATTCAGAGCGATGTCCGAGTCCGGTGATAGATCAGGGCACCTCCGTGAGCCGATGAACAGCGTCGACTTGGTTCCTTTCTTACGAGATGCACTCTTCGTTCGACACACTCCGCGAGCAAGCGCTGCATCGAAGCATGAGATGTCATCTTGGGCACTTTCCGTCGCCCGGAAGGTCTTCGCTCCCGACCACCTGGACGAGAACTCTGTCGGACACCGCTGGAACTGCTTCCTTCTCCTTGCCGTCGCCAGTAGTCCTGGACGCACCGGCGGGGGTAGCATAACGAACGGCTATGCCAGGTGGGGGGCCGTGGTCGATTGGCAAACGATATGCGCGCTGGCTTCCTTACAGAATGCTATCCGGTCCAAGGACCACTCCCTTGGTGTACCGTTCTCCGACGCGGTTGTGCAGGGCCTGAACAGAGTGCTGGTTGCGTTGTGGGAGCACTGGTCATCCCTCCCTGGCTTGGATCACACCGTGCGACCCCGCGTGGCTACCCGTGCCATATGCGTGTCGTTCATGCATCTCGCTGGCCGCCTCAAGAATCGCGATGTTGTCGAAGCTTGTCGCCAACTCTGCATGACCGCACGCCTGTGGGAGGAAGGGGAGTGTGGGCCGTCCAAATCCACCAGCTTGCGCGCTTTGGTTCACGAGCAGCTGGTTGCCCTCTTGCTGTCTGGGTCCGGTACCGAAATGGCGATCTCGGCGACTTTGGAGTCCGTCCAGGATGAAGCCTTACTCACGGATGTCTTCAACCACGTCATCACCATCTTCGCCCGGGAGGATGTCATGCTCGCCCTCGAGCTTCGGGACATCTTACTCCGTGTGGGAGTTCGACTGTCCGATGACAGCGTGCTCGAACTGGCCCTCCGTCTAGCGAAGCAGGGCGACGTACCACGAGCCAAGGAGTACCTGTTTGATATGTCCCTCTCCGTCGACCAACGTCTCAAGATCCTCAATGGGATACTGGGACAGCTGGTCCGGCGGGGGCATCGGTTCCGCTCTGCCCACCTAACCTCGGATCTGGTCGGTGCCATGCTCAGCCACCTTTCCTCCTCCTGTCCTCCTGCAGCCATGCGCTCTGTCATCGAGTCAACCTTGCTGTACATGTTGCGCTTTCAGTACTCCAAAGCGGCTGTGGCCATTGTGGAGGCTGTCGCACAGGTGGACAAGACATACTTCTTGCCGACGTTCTTCGAGTTGTTCATTCGGAACTTACTGCGGCACAGGCAGTTCCGGTATGCGAAGCGCATGCACGAGTTTGGTCACAGGCTGGGCGTTTGCGATACGCCGTCCTCGGAATGGCTCACTACTCAGCTGTCCAGGCATGGTGCATCGAGTCTCGCGAAGAAGGTTGCGAAGTCCTTGCTTGCGACGTCGGGCGTGTCCGCAGTGTCTCGCCTCGTCAAGTTCCGGGAAGCGCGTCCGTCCCGAGTGCTTGTGATCAAGGTTCCTAGCTTCGTACGGCAGCGGCAAGTGCGGGATGGCCCTGCTGTTCACCGTGCCCTGGAGTTACTCGTACGTGCTGGGCGGATGCGCGCTGTCAAGCAGCTGTATAGCCAACTGTGCGAGGACCAGAGTCCAAGCTCGAGAACAGCTATCGGGAACAGCATCCTTCACAAGAGCATGCAGCACCCTTCACGATCGCAGGCTCACCGCGGGGTGAGGGCTGTAAAGACGCTGAATGAGCTGGTGGAGCACCATGGTTTCGTACCAGACCGGGTCACGATCAACGTCTTAGTCAAGGCGTACATGCAGTGGACGGCTGGATTTACCAACGAGGATCTACGGGCCCTGTTCGACCATTTCGTCCGAATCGGGTATCCTACTGGGTGTGCAATATACGGAGTGCCATTTAGGACCGCGGAGGGCCCGGCTCCGGTCCACCTGCCGGAAGTCAACTCGCCCCTTTCGTATGGTAAACACGTCAGGCCGCTGTACAAGATGTTTATCAAGGCGTTCTACCGGAGAGGCGATGCTAGTGCTGCGAAGGTCGTGGTGAAGATCTCGAAGGCGGCCGAGGCAGAGGCGGAGGACTCGCTGGATGCTTGGAGGAGGAGCCGGGTGCGGGAAGAGCAGAAGTCGGAGAGCAAGTTGACGGCGGCCAAGGGTGTATCTAGGTAGATGGTGCTTGGGCAATTCACGAGTGTGTTCGGGGCCGATCCTGGCAGCTACATTGTTGTCAAGCGTATAATTGCGTGGTGTTGAGAACCTCAGCTCGTGTTCCTAAGCGGTTTTCAGTGACTCATACCATATACTAGCCCGCTGTCTGCCAGTCCGTGACCGGACACGAGCTTGAGCCTAGCGTCTATAGGCAACCCGTTTCCCTGTTCACACAAGAATCGCGATGTCTTAGAGCAGATGTGAATCATAGCCCCGATTGATCAATCAAACAAAAGAGAGTAGCCAACACAATTGGCGTGGTCAGGAGGAATAGACTGTATCAAACTTTGCCGAAGGCGAACTACATGGTTGCCTAATGTAGATGCACACCTTCGGCGCGACTGTAACAGCCCAAAGCGGCACATGCGACGGCGTCACTCAGCGCTGTCCGTTCACCTCCCGCCATGTCGTCCCCGGTGCCCGTATTCTTCATATTCGCTATCATTCTCCTGGCGATGGGGATTGTGTGGTTTGTGACTCCAAAGGGCCCGAACCAAACGTACGTCCCACTACCAGCACGACCTACCGTGTACTGACTACGGACTGCAGACTCATCCGGACGAGCCTGATGCTGACGCTTATGTGCTGCTACCTGATGTGGGCGGTGACTTACCTCGCGCAAGTATATCCGCTAGAGAGTGAGTAGAACTGTTGCTTGTTACGGACTGGATGAGTGACTCTGCAATCCAGCACCACGGAAGGCGGCGGGCAAGGAGATATGAGACGGTCGACCTCGGTCGAGGCTTGGTTCGGTGCGTCCTGTCCTGATTCACCTAGTGTCATAGAGCCCATTGAGCTGACGTATGTGCAGGAGCTCTGATTTGTATTATTTATATTGCCGTCGTAATGTCACATCGTTCGCGTACGCCAGTGTCGCTTCTACTCTAGAGTTGTGTCCCATTCGAAGCCTACCACGTTGCACTGCCACTGTCCTGGGTCGTCCAACTGCCGCCCCATCCGCCTCCTCCAGCGCCCCATTCTTGCTCTCCACTCTCTGTTTTACCCCAGGCACTGTCGCTATCGTCGTGAGGCCAGTGCCCAGTAAGTGGATCCTCGTGCTTCCACCCATCCTCCGACGGTTGTGTGTCGTCCTCAAACGGCGTGACTGGCCACTCCGATTCGTCCGAGCTCGACGAGAGATACGGTGAGTCGTAGCTCGTCACCAGTGTCTCCTCTAGTCTCGGCGACGTCACGTCCTCCGGTAAACCAGCTCTCAGCTCTGCGGTCCATTCAGACATGGACTCCTTGGATGCCTCTAGCCGTAGGTCAGCGTGTTGCGCGATGGCATCGACCATGAGTTCCATCCATCCCCCGCAAGCCACCGCGACGCTCTCCTCCCACCACAGGTCTCCGAGCTGGATTAGGTTGCTGCGGGAGTCTATCATCGTGCGCTTGATGATCTCGCCTCTCTCGTGCAGCGGCAACGGCTGGCAAGCCTTCTCATGCGCGAGATGCTGGTGAGTGGCCAGGAGTCTGTGCTGACCTTCTCCACAGCCTTGGACCTCCCACATTTGCTGGAAGCGCATCCTCCTCTTCTCATCCCACCCTTCGCCATCTCGTCGCGTGAAAGCGGCGACTTGGCTCGCATACCCAAGCGCCTCATCCCGTCCCCATTCGTCCTTCTCCGCAGCCCTGCCGACGCCGCCCACCTCGACATCGTATCCCCATGTCTCCGCCACGACCGCGCACCATTCAGCAAATTCCTCGGGCGTCCACTCGAACTTGTGGTCGTGGTGTCGGAATACGCGATCGGTCCGCTGGGTGGGGTCTGGGTAGCCGGAGCGGGCGGTACGCGGAGCGTCGGGCGCGGTGAAGCGCGCGTTGAAGGTGAAGGAAGGTGTGGTGATGAGCAGGAGGTGGGGTTGGTATGCCCCGAGGAGGACGGGTGCGAAGTGATCAAGTACGTCTTCTGGGAGGTGTTCAATGCTGGATGAAGGAGGGTGAGGATGGTCGGGTCTGTGAGGAGACGTGAGGAAGGAAGGGCGTACACCTCGGTCGCGACGATGCATTCCACACCGACAAATGCCGGGTTGACCACCTCCAGACCACCTTCCCAGATTTGCACCTCTAGAGGCTCCCAGCGCAAGCGCCAATCGCTCGGCTCTGTGGCCTGCGTCGCGTACTCCAAGTCAGTCGTAGAGATGTCGAGGCCAATGACTTTCAAGGGGTGTAGGAAGTCTTCTGTAGGATGGTCCAGACGTGCAGCGAATGGCGCAGCATCGGCTGTAACAGTGCTTGTGACGACAGAGGCCTCTGAGTGAACTGTGGCGAACGACTCGAGGATCGATCGCGGTGGTGGCGGGAGCCATGGTGCGGGATTGCATAGACACGAGATGAGCGATCCTTCACCGCATCCTACGTCGAGAACCTGCCGCAGTCCACCCTAGTGAGATGTGGAAGTCCCACCTCGTGCATGCTGTACTTACCTCGCTGACCCCTTCCCTGCGGAGCACATCGAACACCCATCCTCGTCTTTGTAGGAACAGTGGTGGCTGGAAAGTCACCGTCAGTTCGTCACTGCCTTCCTGGTATGTCGATATAGAGTTCATGATGGCAGACGGAGGGTGGGTAGAAGACGGGGTGGCCGAGGTGGACAGACTGTGCTGCTTTATACATTCGGTGGTTGCACGCTTTGACTTCGAATTCGGACCTTAGTTGCACGCGTCGTCCCGTTTGAACAATGGGTCAAGTTAGAATAGTGGTCAAATCAAAGAGCCATGCCACAAAACCAAAGGCGGTGGCCAGACCCAGGTCCACCATGTCCACCGGTGGCCGTATGTAGAACAGCGGCGAGCCAGCGTATTCGACTTGCCAGAAGCCAGGTGGTATTGAATATTGAACGCCCATAGCCACCGCGCAAATGGCGCTTCGCGGACACAAGGCGCCTATTCTAGACTCTGCCTTATACCGCCACCTCGACCAGAGCGAGGAACAAGTTACCAACATGTCTATCATCCTTGCGACGTCTTCGTCGATGCCGACGCTACACACCACTACTATGGCATCTGAGAAGAGTATCAAAGTCCGTGGACAGCTCTACGTGCCTTGGTGCCGCGGTTGACGCCTTCTTTCAGCGCAAACTCGAGGATGCGATTCACACCCTGGACGAGGCGGTCGCCCCCACAGCATCGCAGCTTGAGCAGCAGCCTCCAGCGAAGAAGCAGAGAACGAGCAAGAACCTATACGCCACCCTTGCGAAGTACGGGATACGAAAGGAGCCTAAGGCGTGAGTAGTCCTACGTTGCCACCGTCCGCGTTCGAGAGCTGACGCGGAGGCTTCGCAGTGCACAGCACACGAACGAACTAGAAACCCTTTCGAAAACCGCTCCGCACCTAGCTGCGATCCTCACCCGCAGCGCGACACGCACAAGACAGGCATTGCCCTGGAAGCTCGGGCACTCGCAAAGGCCCGCCACAGCACCCTCCTCGACAACCGAATACCGCCCGTCCTCAATGCAATCTTTCCTCTCACGCCTCTCCACGTTCAAGCTCTCCACTTACTCCAACAAACCTGCTGCAATTGACGCAGTGGCCGCAGCCAAGTGCGGCTGGGTGAATGATGGCAAGGACCGCCTCGTGTGTGGGATATGCGACGTGTCGTGGGTCGTTGCGGGGCGCGAGGGCATGAGCAGAGATGCTGGTATGTTGGACGAGTGAATGAATGAAGGTAGGTTCAGACTGACTGACCCTCCACAGCCAATACTTTGGTCGAGAAGCAGCGTGCGCAGCTGGTGGATATGCACAAGGACGGCTGCCCATGGAAGACGAGACAATGTGACGGTAGGTCTGGCCGGCGCTAGCAGCTTCCACAGTGCTGATTGTTGGTACAGACTCCATATACAGAATATCATTGCAAGCACCTGCCGCTATGGCTAGGGAAATCAAGTCGCGTGCAGCCGCGCTGAACTGTGTCATGCAAGACGTCGAAATCAAGCACCCAATGGTGCGTAGCGCTTTCCATTTCACGAGCGACTCTCCTAAATGGAGTCGCAGACTTCCACCCAAATACAATCACTGCTGTCGACAATCTCAATCGTTCGTGTCCGGACATTTGCCATTCCGGACTCGGACTCAGACGAGCCCGTGTCCACTGAGAATGGCGATGCTTCCGAAGAACCACAGCCCACGGAAGCAGCTATCATCACGGCGCTGTTTGGCTGGTCGGTCCTGCCACCAGCCCCACCCCCGGAGCGGCCACGCACGCAGTCATTGTCTCGCGCAAGCTCTGTGGCACCGTCGACGCCTGCGCGAACACCAACTCGCGCTGCGTCCGTGATGTCTCTGCGAGAAAGCACGCCTACGCCAGGGACACCGAGCCGAGCTCGCCCGATGCTGGGTCAATCAAGTAGCCGGGCCTCGACACCAGCACCTGTATTCGCAAAGCCGGACACCACCCTCCTGCATTGTGCACTCTGTCAGCGCCGAGTGGGACTGTGGGCGTTCATGTCCCCACCACAGACGAACGGCGACGCTCCGAGGTCTCAGCAACGCCGACAACTCGACGTGCTCCGCGAGCATAGGTCATACTGCCCGTACGTCGTGCGCTCGACTGGCGTACCATCCATGCCTGCGCCTTCATCCGAGGGCGCAACGGCCTCGTCTGCGACCACGCAGCCAAGCAGCCAGAACACGGTCGAGGGCTGGCGCGCGGTACTTACTGTGGTGATGAGGCATGGGATGGCACGCAAGCAGCGGGTTGGACACGGGCGGAACGGGAGCGGGAGATCGGCGAATGATCCGTCCGCTTCGCAAGGGCAGGGTGATCTACCCCAGGAGGGTGAGGCGGAGGTGGGCTCTGTGGAGGCGATGGTTGCTGACGTGAAGAGTCGTGGGGTATGTTTCTACGGCTCGTACATCGTGTTTCGCGCTGATCATCCTGCTTTCCCAGGGAAGGGATCTTCTTAAATACGTGAAAGGGTTATTGGGATAAGCTGGATTGCGGATCTTTGGTGTACACTATTGCTGTTTTTCTCTCGTTGGTGCTGTGAAGGACACTCGTTGCTCTGCTGGTTGCTGTCTCTCGACGTCTTGTAATAACAATTGTGGAATCATCGCGCCCGCTGTGTCTGTTGCAAGTACGACTGATGTCTGGAGAAGAGAGACGCCTGTGGTTTCACACTGGCGGCGGCTTTGCGCGGCACGCGTCCCCGCCTGCACCGCATCTGTTCCTACCACCTCCATGTTCGTTACGTCTGCTTGATTGGTCTTGCTTTCCAGATACCTGCCGCCATCGCTCTTCACGATGCCTGCTGGCTACGCACCGCTCCCCAATCCCCGTTCTGAGCCGGATGCAGACCGGGAGCTGGAGGATGCGTTCGACGACCACGAAGACGACGAGCACTCGCCCAACGAAACGACCCACCTGACGCACCGGTACCCTGTTAATTCACATCCTCTCTCCGTAGAGTCGACCCTTCCCCCAGCAGGAACACCCCAACCACCGCGTGGGGCGTACGACTTTGAGCGTGAGTACGAGTATGACTTCCCGCCACCGGGTTCCCCGCCATCACCATCTGCCTTCGCCCTCCCGAACGAAATCGGCAACTCGAACGGCCAGCTGCCTGCGACGCCCCAGCTTCCGGAGCCGCCAAAGCCGTCGTTCTTCCGGCGAGTGGTGGGCGTGCTGCTTCCACAGCACTATGCGAGGGTGCCGACAGAGGCGAGCGCTGCGTCTGCGCCGAGGGGCGGTGGGGTCGAGAACGACGGCGTCTTTGCAAACGTGATGGCGAAGCCTGCGCGGCCGGTCACAGTGACAAACGAGAATGGAGAGGTTATCATGGTCCCGGAGGAGTCGCAGAACGATCTACCACCGGTGAGCATGGGTTCCACATCCAGAATGACCTATACCAACCTTCGCCCCTATAGTCATACCAGGAGGCCCAGGCAGACGCTGTGCCGCCGTACTGGGAGACGACGGTCATGGCGCCGGCAATCATGTCCATCGGCGGGGACATGATCGTGGACGACCTGCCCACGGGCTCCTTGATCTTCTTCGTCTCGACCGCATTCGTCTCCTACTTCTTCCAGTTCGTCGGCTTCGTGCTCACGTACCTCCTGCACACCACGCACGCTGCCAAGTACGGCTCGCGCGCGGGGCTTGGGCTCACGATGATCCAGTATGGGTTCTCGTCGCGCATGCGCGCTGCCCAGGACGAAGGCGAGGGCGGGGTGGGCCAGGATCTCATCTTGTGGAATGCGACGACGGGTTTGCCGGAGGTCATACACAAGACGGGGCCTGGGCAGGCGATGTTGCCCAATGGTACGGTGATCGACATCTCTGCGGCCGAATGGAGCATGGGCTCGCGAGACTGGATGTCCTTCCTGTTGATCATAATGGGTGCGTATTCTTCCTGTCCGCGACATTTACGAGAACGATGTTCACAATGTTCTGCAGGTTGGTTCCTGCTCATCGCATCCATCATCGGCTTCTACCGCGTAAAGCGGTGGGAGAAGTCAATCCGGAGGGCGGCCGACCCTCCCACGACGCGCACCAACACGACGGAGCAGGTGCAGCAGGACGCGGAGACGCGCCTCAACATCGAGCGCGTCTTCGGCATTTACGACTACAGCGAGCACGCCGAGGCGCCCACGCCGACCACGGCGCAGCTCAGCGAGGCGGAGTCGCGGCTGCAGCGAGATCTGCGGGAGGCAGGTTTGCTTTAAATGTGTATTAGGTTCGGATGACTTGTTCGAGTGTGCAGACGTTCTGGACGATTGTACTACTTATTTATTTAAGTAGGGCCTTGTGCTAATGCGATCGCAGTGGTCACTATATCTACTGCCGGGAGAACTAATGTAGACCTTGCGCATCACAATTACAGCGGCAAGATTTTCTCTGGTGAGTTCACTTGGGACTCCGTTTCCTGCGTGTATCACGCCTACAGATCAGTGCTCAGCGCTCAGCATCCAAATCGACGTGGCAATACAAGCTCCAGCAGCAGTGACCGCAACCGACGCGAAGCTGCATCCACCGTTCAAGTCGATCATAGTGTCGCTGACAGAGGCGGTATTTGGGCGGTATCACAATCAAACCATGGGGCACGCTTCGGGCGGGCTACTTCGTTGTTGGCAGACACTGACAATTTGGAATACGGCTAGTAATATTTATTTCTGAACGGCCTCGCTCAGCGTTGTGCAGACCTCTTCTGCCAAACGTCGAGGTACATGTCAGCATTCGTATCGTAGAATGGGACCAGCCCTTTGGCGATCAGACCGTGGTGACTGGCAGGGGCATCTCGACATTCGCAGTTCGCAAGACACCGTGGAGTATATGATAACAGAAACATCGAGCTTCATTTGTCACGCTTCTGCCTGTCTGCTTTACGGCCTCGCCTGCAAAGCACCGTCGAGGTATAGATCTACTTTCGTGTCGTAGAACGAGACGTATCCTTTGATCCCGGCAGCGTCACTGGTGGAGGGTTCGCCGTACCACCACACGATGTTGTCGAATTTATCCCCGCTCGGGAGTTGCACGGTGTAGTAATTCGCATTGCCCTGGGACGCAGGAGTGAGCTCAGATGCGGAACGAGGGGCATGACGAATGGAACGAACCTTGTACGGACAATGCGTAGTCAATTCGGTGGACTTCAAGAATTCCATGTGGCAGTCATCTTTAGGGATGTATATGCGAGGGGGGATGCTGCCTTCGAAGAGCAGTCGCGGCTTGGTGGTGTTCGCAACTTCGACACCGTTCACCTCGACGCGGAGCGGACGAGGAGAATCAACGACGTTGATGCGCTGCGAGACTACTCAGTACCGCTGTGGCGTGGTGCACAAGCTTCTATCAAGTAGAATACCGACGGAAGATACGGACCTTATGCGGGTCTTTACCTTGCGCTGCTTCTTTGAACCAGGCGTCCATGATGGGTGTGAGGGATCGACGGCGGCTCGCACTGACGTCTATATAGCAAGACAGGTAAGGTCCCGTGCCAGTGGTTGGTTTGGGAACCGTTGCCTTACAAACGTTGTTGATAAGACGGGCCCTTCCTGAGATCAAGAAGTGGTAATGCCCGCGCAGCCCGAGGGCTTAGCTTCGTGAACATCAGCAGACATCAAGCAAGCCCTACGTTACGTAGTGTAGAATTACATAGAGTGCATTCCATTGCTGTGAACGGACAGATAGCAATCGAGTCGCCGAGGCAAAGCCTTCTGTGGTTTCACGCATGCATAGATGCGTAACAGCTTCAAACCGCACAACTAGTCCCTCGTTGCGAAAGGTCTGCAGCGAACGGGGATATATACCCCTCGAGGAAGCTCAAAGGAAGCTCCTCGGGTTCCGAGTCATCGGCTAAGCCGCTGCTTCATCTATCGCTCTGATATCCTCGGTGAACAGCTCTGTCAAATCGTTTCAGTCATACAAAGCCATCACACACTGGCGCAGAGTGATAGTCGCTCCCATAGACGACGCACAAATATCCCCAGCAGAAGGTTGCCCCTGAGACGCTCTTTCTTTGTGCTCGACCTAGAGGAAAGCCACAAGTTCATAAGTATACCGCTTTCTGATCATGCCGTCTTACATACGTGACTGCCACGGCATTCTTTAGCTTCGACCACGCCACGAGGACTTGCTCTGGATTTACATCGAGCCGTTGAGCTATCTGTTTGGCGAAATCGAGTACCCCATAAGAGGACTACGGCACTTTCGTGGGATTTCAGAAAGACAGGAAGTGCGCAACATACAGGCAGAGACAATACCTTCGACGGTTATACCTTCCTTCTGGCAGAACTCGACGATTGGTGCTTGGAGATGCATAACTTGCGGGTGGATCATGATCTAGTCCCAGCAGCAAGGGCGATCAAGGATGAGGTCAGCCGACGGCGGCATACTCTCGTTTGGTAGACAAACCTGATTGGCAGCAGGCCTAAGTCTCGTAGATTCTAACAATGTCTTCAGGTGATTAACCCATTGAGATTGCTGACGCCGATGCTCCTGAGTGCAGCAGAGCATCAGGAAGATATCTGAGAATCAGAAGTATGCACTCACTTCGCCAACGCAGACAATTTTCATTGCTTCCATCTTCTTCCAAATCGTCGGTATGTCCGGCTTCGCATGCTTCGTGGATCAAGTAGAGGTCCACATGGTCTACACCAAGCTACCATAGCAGGAATTTCCAGCTGGAACGATCGCGATGGCGTCGCAAATAACCTACCGCTTCGTAGCTGTTCCGTACGGACGTATCGATGTCCGCGCCACTGGAGAACTTCGTGGTGATAAAGAGCCGCAGTCCACCTGAGCGGAGAGGAGCCCCGGCCTCCGCTTCAATGGCGTACTTGTGCTTGCGCAGTATCTGTCAGGTAGGTCGGGGTCGGCCGCACGAAGTCATCTCGGAGCTGGCATAGAGTTCATGAATGTGGGTAAGACCAACCGATACGGCGTTGCTGACATTCTCGATTGCTTCCTTTCCATTTCCGCGTCTCCAAGTGCCAGAGGCGACGGTGGGAATGTGGTTCCCTACGTACATAGATCAGAACGGGTTTGGCGCTCGGGGAAGGAACGTCTACTCACCATCCTTTAAGGCGATCGTGTCCCCGGCATTGTGCTTGTGCGACCAGCAATGGAGGTCGGGGCTACAGACTGCGGTCAGAGAGGTAGCACGCTGGCGGCGAGGTCTCAGTACTGTATCGGTCGACGTGGTCACCTGCTGCTAGTGACTATGGGCATTAGTATCTTGAAGGAGAGTTGCTGTCTCGAACTAGATCCAGTTGGCCTGCATCGACAAGCCGAATGGCGGGAAAATAAGAGGAGTCTCTCAGATAGGTATGCTCACGACGCGGTCTCGTGACCAAGTCGTCCGACAGGATGCGCGTGGCGCCACCTGCTCTGTACGAAGCCATCCCCGCTGGGATGTCATTTTACATCTGCCACAGCTGTCGTGTCGGCCGCCCTGCCGGCAGTCACGCTGCCAACGCCTTCATTAATTCATTGTCATGGAATGAGGCAGTAGCGCTTAGCTGAACCTAATGCGTGCGGGAGCATTCACGAGCACTCTCCGGCGAACCCTGTGTTTACTCGCGGCTGTCGATCCCCACGCAGTCCAACCCTGTTTACGACAAAGGTTCCATGCCGTCTGCGAGCCGCCGGAAATATTCCCGAGTGATCGGTGTGCCTTCCTGTCAGTCCATTGAATGGTGGTACGAGGGTGAGCTAATCCCACGATTGGCTGTGGCACTCACCGCGTTCAACGCTGCGTACTTCAATTTCCTCACGACCTCTCCACGAGGAAGTCGGGGAAGTGCCTCGTTGTCGTCATGTGTTCGGGCACATCGTCAATGTGCAGTCTGCGACGGACACGAGGTTCTTGTTCTCCCGCTGTCGTTGGCTTCTCGAAGCTGTACGGTTCGGGGAGAGTCCGAGCCTTAAAAGCTTGAATGGTGGCTGTCATGGAGGTAAGCCGGCCGTTCTGTGCGTTGACCAGTGCCAATGCTTCCAGTCAACCGTCTGGCAAGCTTAGACATCGGAGGCAGAGATATAGAAGCACAGTCGTCCGCAGTCCTGGCTTCGTAGCCTGCGCAGGTGAAGGTTAGCCGTCATAGACTCGAGCTATAGCAACGTTCCAAACCTAAGTACGCCACACTGCTGCGACGACGCGCTCTGGTCCTTGTAGTCTCCAACAGTGGTCTGATCCTTATGAAATGATCTTTATCGTAGAGATGGGACAACTGCAAGCCACCTGTATGCAACAATGAGGCGCAGTTCGAGCTCGTCATCGCCGTCATAGTTGCCATGCCGCAGCGATGGAGACAGTGCTTCCGTGAAATCGTTGACGACCCGGATGTACGGGCTTCTGGGTCCGGTGTTCATGAGCGTCTGAGCCAGAGCATGCTGGTGCCGGGGGCGCCAAGAGGAGGAGTGGTGATTCCTAATGACCGGCCAATGAACTTGTCTACGAAGTGACGATCTGGCGTGTCATGGCCGTTCGGGGCTCCAAGCCTCTACGCTGGCAGCACCTGCTTACATCGACTGTCGATTAGCCTAACGAAATGATGTTAGAGAACGAGTAGAACAGACCATTGGGTATCACGGCAGCTCCAATTATGTCGTTCAGCAGTATACAGTTTCGGTATATGGTAAGGATTTACCTGTTTTGTATCAGTTACACCTCCCCGCAGTCGTACAAAAGATGTACGCGCGACGTGCGCGTGCCCAATGCGTGCCTACCTGTTCGCGTCCATGTCGTTACGCGCGCGTGCTTCACCTCGGTTGAGTATTGAAATATTGAAGCTTAAAGTATGGTCGCAGGGCAGCTGATTCTTTCAGTTCGGCAGCGACGACGACGGTCAGTGTCATGTCTGCTTCGGGATTGGCCAATAGTAACAATCCCGACGGAACGGACCTAAGTAGCCCACGCAGCGTATCAGGTGTCGTAGCCCGGGTGTCATAGTCCGGACTTCTCAACTTGCTGCTGCGTATTGTGGCCCAGCTCTCAGATGGACCACCTGTGCTGCGCGTATGATATTTTTTCTGCCGACGTCATGGTGTGTCCGCTGTGTTTGGAGTGGTGCGAGAATGGGAAAATTGTGGTTGGCCAGCGTGGGTTGTTGGGTATGTCGCTGCATGGAAATTTGATTCTGTGATGGGAGATGCAGGCCAGGGCCATCTCGGGGCACCCGAAACGGTCTACACCACGGTCTCCATCGGGTCCACGGGCGCCCATGCGCCAGTCCCGGTCGCCTGCCCGAAATGGCAATTGACCATCGTTCGATACTTATTCGAGAACGATATAAATTATTAGCCCGCCGTCTGTTTCCCAGCTCGTCGACGTCTTCTCCTCTCCCCACGAACACGACGAGTACGACGACGGCCACGCCAACCGCGACGCGCAAGACCGACGACGTCCGGTTCCACCTCCCAACATGTCGTTCGACACAAACTACACCGAGCCCTGGGCAGGCTACCTCGTCCAGGCGCAGGAGCAAATCGCATCGGCCTCCCTCTCACGTCTCGCCCTCCTTTTCGTCATCAATATACCCGTTATTGCCGTCGTGCTGAACGTTTTATACCAGTTGGTACGTATAGTAACTACGTCGGCGACAACGCGGGCGTAGCATCAGCCACCACCGTCATGCTCACCACGTTTCGTAGCTTCCTCGTGACCCGTCGTCTCCTCCGTTAGTGTTCCACTGGATACCATGGTTTGGCTCAGCAGCTCAATATGGTCAAGACCCTGTCGAGTTTTTTGTGTCCTGTCGTGAAAAGGTGCGTCGAGTCGGGTCTCCACCTAAAGTTTATAGCTTAAGCTTAGTTGGCAGTACGGCAACGTCTTCACGTTTGTGTTGCTCGGCAAGCGCGTCACCACCACCCTCGGTCCCAAGGGCAATGACTTTGTCTTCGGTGGCAAGCACACTGTCGTCGCGGCAGAGGAGGTCTATTCGGTGCGTTGTGCCCCTTGGTGGATGCTAGAGCAAGCTAACAATTCTCCGCAGTCTCTGACGACCCCTGTGTTTGGCAGCGATGTCGTATACGACTGCCCGAACGAGATATTGATGGAGCAGAAGAAGTTTGTGAAGGTGTCGCTCACGACGGACAAGCTCCGCGAGTACGTTGGGATGATCGACGACGAAGTCACGCAATTCATGGACGTCGAGCCGACCTTCCGCGTCTTCCAGACTGGTAGTACGGATGAATGGGGCGCCTTCACCGCGTACAAGACGCTGGCGGAAATGACGATCCTCACTGCCTCACGGACTTTGCAGGGCAAGGAGATTCGGGATGGCATGTCCAAGGGTTTCGCTGACCTGTACCATGACCTCGACCACGGGTTCACGCCGCTTCACTGGATGTTCACGAACCTCCCGCTCCCGAGTTACTGGAAGCGGGACGACGCGCAGCGCAAGATGACCGAGTTTTACCAGGGTATCATGAACAAGCGTAGGGAGGGCAACCCGGACGTACGTGGTGACTCTAGACTGAGTTTGTGTGACCTGGCTTACCCTTGTGTTTCTCCGTAGGACTATGATGACGTGATGGCTTCCCTGATGAGGCAGAGCTACCGCGATGGCCGGACCCTTCCAGACCACGAGATCGCGCATATCATGATCGCTCTTCTCATGGCCGGCCAACACACAAGTTCATCATCGACCTCGTGGGTTCTCCTGCACCTCGCCGACCGTCCTGACATTGCGTACGTCTCGCATCGCTTGTATTCCTCCATTCTTTCTGACCGGCCCCTCAGCGAGCAGCTGTACCAGGAGCAGGTTGAACACTTCGGTCTCCCAGGAGGCGGCTTCCGCGAGATGACGTACGAGGACATGAGGTCGCTGCCTATTCTCGACGCCGTCCTTCGGGAAACGCTCCGCATGCACTCGCCCATCCACAGCATCATGCGGTACGTGCGCAGCGACCTGCCCGTGCCACCTTCGCTCGCCGCGCCGTCAGAGGACAACGTGTACGTCGTCCCCAAGGGCTACACCGTCCTCGCGTCGCCCGCACTCAGCCAGCTCGACCCGCTCATCTGGAAGGACGCGAACGTGTGGGACCCCAGCCGGTGGTTCGACGTGACGGGCTTCGCAGCGCAGGCGCGGAAGGAGTACGACGAGAGCTCGAAGGTAGACTTCGGCTTCGGGCTGGTCAGCAAGGGCACGGACAGCCCGTACCTCCCCTTCGGCGCGGGCAGGCATCGGTGCATCGGCGAGCAGTTCGCGTTGCTGCAGATTGGCGCGGTCGTCACGACGATGATCCGCAAAATTGAGATGCGCATCGAGGGGCCGTTCCCCAAGCCCGACTACACAGTGCGTGTTTCCTATCTCTCGAGCCGTAACCTGCTGTACTGACTATCATGCTTGCTTGTAGTCGATGATGGTCACGCCCCAGCAGCCCTGCGACATCCTGTACCGCCGAAGGAAGTAGAATCATAGACACTGATTTAATCGACATAGCTTAAGGAAAGTAGTACAGACACTTGTAATCGGTTCAACCTGGGTTCAAACGTTAACGTTTAGCGTTTACCTCTGACTGTTGGCCAAGTGCTGGTTGTGCGTTGGTCAGCAATGGCCGCGGGTGCGAGGGTGCGGGGTCGAAACCCACCGTCGACGTCACTGCTTTCTGCCCACATGCACGTAACACATGAGGAACGTTGTTGAGGCGTTCAAGTACTTGATTTACAGCAAACCACCATCACGGACGAGGCGTCTCACCATGGGGTATGTACATGAATCTTCGCCGTAAACGCAAGTGGGAATCAGTACATTCGCAATTATTGGGGATGAGTAGACCTACTCTTTGGCGCTGACTACGAAGGGCGAACGACAACTGTGCTGCAGCCATCCATATGCGCGCACGCTGAAGCGCGTAAGTAACTATGTAGAACTGGCGAAAATGCGTATGACCTGCTTCTCACCAACCATATCGAGGAGTGAGAGTACTAGCCACCTTGGACGACCAAGAAGCCAGGCCTCAGGGCTTACACATTCGTCCCATGCCGGCCCTGCGTATCTCGGCGCCGCTGAGAACCGTGTTATCGCGCTTGGACCACTCCGCAAGACTGCAAGAGCCAACTTTGATGTCATGGCCCAGATTTCTTCTCAGGTTGTATAATGCATTGCGACTGCCCCAGACCGATGTCATCATAGCGCGCGACTCAGGAATCAAGTCATTGCCAAAAACTTACTTTTGCGAGCTATGCCGCTCCATGGCGACCGTGAGGCTATACCGCAAACTTGCAGTCACGGTGTTGCTGTGTTCTCCGACAAGTCACTTCCATTGTCGGATACCGGGATAGGGAAGCAAGTGCCGCGGATATACGTGTACTTCTCCATCCATGACGACGTCCTTTTAGGTTGTCGCCCGATGATTAGACAAGACCGACTTAAGTCCACGATGAGCACCTCGAAGACTCCGGGAGCTCTAGCAGGGACCACATAGCCTCGATGACTTTGCGACGTGACGAAGCCGCATAGGTGCCGCCTCCAATGAGGTAGCGTTGAGAGTCGATCGCAAATGTACCATTGAATGGCAACGAGGCATCTGTCTTCGCCGCCTTCGCGGAGAAACGACGATGAACACAGCGATGATCCGTCTACATAGCAATTAGCCAATCGTCGCATTAGCCCGACCTCGTACCACTGCACTTATTCTTGTCCGCACCAATGGCAAAGAGTGACCTTCGACATGGCATTGCCTCTGGTTGTCTTGTGACGACACGGCTCTATGTAAACAGGACCCGCTGCAATGTATCGGTGGCCGCGAGGAGAGAGTTTGCTGGAGAACCTTCTTTCAAATTTATCAGCCTTGGACCATAGTAGGGACGTCAATGATAACGAAGTCGTCGGAAGACAAGGAGTTGAAACGGTGTTGGGCCGGTGAGACTGAATGACTATCAGACTTAAGCCGAAGAAACATACCTACTAGGAGATCGGCGTTCACGCGCACATTGAATACCGGAAGTTAGTCCAGTCAGTCCACTACGGTTCTTGCGGGGATCTACTCAGCAGAGTCAATAACGTCTGCGGCGCATCCGCTGCCATAAGGGCGCCGCAGCAACCAATCCGAACGGGTGTATTGCATGGTCATCCTCCTTGTACCGTTCCGTGGAGCACGCACACGCACATCGGATATCCAGAGTAGGGATGCGTCATTACGACACATAGCATATCTAGAACAGCACAGAACACGTACTACAGTGAATCTATCTCTTGACAAGGTCTAGTTGCGACGTGACACCGAGCTTAAGCGCTGCGACCTTCACAGGTACCCGGTCGCCACCTTTCAACGGTTCTGTGGGCCCCAATTGGATGAGGATGCCTCTCAGCCCCAGATCCCAGAGATGACACGAAGCCTGCCAATACTGATGAAGGAAGTTGTTCACCGGGGTGTGCGTCACGACGGCAACGAGCGCATCCGCGAGTCTCTCCGCCTCAGGCGACCCTTCCTTGGTCTCCGCAATCCGCCTCTCCAAGAACTTATAAGCCCAAAACCGCTCGTGATTCCGCTCGATCCCCCGGTGGTGGCCTTCCCACCAGGTCGAGTGCTTGGCGAGGTCCTGGAGCCATTCCTCTGGGAAGAGGCGCGGTGCGTCGGGGGTTAGCAGTGCATGCTTGATCTGCCAGTGGGTGACCATGTCGAGGAACCTCCTGAGGGGTGATGTTGCGCGCATGTACCCTTCGCCGTCGGGGATGCCTAACACCGCATGCGGGCCGAGCATGACTGCGTATGTCGCGCCTGTGGAAACGAGTCCCAGCTGAAGCATGAGCAAGTGGTCCACGAAGCCGCTCTCGTCACGAGAGCTTAGCATTTGTTGGACAGCACCCGGGGTCGTGTCTACCAGTTCTCGGGACACCCGCCGGATAGCAGGGATGTCGCGGTCCCGGAGCCACATCGAGGCGATGCGAGACGCCAACCGCATGCACTCTGCGACTATCTGCCGAGAGCCCGAATCTACCATCCGGCTGGACTCGACGGCGTAATACAGCTTTGGAAAACCTGACCAACGGTACGGCCGGTTTGTTACGGGGGGTGTTGGCAAGGATTTGGGACGAATGGCGACCTTGGATTTGGTCCAATCGTACTGCGTTGCGCCCTGGCGCACACGGCCTTTTACTAAAGCGTCGGTCACTTTCCGAACGGACGATAAATCGTCTATGGCCGATTTCCCGACCGACGCCGCGTTTGAGGGAGGGATCAGATCCTCTCCCCCTCCGAATGGAAACTGGGGGGGAACGAATGGTGCACCTATTGCCTCATTCACGTCGCTGTAGTGTAACTTTTGCACATTCCTGATGATGCCCGGCCTGATCTTGTATTCCACGATGTTCCCCTCTGTATCGATCTTGCCACTGAATGTCATGACGCGTTGCACCCCAACCTGCCCTAGACTCAGCTCGCGTAGCTCCGGCACGTCGGGAAGCATGGGGATGGAACCATCGGGATAGTACAATGACTCCATACGGGCAAGGGCCTCCCGCGCAATCCTGTGCGTAGGCGGAAGCACGGACGTCGGGTCCGCGATGTGTACGTGCAGCCACGTGCGGCCAGGCTCGGAGGGAACCGCTTCTACGGAAAAGCCATCGTCGAGTTCTTCTGCGTCCGCATCGTCGATGACATAGACCGGCATGTCGCCGAAGTCGTGTCGCAGATGATCGACCAGGTCGCGCGAGTAGAAATCTTCTGGACCCAGCGGCAACGACGATGCTGGACGCGTAGAGGAAGTGTTCGCTGGTGACGATGAAGGTTGACCACGTGCAAGCTCGCTCCCGAGCAATGGCATTCCACTGATACCAGTAGACGGTTGTGTGCGGTCGACAGGATCTTGCCACGGCGGTATCACGCCGAGCTCGACGAGGAAAGGGTAGACAGTGCGTTGTCCGTAGTCATCGGAGTCGTATAGACCAGTTTTCTTCATGATGTACGTTTGCGAGAGCAGGAATGGATCCCTTTGGGTCATCCGATTGTTACGGAGCGAAGAGCACAAGAAACGAATGATGAACATTTCAGCAGGCTTGAATGTAGTGTTGTCGTCGGCTTGATAAGAGGGCGGTTGTGACCATGTCTCCCGCGCCCGTTTCCGTGCCGCCCGGATGAGGATCTTGGCCTTCTCCACGAAGCTATCCATGACGGGGTCTTTCCGTGCGACCATTTCGTCGACGGCGTCGATGGTATCGACATCGCGCTTCGACCGTACCTCGAACGCCGGTCTCTCCAAGAAATTCGACACCTCCGCCGAAAAGTATTTGCACTTCTCAAAGAGGTACTTGTGGACAGCCCACTTCGTCAACAGTGGGTCCCGCGACTTCGAAGTTACGAGGCGTGCGGCTTCTTCCACCGTCACTGAAGTAGCCTGCTCAGGGTCTGGATGTCTGAGCTGTTCATATATACCTCGGAGCTGATGGTGTAACTCCTTTACAGTCTGTTCCACCGCGATCTCGAGGTTCCGCAGACGTTTGAGAACACTGACACGGGCAGCGATCTCGCTCTCGTTGAGGAGTGTCGCTTGTTTGGATCCACATCGTGCGATGAGGTCACGCTCGACGAAGCCAGGGATGTATAGCATCACGTCGCTGTCCTGATGTGGCCATAACTCGCCACCACTGAGCAGTGAGTATGTCATCCATCGGCCGTTGTCGGGTATGGTTTGGACTACCACTCCATGGTAAACGCTTTCACTCCTGCAGAATGGGTCAGCATAGAGCTCATGATGCATGACATTTGTGCACGTTACCTGCGGATCTCGACGAGTGAACCAGGCTCAAAATTAAGCGACCTGCCTAGCTCTGGGTCGGGGGAAATGTTTTGATGGGCAAGGAGCATCTGCAACTCGGGAGTGGGTGCCTTCAATGGATTTGCGGCGCTCTTCACTGCTGCCGTCAACCTGCGAGTCTCACCCTCGTGATGCTGCGGGTGTCCCCAACCGACTTTATTCTGCTTCTTCGCAGCAGCGGCAACAAGACCTTTGGCGGCAAGCTCTACCTTGTCGTATGTCTTCCTCGAGAGCGCCTCGCCAGGAGGCTTGCGGTTTCGGGCGACATTCGATGCATGGCGTTGAGTGGTTCGACCGAGAGCGGCCGAGCTGGTAGACGCGATGTCTACGAGGCGAGAGGCGCTACGCCGATGCATACAGGATGAAAGGGTTCCGTAGGTGCTCCTGTCAGAGCTAGCCTGATAATGTACGAGCGTATAGGCGTGTCAACAGAGTAACGTCTAATTACCGAATCAAGCTGACCTATAGAACCAGCTTGTTGCCCGATAAATGCAACCGCAAAGAAGCCTTCCGCTATGCAAGAAAGCAGGACCTGGACGGAGAGAGACGGGCTCTGGAGTTGTAGGAGCCAAGTGTGGACAGGTCGGCGGTCAGCACTTCCCTGCAGAGTCTGCACTTTTCGCGGACGCGTAGAGTCACGTGCACCGTATTCTCGCCGTTTTCGAGGCGCAATGATGTTCCTCAGAGACCTGTACCACTACCCACTTGCGTATTCCCAGAGCGATATAAGACACTTGGCTTCTGCTTCACGATAACAACATATCAGCACCATGTTCAAACGCGTTGCGCGACGTCAGGAGAGACAGGAGCGCGATGAGGAGATGGGTTTGGACGCGGAGACCAAGGAGGTTCTAGGGCTGCACGACACAGACTCGGACGAGTCGTCTTCAAGCTCGGGGTCGGAAGATGACTCCGACGCAGGAGAAGACGACGATGCAGAGAGCGCAGATGAGAAAGACGGGGATGAAGACGGGGACGAAGGTGCCTCTGAACAGGACGAGGAGAGCGAGGGAGATGCAGATTCCGACAACGCTTCAGAGGTGTCGGATGCTGGGGAGCCGCCACTTTCTGTCTCAGAAGCACTCAAAGACCCTCTGTACTTCATTTCGCTTGAACCCGAGGTCAGGGCCTGTGTAGCCTGCCCAGGAAAGCTATTGAAGAACTCCACCATGTGCGAGGTGCACCGATCCTCTAACGTATGCATGCAGCTTGATTGCGCGTTTCAGCCTTCTCAGTTCTTGTATACATCTAGGCACACGTCCGTCGTTACAAACGGTTCGTAGAGTTAGCGCAGCCGGCTGGCCCAGAGACAGATGTACGGGACATTGTCTCACTACTCAGCGCGGGGACGGGAGCAGAGAAGAGTGCCGATACTGAACTGTCGAAGCGGGCAGAAAAACGGGTGCGTGTTTCAACCAAGCCAAGCATGTGTCTTGACTCATTTGTGTGCAGCAAAACAAACTAGCGAAGGTCAAGGCCAAACGCACGAAACAGAAGTTGATGAAGGCTCGCGGTATTGCG
Source organism: Fomitopsis serialis (assembly GCF_022376445.1). Classification (NCBI taxonomy): domain Eukaryota; kingdom Fungi; phylum Basidiomycota; class Agaricomycetes; order Polyporales; family Fomitopsidaceae; genus Fomitopsis; species Fomitopsis serialis. The sequence continues at coordinate 112,931 of NW_025954978.1, forward strand.
TTCAAGAAAGATCGGGCGGCGAAGGCCTCTGCACCGGATTCTGAGGGCGAGGGTGAGGCAAAGCCTGCTGCTCCAGCCAAGAAAAGGAAACTTGAGGCGGGCGCCGATGGTCAGCTCACCGGCGGGCAGCCTCGGTCGACCAAGAAAGCGGCGACATCACCCGTCGAGTCGACAAATTCGCCTCCACAGGTAAAGAAAGGCAAGGCGGAACGAAAGGCCCAGAACGCCGAGGTTGTCGTATCATCCCCACCCAGTCCAAACGATGAGCCGTCACATCCTCTACCGTCGAAACCACCGAAGAACGCAAAGCGCACGAAGGGTTCATTTCCAAATGCGTCTGATTCGACGCGGCAGGCATCGAAAGGTCCTGGCAAACCGAGTGTTCCTTCGATCGGGAAGAAGCGGAAAAGAATCCAAAAGGATTCAGCAGCATAATGCAGCATCGTGCATACGCGGTATCCGCGTCCATAAATAAATAGCCCACCGAGCGAGGAGCAAGTGTGTACAGCAGCGGAGAGGGATACTAGATCTGCTATCTGAGACTCTGCAGGACCTTGTCGGTCATCTCAATCACCTACACAAACGGGGCGCGTCAGCCTTGTTCGTGGCAATAGGAGACGTGGGACGAAGCATACCTGGTAGATGTCGGGCCGTTCACTGGGGCTAACCTTCAGCATGCTGTCGATGAGGTTCTTCAGCCCCTGGGAGTAGGCAGACTGTGGGTGCTTGTACTGCGCGTTCATGACTGCCATCGCTATCGAGCCACCCTGCTCTGTTGTTTGCATATTCTCGAATGGCGAGTGGGAGTAGGCGAGCGCGAAAAGTGTGCAGCCGAGCGACTATAGTGCGTGCAACGTGAGCGAAGTGTTACAGCAGGGGAGATGGAGGTAAGCGTACTAACCCAGATGTCGACTTTCTCGTCGAGCGTGATGCCGGTCTTGACATCGAAGAGCTCGGGAGCACGGTATGCCATTGTACACTGCTCTGCCGCGAGATCCTGCGCTCGGCGAGGTCAGGCGAGATGTAAGACTCAACAGCAGATATCACAGACCTGCTGCAGCAAAGCTTGCGACCGATTTTCGATTTTGATCCGCGCTTTCATGGCACTACCGAAGTCCATGAGGACAGGTGAACCATCGTCCGCTATCATGACATTGCTGCGAACGACACTCGCAGTCAGACCGACACGCTCAGCGAGGGAAGAACGCACGCGCTCACCCTGGTTTCATGTCCCTATGCGCGTATGGGACAAGCTCCGTCTCCCCAGAGCGGCTGTTCTCCTCCTGTTGGATGCGCGCAAGCTCCTCGTCACCATCAAATATGGCCTCATTGTCATCCGGTCGGTTCTTCGTCATGAGCGGGACCTCCGAGCCATGCACGCTCCCATTGCCACGATATGAGTACCCGACATCGCCGTCCCCCTCCGGGCGCGGAAACATCTCCGCGTTCTCGTCGTCGTCTAGCGAATGCCGGGGAGAGTTAGGGTTGCTTGGTCCAGGTATGGACGCGGCAGTATTTGAGGCGGACCGGGACTGATTCGTGCGCCCGGCTTTAGGATTTACAGGGACACGGTAGTCGTGCATGGCCCGGACGGCTTCGCAGGTCCCCTTGAAGAGGCGCAGCATTTCTTGTTCAGAGAAGTGTGTGCCGTTAATGGAGTTGGCGTTGATTGCGTCTTGGAGGTTGCCTCGCTGGGAATGTGTTGGACGCGACTACAGTTAGAGCGCCGGGATGCTGCGTACCTTGTAAAGGGGAAGGAAGAGATAGACAACTTGGCCATCACCATTTGGGTCCTCCACGACTGCAGAGTCCTGCGAGTGAATTCAGAGGAGGGCGAGCCGCACATGGGTTGCGAAAGACGTACCAATATGCGAATGATATTTGGGTGCCTACAGACATCATTATACTTCAGTCTACAACGCAATCAAGTGGGATGGGATGCTCACTTGAATCTCCGGTATGCTTCGACCTCTCGCATAGCCTGCCTCACGTCTTCCCGTCCACTCGGACACCGAATCTTCTTCAAGGCGAATTGCCTCTGTCAGGGCTACTATGAGATGCGGCACAGCAACAAGCTGCTTGCCATTCATTCTGTGACCGCAGTATATTGAGACATACCCCGCTGTGCTCATCCTCCGCTAAGTAGACGAACGAGAAGCCGCCTTCTCCCAGTACTCTCACGATTTTGACTGTTGTGATGAACCTTCGTTAGAGGTCTCGTCAATTATCATGCCCTCGCAAGCAAACACTAACATGTCCGGCCATTAATCTTGACCTTCGCTGACTGCTGGCAAATGCAGGACGAGAGCGCCCAGAAAGCATCCTTGAGCTGGAACTTGAGGCTGTCGAGCGTACTGTGAAGTTGTGGGTGAATGACAGACATTGCGGGATAATACGATAGATAGAGCGTTGAATAGAAAGGAAGAATGCGAGTAGGGAAGAGGGCTGTAGAGAGGAACGAGGACGGAGCTGTGCGAACAGGATTGGTCGCGGTGGCTGCGTCTGCGACACGGAAAGCACCTGAAAGCACTCACGCGCCTGGAACGCGTTCCGACGCGATCTTGCCGCAGGCCACATCTGCTCGCTTGCTCTTCCCTGCTGCCTACGGCCTCAAAACGCGCTGATCACCTGGAACTTGCTCGAGGGTTGTCTACGGGTGCCTTCAGGCAGTCACGGCGAGATGGACAGGTCGCCGGTCCAGTCGCTGTTCACACAATGGGTGGCAGCGTTCGACGATGATGGAGAGCCAGGACCACCTAACGGAACACCTCCAACTTGTGAGCCATAAACTGCCTGATGTACATCGCGACCAGTGCTAACTACGCTTGCTTGATAGCAAAGTTCGAGGGACCGTGGTTCACAACACAATTGTTGCTATCGACGTCCATTGGTCTCACTTCCTTTCTCATATTTTCATACTGCCGGAAACGATGGCCACTTCAGTTCGCCCCTCGGACGAAGCTCAAAGGTGCGTTGACTTACAGTCATTTGCATATCATGAGAATAGCCTGGCGATGTACACATGATTGGGCCTCCAATGACACTAACTTCTGTGCGGTAGCTGGCCTATGACCGCCACAGCTGCGGAAGCCTACTTCATGTACACCGCCGAGGGTGTCTAGTGATATGCAAATATTTGCAAGGCTGCTCAAGTGACCCCGGATTTACCACATCACTCAGGTTTCTCGCCTCATGAGGCCCACGCCCATCAAGCATTCTTCGGCTGGATACTGCCTACTGTTCGGACGTCCGAATTCACTGTGCTGCAGATTGTAGGACTAGACGCCGCCGTTGTAAGCTTGATGAGCTCCCTTTGACAATGCTGTGCGATGAACCTCTGCTGCAGTTGCTCAATTTCTTCAAGATGTCTTTCTACCTATTCTCTGTCTGTTCCGTATTCGCAGCGCTCATCCTCATGCCCGTGAATCTCAAGGTATGTCATACATTTCTTCTAAATATCGCGTATCTGAGCCAGTCCACAACACACAGAACAACATCGACATCGGCGACGGTCATGGAGAAGACGGAGACGGAGACGGAACATGGCCTCCTACATTCGCCCCAGCCACTAATTCAACCGAGGGACGCGACTGGCTTGACCTCGTCAGCGATGCCAATTCATACCTCTCCGTGCATCTCCTCTTCACCTACGTCTTCACGCTTCTGGCCCTGCACTTCATCCACAAAAACTACAAGCGTTTCATCCGCGCTCGCCAACTCTTCTCGCTCGAGCTCGTGCACTCCATCTCCGCGCGGACGGTCATGGTGACCCACCTGCCGGAACATATGAGGGGCGAGCGTGCTCTTGCGGAATACTTCGAACATATGGACCTGAGCGTGGAGAGCGTGAGTATCTGCCGGGAGGTGGGGTCACTGAAACGATTGCTTGATGTACGAACAGCGGCGCTTCTGAAGCTCGAGAAGGCATGGGTGAAGTACCTTGGGAACCCGAGCGTCATTGACCTAAAGAAGCCCGTCATGCCTGTGGACCGTCTAGTCGATGTAGAAGCGCCGGACTTGGAAGCTTCGTCTGAGCGCATCGTCGTGCCGGGTCGTAAGCGGCCCACCATTCGCCCGGAGCTCTTCAAGCCGAAGGTCGACGCGCTCGACCATCTCGAACAACAATTCAAGGAAGCTCACGAAGCCGTCAAGACACGACGTAAGAGTGGCCGTTTCAGAGCCACGCACGTTGCCTTCGTGACGTTTGAGACAATGTCTAGTGCAGTACGTCGTACTCTGCGTTTCTCTTCCCAACATTCTCCTTAGAGTCTTGCCAGCAAATCGCCGCACAAGCCGTCCACTGCCCCACGCCCCGTTCCTGCATCACCCGTCTCGCCCCCGAGCCACGCGACATCATCTGGTCCAATATCAGCCACTCCCCTTCAAACCTCCGCGCTCGCGAGTGGATCGTGCTCGGCGCCATCGCGGTCCTTCTCCTATTCTGGACGGTGCCCACGTCTGCGCTGGCTAGTCTGCTGAGTTACAAGGAGATCAAGAAGGTAATGCCGTGGCTGGCCAACTTGATCGATGCGAGTCCGCAAGTGCGCGCGATCGTGCAGAACTCCCTGCCCTCGGTTGCAATTGCAAGCATTAATGCCGTGTTGCCATTCTTGCTGGAAGGTGTGGTTGTTTCTTACCTTTATTAGCCATTTCCTCACGTATACCTTGTAGCCCTTACATACCTCCAGGGATATCCTGCGCGTAGCTGGATAGAATACTCTCTGATGAAGAAGTGGGTACCTATCGCTTTCAAAATTCAGTGCAGCCATTGATTCTCCCTGGCAGGTACTTTTTGTTCCTGCTGGTCAACGTTGTCTTCATCTTCCTGGTGGCGAGTACGTACTGGCAGCTCGTGCGAGACTTTGCGAACTCTCCTGCGAGAGGCATCGAGAAATTGGCCTACGCGTTGGCCGCTGGAAAGGCCAGGTGAGGTTGTCTCGTTCAGGGAGCGTGTCGGAATGTTAACCACTGTACAGGCACTTCTTCCTGTCCTACGTCATACTGCAAGGTAAGCCCTGCAGTTCATGACAAGATTTTGCTGTGAGATATTGAGAGATTATAGGTCTCGGTATCATCCCTCTACAGCTCCTAAACTTGGGTGTTATACTCCCTCGCATTTTCATCCGTCTCTTCACGCGAACACCCCGAGGTGAGCAGTGTGTCCTTCCTGTCATTTCTATGCAAGTAAACGCCTCCTCTAGACTTCGCCGAGCTGAATGCGCCACCGATGATCAACTACGGCGTGGTTTATCCGCAAGCCATCCTCGTCTTCGTCATCACGCTGCTGTACAGTGTGATCCAGCCGCTCATCCTTATCTTCGGTGCCGTTTACTTCGGGATGGCCTACGTCGTCTACAAGTACAAGCTTCTATTCGGTAGGCCTCGGGTACCCCGTGTCCCCTTCTAGGCTAACGTTTCCTACGCGGACGTCTAGTGTTCTACAAGCCGTACGAGTCGCAGGGACAAGCTTGGCCCATCACGTTCACGCGTCTCATCTGGGGCGTAATCATCTTCCTCGTCTTCATGATAGGTATATTCATCCTCAGGAAGTCGTTCGTCCTCTCGTCGCTCCTGGCGCCGCTGCTGGGTGGAACGCTCCTATGGGCGTGGTACGAAGACAAGGCGTTCCGCCCGCTGAGCAAGTATGTGAACTTGGGCGCGGTGTTCGAGGTGCAGAGGGGCGAGGACACGGCGGACGTCGTCCAATTGAGGCATGGGCATCCAGTGACATGGTCTCAGAGGTGCGTGATGTGCTGTATACTCGGAGTACAGGCTGATGTGTTTGAACAGTAACCTGAACCGGAGGCGGTATGCTCAGAATGATGAAACGTTGTATGTCGCTCCCGAGGATGAGCGAACAGACTATGTGAGTACTCACTCTCAATGACATCTGTGCTTGAATCCTGACCCTGTGATGTAGTCTCAACCACCCATGGCAAATTGGTACAGCGGGGTCTTGAAGTACGTGATAGCTATGGTACACACATCTTGAATTTGTTGACAATTGCATCGCAGCACTGGCAAGCGAAGATACGGGCACCCGGCACTGAATGGTGTCCTGCCAATGCCATGGCTACCTCAGGCGAAGGAGCAACCACCTAGTACCACAAACGGTGCCCCGCCAGTCCCTGAGGAATCCGCAGAAGACCATACCGACCACGCTGTCGTGCTCACGCTACGAAAACGGCGCAGCATCGTCCGGCCAGACAGCAGTCAGGTAGCTGGTCCCACCGAGGCAGATGGCACCCCTGCCAGCGCGCCGGCCGACCTCGATCATATCCCTTCACCAGGCGAGCAATTGGCATCGCCAGAGACTACTACGAACCCATGGCAGGACATCCAACCGCGACGACCGACGGCGCAGCGCCGACCACTGGCATTGCAGCATCGACTCAGCTACGACCAGGGCTCGGGCGTGATCGTCCTGCCCGAGAACGACGAGTGGCTTGGCGACGAGGACGCCAGCTCGGACGAAGAGCCGGACAGCCCAGTCCGTTCTGCGCACAGCAGCCCTGGTGCAAGTGCGGAACGGCGGTCGAGTCTGCGTAAGCGGTATAGCACATACTATCACCATCCGGAGCGGCGCAGGAGTACTGTACCGCCGCAATCGCCATCGTCGTAACTGTGGTACCTTTCCTTTCGTGTTGTCCTCATCCACCATGTATACCACGCTCATGTTACGCCCGCAACGATTTCCATCATCCATTGGGTACAAATGTTATGCGCGATCTAATACAGTTCCTTTCCACGGCTACAGTGTTGTGTCCTGTTACATGCATTGTACATCTACCTTTATCACAATCCGACGAGGTTTACAGAACGGAGTAGCACAACAAGTTAGTCAAGATCAGTCCTCGAAGCCCATCTCGGCGTCCCGCTTCGCCCTCCGCAGGGCCGCCCTCTCCTGTTCCGGCATACAATACCACCCCTCAACAGAATCCTCAAGCTCCATCTCCCACTTCTCCTCGAGCTCCAGCTGCTTCTTGGTCTTCTTCGGCGGAGGAGGGCGAGGAGGCGGGGGAGGGGGCGTCCGGCGGTTGGGGTGCAGCGGCGCGATCTTCCGGAGCATGCTCTTCGACGCCTTGGCGTAGGGCGAGTACGTCGGGCGCGGGGAGGCGAACGGCGAGCCTGGCTGGGAGTTGACTTTCTTGAGGAGCTCGGACATGGGCAGCTGCGACGACTTCCCGCCGCCGATGGTATAGGAACGGTGGGTGAGAGTAAGTTTGGGGGTGGTGCCTGGAGCGGGCAGGGGCGACTTAAACGGCGCGGTTACAGCTGAGTAGCTGGAGACTCGAGGTCTTGGATCCTGTTATGGTGGATGTGTTCAGTGTCCGGTGAAACCAATGACGTGCCAGAAGCTTACCCTGCGCGAGCTCCCAGGCTCATCGTCTTCCTGATCATCGTTCTCCGCCTCCAAAGCCGCAGGTGCAGACTTCCGGCCCTTCGTGGGCTCACGCCGAGGTTTCTTGGGAGGAGAGCCAGGCTCCTTCTCGCCGTCGTTGTTCTCTTCCTCGTCGGAGTCCATGATGGCCCTCTTCTTGCCTTTGGCCTTGCTCTTGGAGCGCGGAGAGTTGAGGATAGACTCGCCATCTCGTAGGACAGGTATGGACGGCTTGGGAGCGGGTAGAGGTGTGCTCTGTCGTGCAACCGGCTTGTTCCCTGTCCCAGACTCAACCTCGAGGTCGCTGAGAGGCGACAAGTCGTCCTTCGCACCAGCCAGTTCTTCAGAAACCGCGACGTCGGGATCTACAGAGACGCGTCCCTGCACATCGTCCGCATTGCGCGCGACATCTCCGGCTGGCTGCGGCGGATCGTTCTTGCCCTTTCTACCCTTCCGTCCTCCCCTAGTCTGCTCAATCACTACTTCCACCACCTGCTTCGGCGAACCATCCTTCTTGCCCTTCTTCTTTGGCGGCGCACGCGGCTTCCGCTTCGGCGGCGCGTCACCCGCCCATTCCTCCTCGTCTTCCTCGTCCGCCGCCGACTTGCGTGACTTGCGCGCGGGCTTCGGCCCCTCGTCGCCCTGCCAGTCGTCCTCGTCTGTAGACTTCTTCCGTTGTCGGGGCTTCGGCTTTGAGGGTGGGTCTATCGGCCAGTCATCCTCAAAGTCGTCGTCATCTATCACCTTTCGCTTGCCTTTGGCTTTGGCGGACTTGGGGGCGGCGGGTCCGTCGGAGGCACGTGTGGACGAGGATGTTTCGACGAGCGTGTCGGAGGCATGGACGGATGACGATGAGGAGGATCCTGCGAAGAACGGCGGAGGCGGCGGGGGCATCGCGAGCCCCGAATCCTCCTTCCGTAGCGCTCCTCGATGTTTAACGCTGCCTCCGTCATCTGAGACGTTTGGTAGCTCAGGCAGTGTTTTACGCTTGCGCTTCGGGGGACGCGGTGGTGGAGGTAGAGGGGAGGAGAGTGGGGATGAGCCGATTATCGGTCGCGCATTCGCCGGTGTCGATTCCAGCGGGGTAGACAGCGGTGGGTCAGATGGGGGTAGCTGGGAACTCAAGTCGGAGGTAGCAATGGGTATGATCGCGGAACTGGTATCGTCCAAGGCGAGGTCGACGGGTATATGCGTCTTCTTCGTGCGTTTCTTAGGCGAAGGCAGGTCTCTATCTGCAGCCTTAGCCTTCGGACTTCGTTTCGGAGGTCGTATGTTGAGGTCTTCGTCAGAGGAGCTGATGTCGATGACATCTGTGTCAATGGGGCGTGCTGGTTGTTTGGCGTTAACCTTCGAGCTGCGCGCGCGTGAGCGCAGCTTCGCTCGCTCGGCGATGTCGAGAGAAAACTCGTCGAGGTCCTCAGTTGCAGCTGGCGCTGCCGTAGGATCGACCATGGTGGATGAAGTTAAGGGATTGGCGTCTTGCAGGTTCGTCGGTCTCGTCGCGTCGGATCCGATTGGTGGGGTAGTGGGTGCTGGTGCAGCCGCTTGGCCGTTGGCCTCGTTGGCTGCTGCGACCTTCGCAAGCGCGCCTTTGTATGCTGGTCGTGGTCTCGGCCGCGCCTTCGGTGCTGTAGGAGCAACAGCAGGCGGTGATTGAGTTGTGTTGGAATTCGGTGCACGGTGATTGAGGACAGAAGTAGACGCGCTGCTTGAAGCATTGGAATGCTTGTTTGGGGAGCTCCGGCTTGCATGATCTTCTGCTCACGACAAGTGCATCAGCAAGCCTCGCCCGACGCTTATACTACAGCCTGTACGCACCTTTTGCTGCCTCTCGAGCCTCTGTTTCCATTGTCGATGGTCCTGGTATTCTCAGCGGGGCAAACATCTCCTCATCCTCACTATCTTGTATAATTTCGTCTTCGAGTCTCATTATGCCAGCCGCGGTGCGCTGAGAGTGCAGGTAGAATTGCAAAGGGCGATGGTAGTGTAACACAGCAACCTCGAAGTGGTCTGTGGCTCAGTGCACTGACCGTGCGAAGAGTGCGTGTATACTATGGTCACGTGGCCGTGGCTTCATCAACCCCATCAGAGTGCCTGAGCGTCGAGACTCGATTCACGATCCTCAACGTTCAACCTCCTGAGGCTCAAGCTGTAATACTTATACTGCGTCTGTGGCATCGCACTGAATCTGAGTCTCTGGTCTGGAGGACTTGGGGCGCTTCACCAGTCGCCCTGCGATCCATATTTCAAAATCTCGAAGCACGTCTCCGTCAGGTAAGTCGACAGCGAAGCCCGATGCCCAGGAACTCGAGAAGCAATGGGGCTCCCGAGTAGCTCAGTCAGCGCAGCGCTTCCGCATACCTTCAAGTGGTCTTATACCGCTGCAGAGAACAGGAGAGTTCATCGATCGACCCCCTCACTTTGCAGACCATGTCGCCCCCATTCTCTCAGCCACACATCGAGCCTTCCGCCAAGCGTATCCGTGTGTTCTTCGCGGGCAAGTATGTCGTAGACACCACACGTGCAAAGCTGGTGTGAGTACAGCAGGTCGACTCACAACGCCCCGTCATAATTGCTTTTCAGATGGCTGAAGCCGTACTACCCATACTACTTCTTCGACCCTGCGGATGTCCCGGCGCAATTTCTGCAGCCCGCATCCAAATCAGCGGACCGCGAGCAATACGACCTGATTGTAGGCACGCGCAATGCGGAATATGCGGTCACGAAGCACCTGCAGGGCGATCTCGCTGGCCTGATGCAGATCGCCTTCGATGCGATGGACGCCTGGTTCGAGGAGGATGAAGAAGTGTTCGTGTACCCCAAAGACCCGTGCAAGGTTCGCGTGAACTGAGCGTTGCAGCCTGTACTTTACTGATGGTTCCGATGCAAGCGAGTGGACGTTCTGCAGTCGTCTCGGCACGTACGCGTCGTGGTGAACGGCGTGGAAGTCGCGAACTCCACGAAGCCGCGCTTGCTCTTCGAGACGGGCATTGCGGTCCGGACATACATCCCCAAGACCGATTGTCGCATGGATCTACTGAAGCCAACGGATCTCACGACTGTGTGCCCATACAAGGTCAGCTTGCCATCTGCGTCCCATGGGTCGTGATGGCTTATTGCCCTTCTCCAGGGTGTTGCAAACTACTACAGCGTGGCACTCTCCACCGGAGAGGTCCTCGACAACCTCGTCTGGTGGTACCGGGTGCCGCTGGCGGAGTGTGCAGACATCAAAGGCTACGTCGCGTTCTACGACGAGAAAGTGGACACCTACTTCGACGGCGTCCTGCAAGCGCGACCGGGCCAGAAGTAAAGCTGCAGACCTGCACCATATCTTGACAATGCTTGAGTGTAAGACGATTCGCGCAGATCTTCCAGCAGCTACTTTGGACCTTGTAATATAAGTTCACACGTTGTACAATGTATACTTGACCATCCCAGCGCAGCACCCCCCGTCCGCCGCAGCACCGTCCACTTCGTCTCTTCAAGCTCTTCACCACTTCGGTAGGCCTTCTGAAACGCCTCACCCTCATGAAAGCCCTCCACCGATGCCCATTGTTTATGTTTGCGTGCCTCGACGACCTTCGCCACTTCGCCCGGGTATTATCGTAAGTCAGGAGGTAGTTTCACACCTGAGGTGAAGCTCGACGGTTCAATTGATATCGATCCATCGTACGGCATCGTCCAAGTGGCCTCTATCCATAAGTACACCGATTGTGATGCATGTAGACGTACTAGGACGCATCCACAGCTTACATACGTATTTGAGTAAGTACTGTAGCACCCCAACGCGGACGTACCAAATGACGTCACGCGTTCGCGCCAGTGCCCAAATCGCGCTCTCTGCAGCTGCGAAGTTCAAATAGGCATCCAAGCTCGAATACATCTTCAACCTCGACAGTATCGCAACGCAAGTATGCTCGACCTATCCGCCCAAGAAGTCGAACAGCGCTTCGGCGTGCCCGTTCCCATCAAAGCCATGCCCGCACAGCTCTCCGCGCAGGAAGAGCGGAACGTCTCCACGGTCCTGAAGGTGAGTGTAGTCAACAGCAGCAAGCCCGACGGTCACTGAGAACGTGATTGACGGCAGTATATGCGCACCGCATATTCCTACGAGCTCAATTCGGGTAAAAAGAGTGTGCTCGAGTTCTGTGCGCCGGATAACACATTCTCGGCACCGTCGACGTTCCCGATGGCGCATACGGTCGATGAATATGCCGAGTAAGTCACACTTACAATTCTACGCAGCGGGCGCGCTGATGTGGTCCTCTGCAGGTCGCACGCAAGTCAGTCCCATTCCGCCCATGAATGCACGCACCTCTGACGTCGCCTAACCCACAGAGGTCCTGAAGAGCCTGAACGACCTCCACATCATCCAGTTCGACGTCGTCATCGCGAAAGAGGACTTCGTCTCCCTGCGCTACACCGCGGAGGGCACCCATACTGGCGAACCTCACGGCGGGGTCGAGCCCCACGGGCAACATGCGCAGTGGACGGCCCAGGGGTCGTTCATCATGGTGAGTCCGTCGCGACCTACGCGAGTTTGGGAGAGAGACGTTGAGCCACGGGTGTGTACCGTAGGAAGGTGGGAAGATTAAACATTGGTGGAAGGGTGAGTGCAGGCGTGCCGTCATCATGTCGTCGTTCCGTGAGCTGACCGGTATGTGATCGTCCGAAGACTGGGACAAGATGAGAAGTGGGTTGATCGCGATTCTGATATGTTGAGGGCTTGCTAATCGTATCGTCTTGCAGTGTGGAAAGGCCTGGGATGGGTGAAGCCCACTGACGCCGAGTTCATCTAAACACAGGGCGTACTTCTGGAGGAACCACTGCAGCTACAGGACCAGTGTCCATACAGCGTAGCCGCATTGAAACACAACCCAATTCGCAGCGATGATGTCTTCTGCCTTCGTCGTGGTGTTCGGTGCAGGCTTGTCAACAACTTGGCGCGCGGTCCGGGGAGCTCGCGAGGAGCACCGCCGCGATAGGCATGGGCGAACGGAAGCATCCACAAGGCACCTCCTGCTGACGTGGTGTGAGAATGCACTTACGGACGCCAAGTCGAATGTAGCACCGGGGCCGGCGGCTTCGCTGGGCCAGCTGCCTCAAAGAGAATGCGCGGGCAGCAACGCCCATACAAGCTTGATTGAGTTCGTCATGTTACGGTTACGAACAGAGACTGAACAATGCACAGCAAAGAAGCAGCGGGTCCGGACACACAGGTGCAAACGAGGCGAGCTTGAGAGAGTTGCAGTCCATGTTTAGCTTGCGCCCGGCTGCTGACAAAAGCCCGCTCCCACTGAGGCTTTGCAAGCAGCCTGAAGTCGCTGAGCGAGCGGAGTGTTTCGAGGGCAGCCCAGACGTAGCCCCGCCTTCCCGCACGGCCGACGGGGAGGGGCGATTCTGAGCTCGAGCAGGCCGGCCTGCGGGAAGCAGAGGCGGAGACCGAGGCAGGAGGCGGGGGTGTTGTTAATGGGCGCCTCGCGGGTGCGCGCCCGATCTGTCACATGACGGGCATCGGTGAGGTGCTCACCCAAGCCGGTGACCAATCTCAGGAGCGAGCGTTAGTAAAGACTGTATATACCTCCACGCTTATCCCCCTCTCTGGTCTTCTACCACGCCGCTCGTTAACGACGCCTCTGCACGCGCACCCGCTGCTTCGGTCGCGCACCATAGCGCCCAAATCCCGCTTCGCTACTCTGAATTCTCGGCCTCTGGACCTGCGCGCCCGCTCCGAGCACCCTAGCCACACCCCGCACCATGTCGCGGACGGTCAATTTGGTTGTCATCGGGGACATAGTGCGTGTTCGCGACCATCGCCTGCGCACCCGCCCGCTGACAGGGCGCCGCAGATCTGCCCCTGGTGCTACATTGGCGAGAAGGAGATGGAGAACGCCGTTGAGGCCGTCCGGGATCTGCCCATAACCATCAAGATTGAGCACAGGCCATACCAGCTCCAGCCGTCGCTCCCGGAGGACCAGGCGCTGGTCAAGCGCGAATGGTACATCAATCGCTTCGGCAAGGAGAAGTTCCAGTCGATCATGCAAATGATCACCCTCCGAGGGCAGCAGCTCGGCCTAAATATGTGAGTGACACTGCTTGTGCGATGCCTGCGAGTGGTCTGCAGAATCGTGTCAATGTGGTATGTACAGTCAGGGAGGAACTGATGGAACGTTCGCAGCAAATATGACGGCACAATCACGCAAACCGTGCGCGCGCACCGGCTAAGCCTCAAGGCACTCAAGGTCGGCGGGCAGCAGATGCAGCAGACCTTCCTGCAGGCGATCAACAAGGCATACTTCGAGGAGAACCGCAATATCGGTGACTCCGACGTCCTCAGCGACCTCGCGCAGGCGGCCGGGATCATGGCGAAAGACGAGGTGCGTGCGGCGTGCGACTGCACCGAGGAAGGGCCGAGGATTAGCTGACGCGTTTCCCATTGGTCGTATGGCAGGCGGTGAACTTCCTTGAGTCGGACGACTGCCGGGAGGAGGTGGTCAACATGATGTCGGAGGCGCGCAAAAAGGGCGTGACGGGCGTACCGTTCACAATCATCGACGGACGGTGGGCGGTCATTGGCGGGCAGACCGCGGAGGTGTACATCCAGGTGCGTGTTGTATTCCTCGGTGCGTCGGATGGAGTGAGTGCCTGATCGGCGGCCTATGTGTGGGTGTGTACACAGATCTTCAAGAAGCTCGCACAGACGGAGAAAGTAGTACCTATTTGTGATGTGCAGTCTGGTCCTGTGTGCTCAGATCCGTGATTTGGCTTGCAGGAACTCCCGTGATCGCTTCGCGCCATGACATCGTGCGTTTCGTTGGGGGAGGGAGACGGCTGGGGAGGACGACGGTGAGATTCCCGTTCATGTTGTGCCACACTAGATGGGAGGCCGGTGGGACTCGGGCGAGCTGGGCGGGCGCGGACAGATTTTCGCGGTTGGGGTCTGGAGGTTGTTGTGTTAGTACGTATCTTGTTGTATTAGTCTTATTACTTGTTTTGCTCTGCGTTCTATCCTACTCCTTACTCCGCGACAGCGTGCCTCACAAGACCAATACAAGACATGTCAGCACTGCGGATGATGTCGCCGGGCGCCACTGCAGCCAGTCGTGTGCGCAGTGCAGGAAGGTGCAGCCACCGAACGGACGATTGTGGCGGTGGCTGGTGGCGCGCCAAGGCTCGGCATGGTGCAGCGGGGGTGTGACGTCAGGCCGTTGCAGAACCGCCCGCCGCGGCTCAGGCTGCTCCCTGCTTCGCTCAAAACTCGCCTGCTGCAGCGATGGAGCCGCCCAGAGTCCCGCTAGTCCCTCCTTTGCACCACCGCCCCCTCCCAGCTGCCCACGATGTTTCTGGCGTACAAGCACTACTACTGGGTCTACGCGTGGATACCCGTCTTTGGCGCGTTCATCTGGTTTGGTGAGTCGCTCCGGGACCTGGTGCGGTGAAGGATGGCGAGCTTACGCACGAGGCAGGCACGCTATGGGCGATGCTAATTACTTGGCTGGCGACGGGGAAGCCGCAATATGTCACGCAGCAGGGGAGCATCGCGTACATCTCAGATGTCGGCGCGAGCTACCTCAAGCCCTTGTTCATCGTGTGCTGCTGTATAACGGGCGTGACATTCTTCCTGACGCTAGTGGTTGAGAGATGGCTGCGGCATTCCGGGAGGTGCGTACTAGTCACGCTACTGTCAACGCGAGCACAATCTGAGACTGAGCGATGCGCAGGCTGCACCCGAATATGCGCCGACGCGAGCGCATCTTCTCGACGCTGGCCGTCCTCGGCTCGTTCATCGGCGGCGCGGGACTCATCCTCCTCTCCATCTTCGACACGGGGCGGCACCAAAGCCTGCACCGAGTCTTCCTGCTCGTCTTCATCATCGGAGTCGGGCTCTCTGCCATTTTCACCATCGTCGAGTACCGCTGGATCAACAAGGATTACGACGGCCAGCGCAAGCTCCGCATCGCATACATCGCCAAGGGCATCATCGCCGTCGTCCTCATCATCCTCGCCATCGTGTTCGCGATCACGCTGTACACGACGGCGGACGTGGGCGCGGTGATCGAATGGGTCATCGCGTTTGGGTACACGTTCTACCTGCTGACGTTCTACTACGACCTGAGGATGTCCCGGGGGATGCGCAAGGGCGCGTACTTCGACCAGGAGCTGCTTGGCCGGAGGAGCGTCGAGAGCGGGGGCACGGCGGGCACGATGCGCCAGGTCGGTGGGTCGGCGTACGGGAACGGGGGAGTTGAAGGGAACGGATACGGCAATGGATACGGCAATGGACACAATGCCGGCCAAGGACCGTATGGCGTACAGAACGCGGGAGGCGCGAATTTGCAGCCTGCGCGTGCGGCTGGGTATTGAGATGAAGTAGACTTTTAGAAGGACTGGCGTTGACGATATACGTATACGACGAATCACTACTACTACGCGTTGCGAATCGCGGACTTTGATACCTCCAAAACGAATACTGTACAACCAGTGCGTGCTAATGATTAAATCTCTTGTATCAAATAGAACAATGATCCACAACCTTCGCCAGTTTTATATCGAGAGCGTATACCAAGTCCACATATCGAAGAAGGAGGACGACAAACCGAAATGAGCGCGTCTGAGGAACACGCTCCAATATCAGTCACGTGCAACGCGTCGCACTGCTTGAGCGCGCCTTCTCGCCAGCTCTCAGTCACCTCAGCTACCCAGGGCCGCCTCGCTCGTCCAAGGCCTTTACACAATCTCTCCTCTAATATGTCCCATTCAACAATATCCCTCCCATCCTCAAACGCGCCCTCGCGCTCCCGCACCCCAATCCCCGACCTCCTTCCTCGCCCCTCCGCGCCACCATCCCCGGCTCGCCCAATACACCTACCCCCGCCAACATGCGCCGCATCTCCAGCACCAGCCCGCTGGTGCACGCCGGTGCGCTGCCCACTTCTCCGCCCCCGGGCCGAGGGTGTCCCCGCCTGCGGGTGGCGAGCGGCAAAAGACGCGTGCGAGGGACTTGTTGAGGAAGCACTACGGCCTGGGCGTGGGCCCGCCGCCGCCACTCGGTGGGCCGGCGAGGGTTGCGGACCCGATGGACTTGGGTGAGTCTGCCGTGTGGATGCGTGCGGCCTCGGTGACTGATGGGTTGACATGCAGACTCGTCGGCGTTCGACGCGAAGGCGTACTACGGGCAGCTGATTACGACAAGCTCGCTGCCCTCGCTGCTCAAGCGCGAGAACGAGCTCCTCTCCGAGATGCGCGAGCTCGACAGCGAGCGCCAGAGCCTCGTGTACAACCACCACCACGAGCTCATCGCTGCTAGTGACACTATCGCCGCGGTACGTCCTCTCGCCCACCGTTCGTTCACTTTGCTGGTGTACTGATGGATGAGGCTGCAGATGAAGTCCCGCGCGGACCACCTGGATGCGGACCTCGACCTGCTGAGGGCAGCGTTCTCCGAGATATCACGTCTGTCGACGGAGATCACAGGACGAGACTCGTAGCGGGATCTCTATCGAGTTAGCTCTTCATTGCAGCTGCACGAACGGTATCGCGCAGTGTGTCGGCAAGCCTGCGATCCTCAGGCATGCACAAGGCAGAAGTGTACGCCGGAGGATGACATTGAGGCGTCCACACCAGGGCCTGTCACATTACGGTTTGCAAGGCCATCCCGTACCTCGATCGCGCTCTGGGTAGATCGCAAGGCGCGCTGGGTAGGCACGGGCTCGCCGGCGGGAGGAGGTTGTGGTTTTCTAACTGTACTTAGGTATTCTCTTTATTCCGCCGCTCGCTAGAATAAGGCTCTTTCTCCGTCGAACATGTTGACCCCGTTTCTCACACTTGTTTCTCGTTGTTGTATGCAGTGCCGACGAGCTAATCTGAGTACAAACTTTGGCAGGTCACAAGCTGTCACAAGGTCATCCAGCAGTCCTGCTTGTGGCTCTGGGAAGGGTTCCTCCTCCTAAGTCTCTAACAGTGCATTACGCATAGCGGTCTAGTAGGTATTGCTCAGGTCCTGCGGTTACAGGCTCACGCTCGCCTCGCGGCCCTCTTAGCCAAAGTATATTATGGGCATTGACAGACCCCAGAGCCCTGGGCGGACGAAGCAGGACAGCTGCATCGCTCACAGAATGAAATGCGCTCGTCTGTGCTAGTCATGGTACGGCTGCCAAGATTGACGTCGGGCAGCTCGCTGACGCACGAACTCTCAGATCTCAGCGCGCACATCATAAGCGGCGCGAACGTGACCTCTGTCGGCGTTGTTACTGATAAGTAACAGTGTAGACGTCCCGATGTATTCAAAGCAGCGAGCCGAGCGGAGGGTGCGTGCCGTGCCTGTGTCTCGCAGGGATATTTACTGATGTTGGCTCACAGGGAACATCGTCGCGCAAGTGTTGTGCTACCTTCGATGCCTCCGCGAACGCTATGTCGCGCGTTCGTCGTGTCCCTGCGAGAAGGCACGCGTGCGACAGGGCTGCGGGTCAATTCAACTTGAGTACTAGTCAGGCCTTGGACCTGTCTGCCAGGCCTTCAAGTTGTTCAAGTTCATCTGCATCATTGGTCGATGATTGGCAGCTAGTCGAATGATGCTCAAGGTTTCATTTCAAGTCCTTGCCATTTGCGCAGTGCGTGCAAGGTTAGGACCGCCACCGTTGGCGGCACTCGTTCGGAAATGTTACAGCGGAATCGGCAATTTGGCAATTGTCATTCTGGCAGGTGCTGGTGCCGCAGACTCTCGACACGGGCAGACACGGGCGACCCGCCTTCGCTTTCATTCTCTGTGCGGCCGCACGGGGAGTCTTTTAGTAGTGTATATGAAAGCACGAACTCGGGACTGTGGATATATTAAGCTTATGTAGTTCCTCTCAAACGGTCCTTCGGCTAGCCTTTTGTCCTGTTCGCTGGTGCGCGTATGGGGCTATAATTTAATTTTGCGGATTAAATTTGAGACACTATGGCCGAGTGGTTAAGGCGACAGATTCGAATTAGTTGGAAGTGCAGGATTCGAACAGTATCTGTTTCCCGTTGGGAGCGCAGGTTCAAATCCTGCTGGTGTCGCTTTTGCTCCTATTCGCCATCTTCCCAATCATCATTTTACTTGTCTATCCGTTGGCCCCTTGAGCCTGCGATTTTCTGAAGCGGTGGTGTGCGTACATTGACCCGCTGATGGGAGCAATGGGTCGCCTTCCATATTGGGGGTACGCCGAGTCATCCCCGAGGCGTTGTCCGACTCCGGGCCCAACCCGGATGTGATCCACAACCTACGCACGCTAACACAGCCAACCGGCAACTAACAGCTTGGGCTTGGCGGTATCATTGCGTTGCAGTCTTCCTGGCAAGGTCGTGCTACTCGGGCTGTCATTCAATTCGGGCAGCTTTTCGAGATGTCTCTGCCACTGGCACGGCGAGCTTGCGATGCTGCCAGTGCCTCAGTAACTTGAAGGAGATCATAACACTGGTCAAGCAAAACGTGCGCTTTGGTCCTCTTGATTTGTCTGCAAGGACGAAGGTAACTGCAGTATGTAAAAGGATCATATCTATGCTGACGTGTACAACTTTTTTGTAGCCTTTGGCACACTCGGGCCCATAGATCCGCCCAGAGCTTCTCGAAGAGCTCGTTCAATCTCAACGGATAGCAGTGCATGGCGTCTACGATGCTGTCAAAGTGGATTACAGCACGTTTCAATGCGTGGCAGAAGGCCGTACATATGGCGCCAGCTGAAGCAGGTCAACCCAGCGTCTCAGGCGACGATGCGTAAGATGTGTTGCATTTGCTGGTCCGGCGTGGCGCGCATGACCAGAGAATTCCGGGCTGCTCAGTTTATGCGCGGCCAGATTCGAGTATACGCTGACCACTCCGTCAGTGTGTGCGGGTATAACAACCTGTTCTTTGATTGAATATGCCTAGTGCCTGGTTTGCAGTCTACTGAAGACAAGCACGTCAATGTCTCGAACAGTAATTGCAGCCCTGGACATCGGTCATGACGGCTCATGCCCGTGAAACCGAAGGTGGGGGTCGATCAGCGCAGTCCATCGTCTGCATTCACGGTTCTTCAAGTTGATGCGCCGGCCATTTTTTCACTGTGATTCCGCCGCTCAATGCTGATGAAGCACAGGCCTGACCAGGATGGGCAGCGCGCGTCGTGGACGATGAGACCCGTGAAGACCGAGTACATTGGCATGCTCGGACACCTGTTCAAATATAAAAGCACGGCATGGCATCGTGGTCCAGCATTCCATTTCTTCGTCATGATTTTAGGCTCTCTTCTTTTCCTCCTCGCGGGCTCTGCTTCTGCTTTGCGACTTCCCGTGCAGCGGCGAGTCGCGGGCCTTCAGCCTCGGTCGACTACCGCAGTCCTCACGAATCCGGATAATGTCAGCAACACTGGGTTCACCGATGCCGGAAACGGGCTGTATACTGCGACTCTTTACATCCAAGGCGAGCCGTTCCAGGTACGTGGTTTCAAAGGGCACGTCTCTCTTTCAGTTGGGTCCCAAACTGACATGATGCCTTCTATCTCAGGTGCAAATTGACTCGGGCAGCACAGATCTATGGGTCAATAGCGAAAGTGTCGACCTTCAGGGTCTTACCGACACCGGGGTCCACAGCATTACACCCTATGGGTTCGTCGTGAATTACGCATACGCGTGATACTCCCTCACCTACCTTCGTAGTGATGGCACCGTGGCCGAAGGACCAATTGTCCTGGCAAACGTCACGCTTGGCGAGTTCACCGTATCGGGTCAAGCGCTTGGTGCGTCGCCTTGGAAAGCCCAGGATGCCTCAGTCTCACGGCCACTTCCTGACAGTGACTGCTCCTGGCAGTAATGCCACGACCCCTGGTGAAGATCTGGGTCTTCTCGGTGTCGGCCTGTAAGTACTACGTGGCTGCCTGTGGTAACTGTGCCTCACCGACAGTTGGACTATAGGCCTCTGGGTTCTAGCATTTATCATGATCTGAACGGAACGTCGTTCAATGGTCTGCCTTTCCTCCAAAACGTGAGTTCCTACGTGCGACGAGAATCTCCACGAGCTTCACACCACCGATCTTAGGTCTTCTACGAAATTGCGGACGAGTCCAAGTTCATTACTCTTCTGTTGTCGCGAACGGAGCTCGGTGAAGCCTCGTACACTCAAGGCGGCGCACTCACGATCGGTAATATCCAATGCTCGCTTGAGGATAGTAGGTGATTAAGCCGCTTATACAGGTGAACTTGTGAGCAACTACTCCGACATCGTGGATACCCCTCGTTTGCCTGTGGTTAACCAGAAGGGGTGGTACACCTGGATGGACGGCATCACCGTGAACGGCGTATTCTACCCCGGAAATGGTTCCAGGTGAGCCAAATATTCATTGATCAGCCCTTGTAGTATGGCCGGTACTTAATTCAAGCATTTCAAATTCAGTGTTGCCAAATATGCATCGGAGTTTACTGTACAACCTGGGGCAAACCAGAGTTTTGTCCTGCTGGACAGCGGGACCTCACTCGGTACGGTCGTTCTCCCTATCCTCGGAGGCTTCTGATCATCGGGGGATGCTTCAGCCCAGGTTCCCAGATACTATCTGGATGCAATGTTCCAAGACCTCCCTGGCGCCATCTATACCGAGCAAGACGGGAAGAACTACTACACGGTCCCCTGTGAGACCAAAGTCAACATCAGCATGATCTTCGGGTAGGCCTCCTCGCTGCACCCCGCCAATCGCCGGGACACTGACAGGACTCGGTTGCAGTAACAACAGCTACCCGGTCCACCCGCTTGACTCCGTCTTCGTTGACGTAAACACAACGGGTGCGGTGACGTGCCGCACTGGTATTCTCAACATCGATGACAGCCCGCGTGCGTTTGTGCATGGCCCACAGAGTTGTGTGTGCGTCTCACGCTTGTTGTGTCGCAGGCTGGATCCTGGGCGACACGTTCATGCGCAACGTCTACACCCTGTTCTATCACGGAAACGGCTTCCTGCCGGGCGCCGCTGACGAGTCCACTGCGCCGTACATGCAGATCCTCAGCGTGAGTTCATCGCTCTTTTGGCATCACCTTTTACTGAGCCCACTTGCCCCGATAGCTGACTGACGCTGACGAAGCATTCGCTGAGTACGACGAGATGAACGCGCGGCGCATCGCGGAGAACGAGTACGAGGTCTTCGCCGACCTGTTCAACCTCACCAGCTCCACCGTGTTGGCGGCTTCTGCGACGTACACTTACTCCCTCGTCAACGTCTCCGCTGCCACTGCCACTCCCGCGCCTGCCGACATCTTCCTCAGCACGTCGACCCTCAGCACGTCGGCCCTCAGCACGTCAACCACGAGCGCGGGCGTGATGGCGGCTGTGGCAAAGGCGCCCGGCTCCGCGTCCGTGACTTCTGGTACGTCCGTGTCACTGGCCGAATGGACAGAGCTGAACAGCAACATCTACATCATTATCGGGCTACTTAGCGGTGCACTAGCGCTTGGTGTCGTCTGTTTTGTGTTGGCTATTAAGCCCTGCTCGAGCAGGGGGTACAGCAGGATACAGGGGGTCCCTCCGGCCACGTTCAAGGAACCGGAGTCGACGCCGCTCACGGCTGCTTACCATGACCACAAGCACTGATGATGTGCGTATTTATTGACATGCTTGCCACGACCTCTCGTTATCCATGTATAATCTATACCGGCACAGTAATATATTGCAGCGGTTCTTCAAGTCGGTCTTTGCTGTCAGGCTGACTCGGATGCCGGCGGGCACGGTCCGAGGAGCACGGCTTCGTTTCCAAGTCTCTTCCATCCGACAGTTGGTCATGGAGGTGAGCACCCGCATCCGTTCGCAGTTGCCCAACATACGGGTTGCGAATGATACTCGTTTCGGAAAGGGCTCCTACGATGGACACATTTGGCGGCGACTCGGAGAGTAGGCACGGCCTCGGAGGCGTGAGTGTACATGGCGGGTGGGATGAGCAGACAGAAGGCTGTTTGATGCGCGGGAGTCACATCGCACAGGTTGCATGTAGGAGGTATGTACTCAGTTCAGTTCCGTCCGGCGGCTACAGCCCGCTGGAAGAAACTATCAAGAAATTCGCATTTTCGATATGGCTCTATCATCATGGTCACATACTAAGGATGTGAGCCCAGGTGGGTAAACGCGAGTCCAAGGACCTCTGACGAGTGAGAAAGAGAGAGCGAAGGGCAGTACCCTGTCTGCTGCTCTGAAGACCCTCGCAGCTCATCAGGCGAGTGCACGCCGTGACTAGTACGACGCAACCCTCGCGCGAGCAGGTTTCACTACGAAGCCACGGCGGGGCGGCGTAGGTTTCGCTACGACGCCGTGGTTAGACGCCGCAGGTTTTGCAGCACTGCGGTGCAGGATAGACGGCTGGGACATTGGTTGTGAGCGCTCCGTGCGCATGCTGATGAGCCGTCGATTGAACTGACCACAATTTCTGTAATTGAGAATAGAGTCTGAGGGCTTCGTAGGTGCGGTGTCATTTGGGTGTCATATCCTATTTTTCACCCGGATCGGGGCAGCCGTGATGTCCAGAAACTTGAAGTTCACTCCTGCGATACCTGAGTAAAACACGCAGACGAGCGAGCCCTCCGAGTCGACGGACCGCCTCCACCACAAATCAGAGTCTGCGCCGCGCACGTCTCTTCAACAACAGACTATACAGCAGCAAAACGGACCTTGAACCCGGGTCTATATGGAGGCCTACCCCGCGCAAGACATGCCACGGTTGAAACTGCCAGGCGCATTTTTTCATGCGGTCACGGTGCCGACGCACGAAGACAGTCGAACCGTAACCGTGGCATTCCCGGTGACCAGCAACTTGAATGTATGATCACCATAATCAATACTTTGCTAGCAGACCTTGCGCAATAAATAAAGCCAACACAGACCTACACTGCGGAAACGTGGTAACTGTGTTCTTGCCCTGGGTTCAGGGTGTCGGAGCGGTGGTGGGGTGCGTCCACACGGATGGGTACGAGACCAGTGGCACAGTCACGGTCACGGTGTCATACAAGCTTGCGCCACAGACGCGTCTGCACAAGATCGCGTTTCCGATCGCTTGATGCAGGTGACGGACGCGTCGCGGGTAAGGCGCCGCTTGTGACGCGTCGCTATGCGTCATGAGAATGCAGGTGTTCCCATTCGCTGGGGTCATGCTCGTCTGCCTCCGCGCCCAGGCACGCTCGCGAACGGCCGCTCAATGTCACCTGGACCTCAGGCTGGACCCTGGCAGATGTGAGATGGGCTCGTCGACGCGGGGAACGACGAGCACGGCAGGCAGGGTAGGCAGGAGGAGGCGATATGTACAGTCTATGCATTACTTTGGACCCAGCGGCGGCTCCTCCCAATTATACTCGTACAGCTGCGCGACGACGCGAATACCGACACCAACGAAAGCGACAATCATGAGAGTCCATCATCCCCAGCGCATCTCCCGGATGCCACCGCGAAACTCCCTCCCCAAGCTCACTTCCGATCCTTCCAAGCGTTGTCGTTGCCCAGCTTCGACCACCTCTCCGCGACTCCCGGTGAATCAGGCGCAGGGTTCCTCTCCGGGAGGCTGCCCTCCCCGCTACGTGTGCTTTTCTCGTCCATCAAACCCAGCCCGCCCCCGCTCCCCCCGCGCATCCGGCCGGGCGCCTCGCCATTTCGCACGGCCGCGCTCTCCTGCACGCCGGACTCATTCTGGGGCACGGCGCGGGTCAGGGTGGGGTGAGCAGGGCTCGCACTCGTCGAGGAACGCTGCGCACCGTTAGCAAGGGCCGGCGCGTCCGCCGCCGCGTAATTCTGGTACGGCGCGGACGTCGGGTATGCGCCCGAGGGCACCTCGTACGGCGTGTGCGCGGGGTCCGGCTCCGAGACGACGTACGTCTTCGTGCCCGCGTGCGACGTCTGCGGGTCGGGCGAGTGGTCCTGCTGCTTCTCGTAGACCGGCGAGACCGGCGAGACGGTCGACCCCGGCGCGGGCGGGCTCGTCAGCGGCGAGTTCGCGAGCACCTTGAAGGGCGAGTGGAACGCGCGAAGGGCGGCGGGGCGCGCCGGCGTGGTACGCGAGAGCGAGCGGGCGTGTTTCGAGACGGCGCGGATGGCGGACATGGTGGTGGTGGTGGTGGGTGGAGGTGAAAAGTAGAGATAGACGGCGGGGACGTGCGGGAGGCTTTATATGTGCGGGTTTTGAGGGCGAGAGTGGGAGGCGAGACGCAGCTTTGAATTCGTCCGCTGTGGGGTAAATGGGGTATATGCGCATCATTCTCCCACGCCAGCTTATTTCAGTGCATGTCATGCCAGTTTCCAGGCCGCCTTCTCGTACCACCCCACAAGAAGCCGCTCCTTGGCCGCCGCGACCGCGTCGGGCCATCCCCCGTCGTCTCTGCCCAGTCGGCTGCAGCGCTTCGGGTGAGACGTGGGCAGCACCCCTGCGAATTTCTGCACCAACGAGGGAGTGCCCGACGATAACGACGGCATGGCATCACTTAGCCACATCCCATCGGATGCCCCTCGGGCTCGGGAGAACTCAGAAGGCGCGGGGCCGCGTCTCAGAACGGCAAAAACAATCCTTCGAGCCGGGATCGAACCAGCGACCTCAAGATGATATGTATCCATTACAGTCTCGCGCTCTTCCAACTGAGCTATCGAAGGTTACTTTTTACATTCCATATACTATACATAGCCGCTTGACTTGCGGCACGTAGTGTCACTTGTTTGAATCTCTCCATTACCTCTGGCATGTGCGATGATGCATTGATGAGCGGGCTCGCAAAATGAGCAAGTTGAAGTTGGCCCGAATCACGTCAATGTCACAGCCAGAGAGTTGGCACCATATAGGCTCCGTCGAGTTCGGACACCTTCCCGGTGCCTTCCGATGTTCGCGATATATAACGCTCAATTGCGAAAGCATCTGCTACCCAAGTATATACTCCGAAAACAGATGCTCAACTGAACTGTCCAAAAACAGACGATATAAAAGGCTCATACTACTTAGGATACGGGCGAACGGCGACACTGGAGGGATATCAGAGACAGGAGGAAAAAACCAGACAGCGAATAGCGAGGGTGAGATGAGTGTCAACAGCGTCGATCATCAACATATCGTGGGCGGTCGACGCCACGGAGGGTCGCACAGGGGCGAGGCGGGGGTAAGGCAATGCGCATGGCGCGAGGAGGCGCGACGCTAATATACAACCAGACAGGTGACGCGAAGCGGCAGAAAAAAAGAAGCCAAGGACCGGTACGCAGAGTGAGAGATGATGTGATGGAGTGTATGTGCACTATCGACGAGCGTCCCTTCTAGCAAAGCCAAAGCGGTACGGTGGACGGAGAGCAATGCAATGCATGTGTCGTGAACGGCGATTGTCCAGTGGGCGCAGGAGATGCGGTTGGTTTTGGTGCAGTGCTGAGCGCGAATGAAGCGTCATAAAGGGGCGTGAGGGTTAGGCCAAGGCGGATATATAGGATAGGATAAGAGTCGATCGTGAACATGGTCATGAGGGTTGCCACATGCAAAGCCTGGCACACGCCCCATATTAGCACCCGCCAACAGACTCCGCATTCGGGAAGACGCACAATTCAACCGACAAAAAACTCGCAGACTCATCCGCGACAGCAGAACGCAGCCCAGAAGCCTCTCTGCCGTCCACCATGCTCGTCCTGCTCTCCCACCCTCGCCATCTGCTCCCGGTCATACATACCCATCCCGCGGGTGCCCACAGCACTCATGGGCTCGCGGTTCGGCGCGGTACCCGCCGTCGTCGTTCCCTCGCGCGAATTTGTCCCGTTCTTCGCTTGCTGCTGGCCATACACGAACGATTCTGAATTAGTCGCCTGCCCGTTGGGTGCGGGCGGCGCCCCGTTCGGCGACGAGCGGTCGTACGCCGTCGCACGGTACCCGCCCGGGCTCGGCGTCGCCGCATAGGGGTGCGATGCCAGCGCTTGGCTCTCCCGTTCCGCACGCACTACCTGCTGCTGACTCTGCCGCCGGCTCGCCGGCGGCAGGGGCTGCACGCTCGCGTGCTCGCGCGAGTTGCCGCGCGAGGCGTCCACGGCCGCGCGACGACTACTACTCTTGACATGCGCTGGGGTTGGTGCGAGCACCATTTGGGAGGAGGGCGACTGCGCGGCTTCTTGGAGGGGTTGACGCGAACTGCGCCGGTGGCCGTCATGACCGCGCGAGCGGTGCTCGCGGTGCGGGGTATGCGGTGCAGCGGCGTTTGCGTGGGCCTGTGCAAGCAGGGTCGAGGGGGTCTATGGGGCACGTATCAGCAAGTTACCGCTTTCTGCAGCGAGGTCGAGGCGCACATGTCCAGCTTCCCAGCCTTTGCCGTTGTTCAGGAGCATCCAGTCGAAAACGCCATCCTCTGGCTCGCCGAGCGTCTTCAGCACCTTCGAGAACAGCTCGCGGAGGAAGTCATAGTCTGGCGTCTCCTCGAAGCCGAGCTTCCGAACATAGTTCATGTAGATCGCGAACTCCTCTGCACCGCACATGAGCCACGCCGCTTCCACCAGCACAGACAAGCACACCCACCTGGGAAGCCCTCGCACAGTTCCGGAATAGATGTGCTCTGTTTCTTCTCACCAATCTTCTCGTACTTCTGCTTGTTGGTGGCAGCGCGCAGACCCTGCCACGGCAGCCCACCGCGAAGGAAGTACATGAATACGTGACCAAGCGACTCCAGGTCGTCTCGGCGTGACTGCTCACGACCGAGATGCGTGTTGATTGACATGTACCGGGCCGTCCCTGAAAGCGACTTGCGCTCGCGATAAGGAATGTGCTGTTTCGTCTTCGGGTCACGGTAGTGTTTCGCCATGCCGAAGTCTGGGTAGAAGTCAGCGTGGATGTCATGGAAACCTACGCACTACCAGAATGCAGTGGAGCCAGAATGAAGCCGGCTGGAGTAGGCATGGATGGCGGAAGATGCAAGCTCCGGACCACTGCATATCACCCTGCGCCTTCGAACGACCCTTCGCGGGACCGTGGGGTTCCAAATGTGTGACAGGGTACATACCGATGATGTGAATGGTGTTCGCGGTCTTCGACCCGGGAACACCAATTAGGAAATTGTCGGGTTTGATGTCGCGGTAAATGAGTGATTTCTCGTGAATCGCCTGGACACGAGTGACCTATGAAACCGGTGAGAAATCGGAGCGGTACAGCAGCTGCAGGTAGTTTATGTGTTCAATGGAATATAACGTATTCAAAGCTACCGTGATAACAAGTTCAATCCACATGTGGCATGAGGAATGGAGGTGTTAATGCCACCGCGCGGGTCCCGCCAGGAGTACGGCATTTGTGAAGAGTCGGGTCTTCGCAAGTGTCGGCCGTGGCCACAGCAGCACGACTTGTGCCACCATTTCTTGCTAGGAAATGGCCGGACCAGTTGAAACAACTAGCAAAATATAGCGTCTATGTCCATATCGTATACAGAACGCCCCGAAGTGCCTGGCATCGGGAACATTCTGCATGGGATACGTACGAGAGTGGCCATTGATGCGAGCTGCCTGACTACGCCACACTGCACGAGCCCGAGAGCATGTAGGGGTACCACTCGGCACGCAGCGACGTGGGACGCATAACTCGGTATTATTAACTCACCATCTGTTTGGCCGCCATGCATACAGTCTTGATGGTGAACTTGCGTCCACACATGTCAAAGAGGTCCTCCAAGTTAGGACCAAGCAAGTCGATGACAAGAACATTATGCAGGCCCTCCTGGCCGAAGTAGTGTACTTGAGGGACTCCAGCTGGAAGTCGACAACAAATCGGTCAGGTCTCGCGCGCGCACCGAGAGAATGGTGGACATACGTGTTCCGTTCAGTGTCCGATATGACCTGTACTCGTCCCTGAGTTGTGGTGCCTCCGACTTCCGAGGTTCCTAGGGTGACTGTGAGCACAGCGGAGCTAGAAGAATCAAGTTCACTCACAAACTTGATAGCAACGGGCTGGTTGTTTAGCAAGTTCGCGCCTGTGCAGGTCCCACTGAGCTTTCTTCCAGTTTCAAATGCACACCGAGATACTCATACCCTCGAAGACGACACCGAAGGAGCCCTCGCCTATCTTCTTGCCAACCCGGAAATGCGCACCCACGATGCCGTTCGACGTCGCAGACTGAGAGGTGTGGTGGGCGGACGAAGAGGCTATAACGTGGGGGTGGCCATGGTACGGAGGAAGAGAGGGAAAGGAGGAGGAAATAGAGGAGGAACCGTTGACAGGGACGCTGAGCCGCTCGGGGCGGGGCGAGGGAGAAATGATGGCGGAGTCTAAAGGCACGCCCGTCCATATATGGTCCCCTAAGAGACGCCACGCGCGCGCCGGCGCCCCCGCCTCGCGCTTCTCAACCACCGCATCCGCTGCGGCCACAGTCTATCATTTCATCGACGTTCGCGTGGCTTATGCATTAAGAATTGTCGATTTGCTTGACGGTGCTCGCGAGTCGTTGAAGGAGGTGGCACAAATCTACTGACTAGGCCGCTCGTGCTCAATACACAGTCAGGTCTGCTAGGTATATTCAAGTTCGGAAAATGGTTGTAGCGCGGTACTCGTATACCTGCCAACATGTAAGTAGTACATGGGCTTCTGTAGCCGAGCGATGCTTAGATCCCTTATTCAATCTGTGGGTGTAATCGTAGTCCCAGTGTTGCTTTATCGTAATGACATCCCGCTTGACAGCTTCAGCTGCAGGTTGTGTGGCATGCTATTAGCCGGCGATCATGATCGCAAATGCACGCCTTCCTGTGGACATGACTGCGACCCTCAGCGATGGACTGTAGTTTGTCGACCGCCTGACGGGTGAAGCGATGCATACATCTCTACCATCTCAGTCAGAAGACCGAGAAGCTTTTGCAGCGTTTCTGGCACTGTTTCTGGCACTCTAGGTGAGCTCTCAGTCGGTTGTATACGCGGAAGTCGCACGTGCGCGATCTCACATTCTGTCCATAGTGTCTGTGCATGGCTCGGACACATCCTCCTGGATTGCGCGCTCTTCAACGTAACGATATCTGCGACTACGCCTTCGCATAGTAAGGCCCCATGTAATTATGCCAGGGCGAGCGTAGCTGCCAATGCCGTGATGCTGAGCAATGCCAACCCGGTCCGGGCTACGACTTCGACTCGGCCATCCCGCCTCCCCAAGCTATGCATGTCCTCGAACATTTGTTCAAATCCATCTCGTGCTATATCTTGTATGTGAGCGCACTGCCTCCGTCCTTGTAACCCCTAGACTCGTATCTTGTATGACCATATGTGACATAGAGCAGTCAGGTGCCTCTGACGGTTCAGCTTTTGAGTTGTGTCTGTTGTCACTAACATGTCAATACACATCGTCTGTCCGACTCTGGCACCTGCTTATGGTCCTGCTACGGTCCCAGCTGACGAGTGTATCTCACCGTTCCCACAGCTCCCGGGCATCGCGTCCGCGTCAGCTGTGTTGCTTGCAGACGCTCGAGACGAGACGAGTACGAACACTGAACTGATACAACTCGAAGTCATCCAGTGGTATACATAGTGACTGACTCCTGCGTAAGGCGCCTTGGACTTTGCTAGACGGAGTAAGCCCTACTACGTACTGCATGTCGTCGAGGAAGTTAGCAGGACTGACGAGAGTCACGAAACAGGCTGCGAACACCGAAAACAAAAGAGTAACCTCCACTGACTACATGCATATGGCTGTGACACGAACTCGCTGACCGCGACGCGTCTTTCCGCCAGGCTCAATCAGGGGGGCACAATTTTCATCTTTCACACCCTTTGCCGTACGGCGTGAGATATTGAGCAAAGGGCAACTTTGTTAGCGTCAACAAAGCAATGTGAACAAGGTCGCGAAGACAACATTAGAGGCTGTTCGAGATTCGTATGTGGTCCAGGAATGCAAGACCACACATTCTGAAGCGTTCAGTGACTCCATAGCAAGTATGCGTTCACGTTAACCATACTTGCCTACGAAAGACGTGCACAGGAAGCGTGAACGTTTGACTGGAACACAACGTTGGTGGATTATCCATGCCATCCTCTCCACTCACGAAGATACTGTACGAATGATCACGCTAGCATGGCGACGTGCACTGGCAAGCCATTATTAGTTCACGATGCGGGGGCTTCGTCAATAGCTACAGCCGGAGAGGACAGGAAAGTCATTTTCATTCGAAGATCTATAACGTACTATGTACACAAGAGATGCGGCCCATTGTTCCGTTACCACAAGCATCCAACCACCGATTCGCGCAGCGTGTAATCACAAAGCGAAACCTGCGGGGAGGCGACGGTAAGCCTCTCGAATGTGATGAGTAACCGAGTCATGTAGCAGAAAATCAGTTTATTGGTGATTATAATCAAGGCACAAGGCTAAGCAACAGCTTCTAGTTGATATTGGTTTGAATTGACTCATCACGAGAGTGTAGACATAGAAGACTTGAGATGAAGATCACATACCAGCTATTAGCGACCTGTATCATTTCATCCGCCTCGGTGCGTCAGAGAAGCCTGCCAGAAGCAGTCGTCAGTCTCAATCCAAAGCAGGTGGACAGATGAAGAGATAGAATCAGAAGGGGTTGCCCGAAGTTATTGAGCTGTGGCGGGCACTTTCGGCAGTGATAGTACGAAGACCGTCGTGATAAAACATCATTCAGAGACGTCAGACAAGATGCTCACCTCTTGAATCAACTGCATCGAGCGCACTCCGCATCATAGCCGGACTATCAGGACACACACCTTAGGCTTGTCCTGGAGAATGAGGTCAACATCGGTAATGCGGGAGATCAAGATAGCTCAGAGTTTTAAAAAAACAGCCATGGATTTGTCGTCATAATCGAGGTTCAAGACCAAGATCAGGCGGTAATTCCTTATGTTTCATCGTAGCGAGAATGATGGAGACGCAATGCTCACCTTGCCGTCGACACAAGCGATAGTTGGGATTCAAGGAGGCGCATGTTGGACCTATGTAGGAGACGATGAGACAAAGTCCATACCCGAGATGGTGCAAGAGGAATAGAGTATCAGTGGATTGACAGATAATCGTAAAGCATCGAGCCTAATAGGCTCTCAGATACTCTAGTTTGAATGATATAGGCTCATCACGTAGAGTATGTGAAGCGATGGATGTCTGCATAAGAGCTAAGACTCACCTCAAGATTAGATGCTCGCCCGCCAATATCTTTTGAAGAGTAAACACCGGCACAAACGTTCCTGAGTAAAGAGTTAGACGAGGTGCATGTGTACGAGCGATGCGAAGAGCGGAAAACCGATCAGTGTAACTATGACATAAATTCTCGTGGTCATCGCGTCAACGACCTGGTAAAGGTCGAGGACACTGGAGGTAAACAAACGTTATCATCAAGTCGAAGAACAGCCCAGATTCGATGACGAACGACTCGAGCACAGCGCGAAGACTCACCATCATGCACAGAGAACACATTAGGGACGGACAGCCGGCGAAACAACTGGCGAAGCACGAAAACAACTGCGCGAGAGAAGAAATTTGGCATGTACGGGCACTTCAGGGCAGGTCGCGCCGGTTCAGACCGCCTGTGCGCCATGCACGTGATGTAACGCGTTCTGACCGTCCGACTGAGACAACTCCGAAGGACCGAGTATAACTTCCAGTTGGACATCGGCGCACGCATTTCTCTGACAATAATGTGGTTGCCGTCCTCAGGGTTTCTGCAACGAACTGCCAATCTCAGAAAATACCCATTGAGGTCCTGCGGCCGATATCTCTCGTATACGGCAACCGAGTCAATAGCACCGGTCAACCTGCACTATGACAAGCTTGTGCCGAAGGACGGGAATGCGACGGATAGACCGCTAGTCATCTTGCATGGC
Organism: Fomitopsis serialis; assembly: GCF_022376445.1. NCBI lineage: Eukaryota > Fungi > Basidiomycota > Agaricomycetes > Polyporales > Fomitopsidaceae > Fomitopsis > Fomitopsis serialis. Next base: position 145,092 of record NW_025954978.1, read on the forward strand.
TTGTTGTGCGTTCACTGTATCTCGACAATTATGAAACACTCATTGTCTGAAGTGGAATGAAGAGGAACTGGCTGTCACTCTCGAAAGCATTCCTCCGGGATCTAGACATGCCAATATATACGCTAGTGAGTAACGGACCTGCGCACACCCGTCTCACCGTCGAGCTTAGGCAGGTGTAGGATTTGCGTAACCACGGGACCTCCCCTCATGCACGACCCATGAATTATGCCGCCATGGCTGTAGACGTCCTGCACTTCTTCCACACACACTCCCTCACGAATGTCTCTCTGCTCGGTCATTCAATGTGAGTGTTCGGCCGAAAGCTCGCGCACATTTCTCATGTACTCGGAAGGGGAGGAAAGGTTGCGATGTCTGTTGCGCTCAGCCCCGAGTGCCCATCGGACCTCAAGCACCTCATTGTCGCGGATATCTCGCCCGCGACGGGTCCCCTCTCGCCAGAGTTCAGCGGATATATTGAAGCGCTGAAGAAGATCGAATCTAGCAAAGTGACGAACCGGAAGGAAGCACAGGATATCCTGAAGCCATATGAACAAGTAGGTCACGCGTCATGTATTGTGGGCTTCGTGCTGACTCCATCAGGATGCAATGACCCGCGCGTTCCTCCTCACGAACCTCAAGCATCAGGGACACGAGCACCTTCCGCTCGAATTTCAGATACCCCTGGAGATCATCGGCGACAGCGTACCGGATATAGGCTCCTTCCCGTACGAACCCGGTGAGCGGACTTGGGAAGGCAGCACGCTCTTTATCAAAGGCACGAAGAGCAAGTGAGTCACTGCCACCGAGCCAGCAAACAAGGGGGATATCTAACGTTGGATCTAGGTACATCAACGACCGTAACATACCCGTCGCTAAGCAGTTCTTCCCGAATATGGTGCTGGAACATCTGGAGGCCGGCCACTGGGGTGAGTGAGATCAACACATTGGTCGTTCTATTGTGCTTAACATTGACAATCGCTAGTACATGCCGAGAAGTAAGTGCGATCTTGATGATATATCATGCAACACAGCTGACTCCAGATCGTTAGGCCGAACGAGTTCAAGCACTTGGTGACGGACTTCATTAGGACACGACAGTAGTCCATAGACTTTGAGTGGTGTGCAGCATGACGTTGAGTAGAGTGCTGTGCCGTGTGGCTTCCTACGTTACCCCAGCCGTGCCATTGGATTTGGGACGGCAGGCCGAATGGATTGGCATGTGAGTACTCAGTTCGTTGTGCTCCGGCCGTGCTTCTCGTTGTTCGAGATTGCTGTCCGCGCCCTTGCGCCATCTCCTTGAATCTGAGATCTGAGATACCTGGACGGTACCATATGCAACGGGTGTCGATCCGATGCATCGATCCGGTTGGCCGACAATATATGCATGTACCATTACAGGTGTGTATACATATGCTTTGAGAGTATGCAAGCTCCGATTCGGTAGCTACTTGTACTCATACGCTGTCAGTCATTCACGCTGCCCACTCGTTCAGACAGGCTGCCAGTTGACCCCGATGTCGGGTAAGTCGAGGATTCTGATCTTGACTAGCACAGCTTGGACCAAGTCAAGATCGAAGTTGCAACGTGTTGGGGCGGACGGTGTCGTCAGCCTCACGGTCGCCTACTTATACGCTGCCGGCTTCCCTCCTCCCTTCTCCTCGTACTCTCATCGAGCCCGTGAACGCCTTCAGCAGTCCCGGTCATGTTGAACCAACGGTACTTCCGCTTCACACTCTCACTGTTCCTCACACTCTGCCTCTGTATGGCCCATGGCGAGTACTTCGACTTCCTCGAGCCCCTCGCACACTTGGTCACGCCCGAGGCTCGGTTCATGTCCAACGGCATCCTGCTCTGGATATTCGTTCACTTCGGCTTGGTGGTGGTCTTCTTCGGTCTCATCAACGTCTACGTGGGCTACCTCCGGCTTTGTTATCGGTTCTCTTGGTTCGTGAGAGGTCGTGTCGAGGTATGTCACCGCGCCTATGTGCATTGAGTTTCTCGTAACCTCACCCTTCTAGGAATGGGTCGCCGGCACTCACCCTCAACGCCAGCGCCAGGTCGACCTTCCTAGGCCTGCTTCTGTCAGGGTAGCCACTGGCACTGTCGCGCAACTGGTCGCCAACTCCGCTTCTGTCTCTCCTGTCGACGACTCCCCTCCTGTTTCTCTTGATTCTGGTGCTCGTGACGCCTTCGAGGAACGGAACGACTTGCCGGTGGACGCAGGTCTGTGTCCCGCCACCGAGTCGACTTCGACAGACGCATGGTCCGACGGATCCGCCCAAGCATCGTCCTCGCCCACTGTGTCTCCTGAGACTGTCAGCCTGGTTCTTAAATCTGACCGCGCAACGCCACCTCCGGCGTCCTGTCCTGTCAGCCCTGCACCTGCTCTCCCCATCGATACCGTGCCCAAGTCCGAAGCCGACAAACTGCAAAAGGAGATCGTCATGCTGAAGACGCAGCTGTACAAGCAGAGCAGAGACATGTCCCGGCTGGAATTGGAAAAGGAGAAGCTCAGGAAGTCGCACACCGAAGTCCAGCTTCAGTCTTATAGGCTACAGACTCAACTCGAACATGCGAAGCGCGACACGGCGCGCCTCCAAGACGACCTCTCTCGTGTTCATACGGAAACCGCCGAGAAGACCGACAGTCTGAACAGCAAGGTCATGGCTTCGGAGGAGCGTATCAAGGATCTCGGGTGCGAACTCGACACTGCTAAGGCTACGACGAAGGCTCTTGAGGGTCTCGTTGAGGCTCGCGACGGCGCACTGGCCGACTCTGCCGAGGAGAACCAGAAGGACAAGGACACGATTGGCCGGCTTCTTCGAAACGTCGAGGAGAACCGGAAGCTCGCCCTGCGTCTCAGGCTCGAACTGGATGCTCAGATCATGAAGAACACCCCGCAGCAGCCTCGTACATACCCGGTAGTCAAGAGGCAATTCGCGCACAAGGCCCCCTCTTCCAACAACTCTGACTTCCGGTGGACCCCGCACATGTACGTCCAGGAACTGAACCGGCAGAAGTCTATTGCACGGCACCACATCGAAGAGGTGCACCAGGAGGCAGACGCGACGATCAACGAGCTCAAGGCCGCTCTGGCGACTATGGCTGGACAGCGCAACAAGCTCGAGGCCGAAGTCGACTCCGTGACCACAAAGCGCAAGAACCTTCAGGCCAAGGTCGACTCTCTGACGGCTCGCAATGGTGCTCTCGAACAGGACGTGCGCGACATCACCGCGGCAAGGACCACCGCCGAAGAAGAAGTCAAGCGTCTCTCGGCAGCTCTGCTCGATCAGCCCGCCTGCATCTGCGGTGCTGCCGTTGGGCGGAGGACGAAGGGCAGGCTTGCGAAGGCCGTCGATCTCTATGCGAAGCACGCACGCGCCCTCCGCTGCATCCAGCGCAAGCACTCGGACGCGACTATTGCTGAGCTCACTTCAACTCAGAGCACCCTCGCTACTGCGGAGACCCACCTCAAGGCCGTGCGTGAGGACCTCGGCGTCCTGCAACGGGCGATCGACAACGCGTATGCTCCTCTGGGTCCTACTATGATGGCGCACCTCGCCGCTAGGGGCCTTCATCTTCAGAGGGCCCTGAGGCACGATGAACAGGTAGCTTTGATCTCGGACTTCGCAATGCTCTTGGCGAACGAGGGTTCTGGTGCTGTTTCTGGTTCTGTTTCGGTCGATATGATGGTCTGCGACGAAGACTCTGGTCAGCCTGAAGCGATCGATGCGATGGAGTCGGTGCATGTGGAAATGGCGTCTCTCTGCTCTGCGCCTGATCCGGATGCCACTCTGGTCGACACGGACATGGACATGGCGACCCCGGACAAGGAGGTCGTCCCAGTCGGCGCCAGCGTCCCCCTCCACTGGACACACCGGCAGCCTCCGGCCACTCCCAGCACCACTATCCCCTACGTCCCCCAGGCCACAGCCACCTCAATGACCGACGTACAGATGGCGCCTCCCTCTGTACCTCAGCACAAGAGCACGCCAGCTCCGGGCGCGCCCAGGAAGCCCGTTGCGGCGGCGCGGGCTAAGGCACCCAGCACGCTCGCCTCTCCAACGCCGAAGGGACGCCCGGGCGCCCTGCAGATTATCTCTGAGTCTGAGTCACTGAAGCTGTTTAGTGAGCTGGGAGAGGAGGAGCAAGAGGTGTGTGTGCTGTCTGCGCGATAGCGGTGTTCAGTCGCTGATCTCCTTCAGGCACTGGCCAGGGTGCTCGAACAGGCGCTCGCTTCCCCTTGAAGTCCACATACGGACGGACGGGGGCAGTCGAGGGCGAGGGCAACGGCCCATAAAGCAGCAACGGGCAGCAAACGGACACACTCGCACATTTTTTGGTTCCTCATCAATCATCTTGGTTCGTGCATTCATCTATCTCTTAACATGTCTGGACAGGTACGCGTATTCCTCTGTCGTTATCCGCACAATTGCTGACCGTCTTTAGTTTTGACAACATCTTGGTCACGGCTACTTCATCTCCGTTCAGACATCCCATATCAAGATTCCTGAAGCCATGCATCATCATCATCATCAGGCCCATGCATCGTACACGTCGTGAATATACCCACTTGGTTCGTCTTCTTCATCTCTGACGTGTCCCTCTACTGACACCGTATTCTTGTGACAGCGGTCACAAGTAACATTGTGCGGAGCTCGTCGCTACCCCCACCTACCTGTATCATGCGAAGACGATCATATACCCGATGCCTCGGCCTTGTTATTCGGAGGGTCTGCAGTACCTCAAGTGCGTTCTTCTCTACATCGCAGGTATGCTCTGACTTACGAGTGGTTTGAGCAGCCTCGACACTCGTCCATTCATCTTTATTCATATCTATTCTGGAATCTGGACTCAAACTACGATGTATCTTTGGAATTCTCGGTTTCTAGACTATGTCGGTTGTGTATCATGTAATGGATTTGGAATGCAACTGGTTGTCTCTGAGCTGAGTGAAAGTCACAGTTCACCGCACATAGGTTCTGCGCTCCCTTCACTATCCGTGTTCAACGATCGAGTTGGTTGCAACATTAAACATTTGCTTCTGCAATCACATTCGCGTCGTGGGGACACTGAATCAGGCTTTACACAAACGGAATAGGGTATAGACATTACTATACACATCATTATATATTGTTGTACTACACAGAACGTCGCACAGTGCACAGCGAAGCTTTCGCGACCGTCGTCATTGGGTCGGGGTAGATCCTTCATTGATTCACGATTTGTCGGCTTCTTGAGACTCGTCACCTGAAGCGTCTTCCAACGCGGCGTCCGAGTCCACCTGCTTTGCATCCGAGTCGTCCGGCTTGCTCTCCTCTTGGTCTTGTAGATCTTCCTCGTCTGTGTTAGTATTGTCGCTGACGTAGTCTTCAGAACGTAGGTGCGGTGCCAGTGTTTCAGGGTTATCAGCTCGCCATATCTCCAAAACCTCGGTCACGTCCGTCCAGTCCTTCTTGTCGGCGAAGCTGCGGTTCTCCGTCAATTGGTCCACAGTGGTGATGGCAACGTAGTGTCCGGCCCAGCTGCCGCGGTGGATGGGTCCTTCATAACGCATGCTGACCGAATCGTCCGACGACCAGCAGATCTGCGTGAGGAGGACGTGTCCGAGGCCGAGAAACCTGTTTGCCCAGGGACCGTGACACCTCGTGCCGGTGAGCTTCGCGACGGCGCTGGCGCGCACGTACTGCGCGAGCGTCCAGTTGCACAGGATCCACTCGGTCTCGGGCGTCCCATCCCACGAGTAGTCGAGCTCGACCAAGTCGTTCAGCTCGCTGTCCTCGGCATGGGACAGCCGGACTCTCGTGTCGGACCATGAGAACTTCCTATCCCAGTGTCTAGCCGCAACGTCGTCGTCGAGCCAGGTCTTGGCCGCGTTGTACAGGCGTGCGCCGTCCTCACCGTCCTCTTCCTCGGAGCAGTCGCCGCTGAGCGACTCCTCCTCGTCCTCCTTTAGGATGTCGGGAGGCAGGTCATCGCCACTGAGGTAGTCGCCGACGCAGATGAGACGGTCCAGGCTCCACGGCGCACTGTAGGCGTACATTCCCTCGTAGATGCGTTTCCCGCCGATGACCCGGAGGAACGAGTTGGTGAGCGCGAGGTAGGCAGCATCTAAGATGTTGTCGAGTGCGATATGCTCGAATATGAGATCCAAAACGTCGAAGGGAAGATTCAGCGCGCCCAGATCACGCGGATCCTTGCTGTGGCCGCGTTCGAGAGAGCGCTGATACGGCTTGGGCTGCAAGGGCTGTCAGTCCGCGACTCCGACGTCGTATAACTCGGTGGACTCACCTTGCGAGGGGTGGCGAGCAACCAGATTAGTCGGTCCGGATCACGCCAAAACATCACCTCGCCGAGCTTCATACATTCGAAGCTTATACTCTGCCTCCTGTCGATGTTGATTCTAGCAAAAGTCACGCGTCCGTGAACCTGCCAGGACTCGGAACGCATATGCTACTTACAACCTCCAGTACTGGCCCATCCTCCAGAGTGGATGCGCGGTCCCAGGCTCGAATAGGGTGATAGGAAGGAGCGAATTATCGGGTGTTCCTGGTGCAGAAGAGTGTACAAGCTACTATGTACATAACTATGTACGCTGGAATGACAGAAGTGAGCCACAGTAAAGTGTTGCCTTTGATTGGCCACAGATTCCCACGGTCCGGCTTTGGGCTTTAGCGCTTTAGCCACGACTAACCTTAGCTCGATCCGCCGCGGAGCTCGAGGGAGGTCCGGGACTGTAGTTGTCTATGAAGATTCTAGCTATGGTCGCACAGAGTCACTCTGCACGGTGTAGATCTGCTTTGAGGATATACGCGAGAAACTCCGTGACAGTAGATGTGCCAGTGCTTGTGTGTGCTACTCAGGACAAGTCCCACTGGCACATTGGAGACAAACTAGCAACCTTCAGCGCTCAGCAACTGGCCGCAGTGGTTGTGATCCGGACCCAGTTCGGGATCGTGATGAGTACCCGTTTTTGGTCAAGTTTCACTGGCATCCATTCATGAAAAAGCTCGAAATATATTTGAATCATGCTGTGTGGCACTGCGCGGCGCTGTTTGAGCGCTGAGCTCTCGGAACTTCCTCCTCCCCCACTGCCTCAAGGTGTGAGACGACTGAACTGTACTTTTGTCCGCTCTTCTCCTAAAGTGCAGTCGTTGCCTTACGTAAATTCACATAGTCGTATATTCTGGCTGCACAGCCTGAGCACCAACACACGCTCTGGGACTCGGACTCGAGAGGATCTGTTGACGAGCACTGGTGCGGTACGCGCGCAGCTTGATCTTATCAGATAAAGTCGCATTATAACATATGTGACGGCACCGCTAGTGCCGATGCGGAGCTCTGCTTTCGTCCCAGACGGTGGTGTGGCATGCAGCCTGACGCCGACCAACTTGTCCTCTCCTCCCATCTGCCCACAGAAATTGCCTCTGCAACGTGCAGGTAACGACTCACGATGTCCTCGTCAAAGCGGCCACGCGATGGCGCAAGTCATTGGCAACGACGAGCATATCCAGTGGCTGCTCTAGCCCTTTCCTCGATATTCCTGGTCGGGCTCGCAATGAGGTTCGACTTCTTGTCGTCGGGCCATCTCCCAGATTTTATCCACAAGAAAAGCCTGTCTATGGTCAGCCTTCTTTCGTCCACAGACGCATATGGTCGCGCTGAACGAGGGGGATAGACTTTCCGGACTTCAACAAGGTCACCCAGGTGTACACACTTTCTGAGGGGGAGCTGGGCCTCAGTGAGTCGTCTGCAGCTTCGTGGAGCCTGCCCGCTGACAGTCGCACAGATGACCCGAGCCGACGGGTACTGCTAATCGGGGATCTCCACGGAATGAACAAGTCCCTCCAGTACGTTCCCTCCCTACCAAATCATCCTGGCTTCTGTTCGCGTTATGGCACGCTTCCCGGAGGATTGCGACTCCTCGTTGTGGTCATGTGCCTCATGTTTTCCAATGCGCTCGTCGTGATTGGTGTATGCGGCACTCGACCACGACTCCCTTTCCATCGATCCATCCCGGAGCATATCCCAGGCCAGGTTGACCAGCAATAGTCAGCTTGCGCCTAGAGTTGAGACCCGCACATGGGGTTGCTTACCCGCGGATGTGGGGACGCACACATGCCGGCGCGTGTCGTAGACGCGCGGACTCTACAATCTCGTGAACACCATACAGTTGGTCCCGCTACCATAAGCTGGCACAACTCCACGCTGGGTATGTCTACGCCTCACATATGCACCGTGGGTGTGAACCATGCGCAGGGGGGCATTGCGTACCCTTGCTGTCATGACCGACACCGCCGGATTACGAAACGCATGAGATTCGTGAACGCGCTTTGCATGACATTTTGCTCTCCGTAACGAGGGTTCCCTGCAGAGGGCCAAACCTTACCCTCTTCTAGCGCATGCAGTGCTCCGCCTCCACAATTCAGGAGTATGTTTAGCCCAAGTACGGACGTTTGCCGTTACTACTCATATCAGTCGGTCGCTCGTTGCGCAGGTTGCCCGTGCAGCGACTATGTAGCTCGCTTAGACAGACTTCCGACAGCAGTTTTGTCCGACTCATCCGTTCCACATTGTCATGTCGTGACGCTGACGTTTTCCCAGCAACCTGCTCTCGGCGACATCTTACGACCCTGCATCAGACACGATCATCCTCGCCGGTGACACGATGGCAAAGACCACGCTCTCCGGCTCTCTCGCCATCCTCGACTTCATCACTCAGCACAAATGCGGGGAGGCGCCCGGGCCCCTCTACGCCGTGCGCGGGAATCACGACCAGACCATCGTCCAATGGCGCGCGTGGCGCGACTGGTTCGAGCCGCTGCAGCTATCCATCCCTTCAGCGCCCGCCTTCACCGAGGTGGGCGCGGAGCTTGACTTACACCCCGATGCGCACCCGGGGCGCCCGGTGAAGACAGGCCGCCAGTTCCTGGAGCTGATCGAGCGGGAGTGGCAGCGCGACGTGCGGCGCGACCCGAAGGGCTCGGCGGACCCGGAGGAGTGGGCGGACGTCGCACGGAAGCGCGCCGTCGGGACGTGGCGGGAAGAATGGTGGCGCAGGGTGCCCCGGCCGGGCAAGGGCCACCAGAACAAGGACTGGCCGATCTTCGACGACCATTACTGGCTGGCGAGGTGCGTTGTGTTGGACGCATGTCGTAGAGGTGCGACTGATGGGTGTTGGGTTACAGGGAGATGACGCCGGTGCAGAAGGCGTGTCTGTATTCGCTGCCGTTGGTGCTGCACGTACCCTCGGAGCATTTCTTTGTCGTCCATGCGGGCATCCTGCCCTATGATCCGAAGCGCCCCTTGACGGACAGGCACCAGCCGCTCGCGCACCCGCCGAGGCTGACGCACACTGTGACCGGACCGGACGAGGGGCATTATGCGGTCGGCACGTCGTCCTCTGTGTCTCAAAGTGCACTTGCGTCCGCTCTGGTGGAGGATGCTTTAAAAAAGAAGAACGACACGCAAGAGCAGCTCCGCACCTTGCAAGAGCGCGCGCTTTTGAAGGACATCCCCGGAAACCGCGACCCATGGGTGCTCTTGAACATGCGGGGCATCCGGAAGAAAAAGAGAAAGGTCACCCGGTATGCCTTCACTAGCCTAACGGGCATGGCTCTTCGGGCTGACTACGTATGACCAGGGACAACAACAAGGGCACGCCCTGGAGCAAAGTCTGGAACGAGCAGATGGGCCTGTGCAACGGCTTCGACAGCGCCCTTCCCTCCGACGCGTCGCCCCCGCATCCTCGTAGCATTCGCAGCCTCAGAGGGAGTGACCCCGAAGCAGAGGCCTTGCCCTGCGAACCCGCCACCGTCGTATACGGTCACGCAGCCACCCGCTCGCTGGACGTCAAGCGGTGGAGCATGGGCATTGATACGGGGTGCGTGTATGGACGGAGGTTGACGTCACTCGTCTTGCAGCGTTCGAACGGTAGCACCGCTCTGTCCTTGCTGGGTCACGGAGACGAAGACGAGGATGATTTCGATACCCCTCCATTGCGCAATTCGGACGTCCTCCTACTCCGCGAGGAGCCGGACCTGCCACATAAGAGGTGGAAGACGAAGGCGAAGAAGGTCCAGTTCGGTGACGACGCGGGCATCGACGCGCAGCTCGTGAGCGTGCGGTGTCCCGACATGGGCGACCTGCTCTAGTTACCACCGCTAGTCGCAAATGAGGTATGGTGGTGATCACTTTCTTGGGTTATTTAGCGCATTCAGCAGATGGACGGACGGCATACATTAGCAGCGAATAGTTCGGATTCAACGTACAAGCAGCATAATCGCAATGACTTAATGATTCGGCGTGTAAACGCGCCCAGTTCATTGGTTTCTCTGCCGCTTCAGCGACATCTGTCCAGCTGTGCAGGCTCCTTTACGTTCTCAAGTGATTTCATGCGTGCGTCTTACTCATACATGCACCCCGGCATCCCGTCCTCCGAGTCCTACTCTTCTCCTATGACTCCTGTTCAAGTTCTACTTCAATCGGTGAGCATGTGTGGAATTCTGTCGCCCCGAAAGCGCAGTCTAACATGCAGATTTACTGATGAGCAGCTTGACTGTACAGATACGGGCCAGACTTACTCGAGGAGAACGGGGAGACACAGGTAGATAGCGCGAATTGGGATACGTCAAGACGAGCCGTCGGCCATCCTGAGAGGCGCTGACATCCTCGAACTGAATCCATCGTCAGCGACCACCCTGTCAAATCCAAGCACAATGCGGTGGCGGCTCACTTTGGTCCCTTCTGGCAAGGGGATGAATTGTGTGTGCTTTATTTCTTGTCTGTCGCGCACAAGGACGCCGTCTTCCATGCTCTCTCTGACATTCCTCATTCTCCAGGTGACGATGATATGTCTAGACCGAAAGCTGACATGCATGTCCTGTTTCTGCACCCCTGGGATCTCGAACGTCGCGGTCATCTAAGGGACAGGCATTCACTTCCAGCTGGTACGTGCATGAGACGCCTCGAGAATCACCGTCAGACCATCTGGCGACTCCTTGAAGGTAGGACTGTACACGATATACTCTTAACACGATGTCGCTAACTAGACACGAGTGCGAGCGCACCTAGAGGTACGTTTCGTCAGTTTCTTCTCGGGGGTTTGAGCGGCCTTCGCATAGCCTGACGAGAGCGCCTGCTCAATTGACCTGACTTGGGCGGAGACTTGGCGAGACTCTTCTCTTTGAGGCGCCTCACTTCTTCCCACAACGAGTCGGGCGTGTCGTCTTCGGGCGCCATCGGAGCAGTGTAGAGTGAGCCGACTGCAGTCGGTGAGGCGGGTGGAGGCTCTTGCTCGGCCGCCTTCGCCTCCTCCATCTTCGACTTGCTTGGTCTGGGCAAAGAAACTCGCGTCGCGGTCGCGAAAGCAGTTTCGAAGAGTCTGTCAACGGTATCTAAGGAGTACCTTGCCTTCTTCGACTTGATCGGCGATGGCATGCCAGCTGGTTGGGTCGTGGCGGCGGTAAAAACTGTTCGGGTGCGTTCAGCTTCAGCGCGTGGACTCGGGGTAGTGTAGGCACAGCTGTGACGTGGAGATTATATATCCATCAGCCGCGTGTTGTTCGTGCACTCCTGCCGTCCGATTACATGTGTATGTCCCTTCTGCTGCCTTGTTTGAGCATCTGAGCCTTGGGATCATGATATCGATACTGTGGCCGCCTCGATGCTCGAACCGGCTCCCAGTGGTTGAGGCATACAAATCGCCGCATCTCCAACGCGCTTGCCACTTCGCGTGCTCGCACGATGCGAGGGCAGCCAATATCTCATTCGGCTTTGTCGTATCTGGCGGTGCTAACTCGCATATGCTCCGACAGCGCGCCGTGAGCCTCGAGGACAGCACGCGGCTGGCAAGCGCCGGCTTTACAGCGCGATTCAGCAATCCACACATTCGATTGGTCTATCACGTACAACTTACAACAGAGCACAGACAGCAGATAAGTTAGATGCACCGGCAAGATTCCACAACACATCCGCCAAGGCTGGTGAACGCAGTCGCTTCATAAGTCATCACCGCCGCCCGGGGTCTTGAACTTCTTGTTAGCATATCCTCCTGCCATCCTGCCCATACCCAAGCGCCTCTTGCCGCGGCGGGCTTGACGGTGGAAGATCGATATTCATCCGAACCACTGGATGGAAGAGTGGCAGGTAAGGACTGGGGAGGTGAAGCCGACTGAGACGTTTCTGTCGGCACCGGTTTTGCGTGAAGGGGTGACTTGGTGAGAGACGGCTTCACGACAGTCGGGCGATGGTTTGCATGCTGGCTTGTTGTATCCGAAGCTCTCTTGGCTTTCTCCGGCACCACAGGATGTCGCGGGGCGGTAGGCAGGTGGTTGTATGCCGTGTTCACGACTGTGTTGCGTATTGGCGAAAGCGGTGGTAATGGGAGCGCTTTAGGCGTGGACAGTCCTCCGGAGGAGAGGGGCTTGTCGGATAGTGCAGTTCTCGCCGACGAGAACTGCACAGGACCTGCAGAAATCTTGGCAACGTTCGAGATCATTTGGGTGTTGAAACTTACCTTGGAAAGGTGCTGGAATGTTCGATCCTGGTGGTGGGTGGGCCGCAGGACGATTCGGGAATCCGTGCGAGGCATTCCAAACCTGTGCACTTGTTTACTGTCACTAGAAACTGGTCAGCACATTCACCGTTTGTGTACGACATCTTCACATACTACTGAGCCATTCTACGGGCAACGTCTGATTCGTCCGGTACATTCCTTCCGAGGAGCTGAGCGATTAGCACACGGTCGTCTGCAGACAAATTCGGTGGCTCTCTTGCGAAACAACTCTGCGGAAGGTCAGCTGCTAAGCCAGCGTGCGAGCTGGTACAAGAGAAGCACATACCTGGTTGGCCCAGAGAGCGGCGGAGACGAAATCCGACATATCCTTCTTCTTGGCCTCTCCCGCAAACATGCGTGAATTCGCATGCGTCAGATAGAGGAGAGCCTGTGCCCGTGTGCAGGCAACGTATAGTAGCCGTCTGGGGCGTGAGACGGTGAGAGATGTTCACAAGCGGATCTCTGAGAATAGACTTTTTCACCTCTCTTCGTCAATATCTTCAGCTCGATGAGATGGGAACGTCCCCCTCTCCACTACAGACACAAGACGGCATATCAGCGCCTTTTCTCTCCCAAGGAGAGTTGACACGACCGGACGGACCTGCAGGAACAAACACGACAGGCCATTCGAGGCCTTTCGCAGCATGACAAGTGGTAAGAGTCACTTTCTACAATTCGGCCGACGTCAGTGGAACAGATTCAGCGCGGGACCAGCCAGAGCATCCATACCCCCTTGCCGTCGTCCTTGTTATCCGCCGTCATATCTGTTGAAAGCATGGATGCCTGCAAAAACAGTCGCAGTGGCGTATCCCTGTCAATATGTCGCAGTCAGACGTAGTCTCTAAAGCCGAAGATACGGTGAACCAACTTCTCCGATCTACCTTCCCCAGCTCTTCCCTTGCCCTTATCCTTGGGAACCGCATCGGGACTGACCTCCACGAACCCCTCGTCGTCCAACTGATCCCGATCGAATTCCTCGAGCACGTCCCACTCGTCATCCCATGGTTGCTCCTCAGGTCAGCCGCTGCCTCACCATCCCCCAACTTCGTCTCAACTTCACTCGCAAAGTTGATGAGTTCCTGTACGTTCTCCCATCGACTGTCCCAGTCCTTTTGCATCTTGCGTAGGTATGCCTCGTATTCGATACCTTCGATTAGGTTGCGGATGAGATCAGATGGAAGTGTCCTCTGCAGTGTAAATTGAGACGTATCAGGGATCCACTTCGCCTAACCAGCTGCGTGAGTGGATGACAGACCGCTTGTGCTAGTTTCTGCAACATCCTGACAGGAGGGACGAACGACGCGAGCTTGCGCTTGACACTTGGCTTGATGTCCGGGAGTGTACCATCATATATGCGCATCACCACCTCCAAAGGCGACAGCTTGAGGGGCTGTGCGGTAGCCAGAATCTCGGCGATTGTCTGTATGCAGAGGTATAAGCCTTCGTGGTAGCTAGAAACTGGAGGAATCGGTCTCTTCAGCTCATGGAGGGTGCTGACCTTCTCGCCGATCCCTCGCGCAGGGACGTTGATGACTCTGGCAAAAGCGGGTACAAAGTGTGGGTTGTCGATGAGTTGCAGATATGCCAGCAAGTCTTTGACCTATGAACCGTAAGGTCAGCAATGGAATGAGTGGGAGTAAGCCTGGAGTGTCAACTGTACGAACCTCGAGCCGTTCGAAGAACTTGTGTCCACCCAGGACCCTGTTAGGGATGCCTTCCTTCTGCAGTGCGCTCTCTATCAGCCGGGATAGAGCACTGAATCGCACTTTCGGCGTCCAAACCGGCCAGGATAGGGGCAATAAGCACAAAATAGTTCACTAGACTTGACTGTTACTCACAGAGCACTACGAAGTCGCCCCATTGTAGCATGCCTCCAGTCGCTGCGACTAAGCGTTTGATCTCCGTCGCAATGAATGCCGCCTCTTCGTACTCGTTCAAGTACAACTTCAGCATCGGGGGAGTGCCTGCGGGATGTGCGGCGTGTAGTGTCTTTGCAACACGCTTCTTGTCTGAAGTGTCACGCGTTTTCACTGAGTCAACGCCCTGGACTTTATGACACACGGGCTGTACATACCTTGACTCACGATCGCCATACTGGCACTAAGAATGGACGCTGTTGAGCGATAGTTCTGCTCGAGGAGAATTTGTTGCGTCTTCGGGAAGTCTGCCGATCATGCACCGTGGTAAGCAACAAATGGCTGCCATTGTTATGATCATCGAGGCGATTGTGCGTACCTCGCTGCATCTTCATAAAGTTCTTCACTTCCGCAGAGCGCCAGCCGTAAACTGCAACGAACAGTGACGAGGGTAGCAGGGACATATCAATATCACGATAGGTCGAGGACACAAGTGTCAAAGGGAGGACGCACTTGACTGGTCAGGGTCACCCACAATCGTCACGCATCCACTCGCCGCAGCGATCCGTCTCATGAGCTTGTATTGTATGGTGTTTGTGTCCTGACTTTTGCCGGCGTCAGCACCCGTACCAGACCAAACCACATTGTGTCACTCACAACTCATCCACTAATACATGTTGACACCAGTCGCCGACAGCGGGATGCCGCGCGAAGAGCCGCACACCGAAAAGGAGTAGATCATCGAAGTCAAGGCTATTGCTTTGCCTGAGTGTATGCTCATACTTTGTGTAGACGTCTGCGACAACCGCCATGATATTGGCATCTTGCAATGTCTGGTTTTCCCCTTCGTCGGGGTCGCCATCACTGTCGTCGTCCGGTGGTACTCGTGTGCGCCTTCGACTGCCCTTGGCTTTGTTGCGGAGGTATATGGACTTGACATCGTCTGCTGTTTGACCACGCGCCTTGGCTTTCGCGATCATCGATCCTAGCGTCCCTTCGGTCAAAAGATGTTCTTATCCTTGAGGTGCTGGAGTGCTCTTCCAGCAGGTTCTTGATGAGTTTCTTACTGGAGGAAAGGTCAGCAAGTCTGACAAGGTAGGTCGGGGCACCTACCTCTCATCCGCATCGCATATCGTAAAATTGGTTTCCAGGCCGACCATTCGTCCGTGCCTACGGAGGAACGATGCACAGAGTGCGTGAAAGGTGCCCATCCGAATACGGGATGTGTCATGCACACCAACAAGCACGTCTAGCCGCGCCCGCATCTCGTTCGCGGCCTTATTCGTAAATGTAACCGCGCATATAGCTTGTGGCGCGACGTGGTGGTGGAAGATAAGATGGGCAATCCGGGCGGTGAGGACCCTGGTCTTCCCGCTCCCGGGACCGGCGAGGATTTGTAGTGGGACGTCCGGAGGGTGTTGAACGGCTATTCAAAGGTCATTCAAAGCCTCTCGTAGGGGCTACTTGTATGCAGACCTTGGACTTGTGCGGGGTTGAGGTCTCGGAAGTACGCCTGCGACATTGTGCTCAGGCGTTGAGAGAAGATTCTTGCCACTGCGAACTGGGTTCTCCAATGCCAAGGTATCGTTGCTATTCGCGTCAACATCAGTTCACATAAAGCAATCCATCAACACATGGGTTGTAAGGGGATAGGTCGGCCACCGGCATCATGCCTTTCAGCCCCTGCCTCGCTGCAGGATCGTGGGTGCAAGACACGCTCCGCAGCATCCATGTAGTGTAGTACAAGTCAAATTATATGCATATGCGTGATGAGAGCATAACCAGAGTTAGTGCTTGATGTCTGTCATCTGTGGCACCAACGACGATGCTCTTTTCCCAGGCCTCCGCCATCGAATGGCAGAAAGTGAGATGGGCTCCCAGAATCGGGATAGATAGTTGTGAATAGTCAAGAGGTACTTAGGAAAATACCGGGACTTACATAGCTTTGCAGGTGCAGCGTGCACTGGCCAATGTGGTGAAGATGGATGTTGGAAACAGGCGCGTGTGCAGTGGCCACGACCGAACGCGACCCGCGCGAAACACGTGATCGTGTTACTGGCTCAACCGAATCTTTTGACGCCCATAGGGTCGACGCCTTCCTTCGCTTTCCTTTCTTCCTCCGCCATAAATTCGTAAAGCGAACCCGTGCATCGCCTCGGTCTCGGACACCATTATGATACTCTGGGCGGCATACTCATGTTCATTCATCTGCATATATATCTTCATCTCCGAGTCGTACCACATTATTTGCTGTTGAACAGCAGCATCAAAAGCATGCACGATGCAAGCCGTGCGACAGACAGCAAGGAAGAGCATGCGGACAAACAATGCAGAACCTGTTATACAGTAGTGGGTACATGCCAGTCAACGCCGAATCGTCACTCATAATAGAACACAGTGTCATTACATGGCGCCAACAGACAGCGCCGCATCGTAGCAGATCGTTGGCAGCGCCTACACCTTGGCGTTCATATGGATTTCCTGCTTCTCCGAGCTGTCCGCGTCCGAGCTCGTGTAGGCGTATTGGTCGAGGCCGAGACGCTTCTCGATCGCGAGCTGTCGCTCTGTATCCGCGGCGGCGAGACCTTCTGAGCCGAAGACATCGTCCATCTCTTCGAGTGTGAGACCCTTTGTCTCTGGCACCTGCAAGGCACAGAGCGACCGGCATCAGTAATGAGTGTATGGGCAACGGCGAAGCTCGTACGAACCATAAACGCAATGAATAGGGCACCGAGGAACGAGAACGACTAAGGTTATAGAACATCGTCAGCGACGCCCGACTTCAGATTACCTACGGGACGAAGATAGCTTACCCCGAAGAACACGAACGTGCCAAAGGTGATGTTCTGCATCATCGTCGGTGTGACTTGGCCCACGATGAAGTTGTTCATCTAGCAGGGGAAAAGGAAGCACACGGTCAGCGCCTGTACCAACCCCGGCAAGAGCGCGGGAGAGCACGAGCGTGGCAGACGTACCCAGTTCGAGGACGAGGCTATCGACATACCCTTGCCACGCACTGAGAGTGGCCAGATCTCAGCGACGACGATCCATGAACAAGGGCCTGAGAGACAAGATGTATCAGCAAGTCGCAGCTCATCTTGCAATGGTGTTACTCACCCCAGCTGTAGCCGAACCCAGCAGCGAACACCCAAATCATGGCGCTCGCGGCCCAACCAGCTGCCTTGTGCCTGTGAGTAGTTTATCGTCAATAGCGTGTTTTGGTTACTAGGCGAGAAGACATACTCAGCCCATGAATGTTGGTAGAGACCTGTGAGGACCGCAACAATGAGATGACAGCTTTGTAGTACGGGCCGCTTTGGTAAGTGATGTTGACAATGTACCGTGCGAATGACAACTCACGCAGCCATGAGAAGCGCGCCAGATATCAGGACTGGCTTTCGGCCGATCTTGTCAACCCAGAGCACCGCAGGGATAGTCGCAAGCCACATCCTATCCATAGGTAGGTCAGTTTCTCCAGCGTATAATTCACATAAGCAGAACACTCACACAATACCCACGACTCCTGTTGCAAGGAGTGACACCGTGTTACCCGTCTGGCCAAGGTTGTGGAAGATAGTCGGTGCGTAGTAGAGGATCGCGTTGACACCCGTCCATTGTTGGAAGAACATGGTCAGGCTGCCGATCATCACACGTCGCAGGAGGGCGGGCGTCCGGAACAGACTCCAGTAGCTGTGCAGGCCAAGCTTGAAGTTCGACTTGAAGGACCCATCCTGGTACTGAGGGAACTGAATCTCAGATATCTCCTTTTCAAAGATGCACTGAGCCTTGATCTCGCTAAGAGAACGCGTCTGTAAGCGCGGGTGGTCTTTTATTATAGGGAAGAACGCACAGGAATTCAATCTGGACGACCTCTGAGTTTGGCGGAAGACTCCTCGCACGGCTGAGGACCATGAGCGCCTCCTCCTCGCGGCCGTTGTTCATGAGCCAACGCGGCGAGAAGGGCATGAAGAGGATACCGACACCGAGGACGAGCGCGGGTATCAGCTGGAGCGCGAGAGGGACGCGCCATGCAGCCTCAGATTGCGTCACGCCTGTCCCACCGATGTAGTTGGTGCCGTAGTCGATCCAAAAGGAGACCATGATCCCGAAGGTGATCGCGAGTTGCTGGAGCGCGACCAAACTACCACGAACTTCTGGTGGTGCGAGCTCGGCACTGTTTGGCAGGTGAGTAGGCTGGGTTCAAGATGACGGTAGTAACTTACTTGTAAAGCGGAACAGCCATACTCAGCGAACCAACACCCAGACCGGTAATCAACCGGCCTGCAAATATGGATGAGGGGTGGAACGCAGTGACCTGAACGATAACGCCAATGCAGAAGACCACAACAGCTACAGAGCGGAGGTAAGCTATCGTTCTAATTTCTAAGACGGCGGAGAACTGACCGAGAACGATGGAGTATTTCCGCGAGAGCCTGTCAGCGAGGTAGCCGGTGCAGAGCACACCGAACCAGGCGCCAAGCTCAAGCACCGAAACGAGCCAACCCTTGGTGTCGGTATTCGTGACGGCAGTTCCCATACGTTGGTCGAAGTTATACATGCTGTCACGAGGCCGTCAGTACTAATAGGCACGAGCAGGGGCAGACTACCACATACGTGAGTACACTTGAGAAGACACCCTGGTTGTATCCTATTCAGGTAGCATGGTTCACTCTCTCGGCGGCGTTCTACATGTCAGGCGAACTTACCATAAAGCCTAGGTATGCAACGCGTTAGTACGTGTCTAGTGATGAAATATGCGTCAAGTATACTGACATACCACCCAGAGACGCGAAGACTGCAATTGCGAAGACCTTGCGGTTATGTACCAGCCCCGCCTACGAGAATGCGTCTCGTCGCTCAGAGGCTAGTAATCATGTCTAGGAATATGAATATGCACTCACAAAACCTGACTGCCCAGCCAGCGTTCTGCGACGACTACTTGATGCTACGACAGCGCCACCAGCCATGATGAATTAGCTTGGACAGCCTGAGCAGAGACTTTCGTTGAGGGCTTAGGGAGGTCAGACGGACTCGTCGAAACACCCACGATGGTTCCGCCTTCTTATGTATTTTCTCCGGGCGCATGAGGTGACGTGCAGGCCAGTCCGTACTCGGGACGGTGCCAAGGTCACACGGAGAACCTCCAGGGCAGGCCATCATACTAAACTGATCAGGCGCGATCAACAATGATCAACCCCTCCTCCAGGTCGACCGGGGAAGCGGGGCGTCCCAGGCGTCTCATGGTTTCTCCGGGTATCTGGCCAATGAGGCTCGTTCGGTCCCTCCCACGTCCCCGCATTCCGTGCCCCGACGGCCCGGGGTCGAACCTTGGAGGCTTCCTTGCAGTTCCGGGTCGCCACTGCGCAAAAGCCGGACTCGCCCACCCGATCACTCTGCAATGCTTCAACAGGTTCTCCTTGGCGTATTATATTGAGTATGCTATGTGTTCGCTTCACTTCGTCGATCACTTCATTTCCCCCCACTCGTTCCCAACCTCACTTATGTATGTTGAGCTCACTCCGGTGACACGCAGGGGAGGCGGTGAAGCGTTGCGCGATAATCCAGCGCGTATATGCTTCAGCATGCGTTGCAGCGGACGTATTTCGGATCTTCGGCACCCGGTGCACACTCGTAGGCAGAAAGATCCAGGGAAGGCGGCAGTCCAAGGGCCCTATGCATTCGTCTCAGCGCCGGAGGCAGCAAGCGAACAGGTTCGCTCCTTCGAAGCTTCCTTCCTGTGTATGATGTTGAGCAGTACGTCACCGTTGCTCAGCAGGGTAGCAAGGTGCAACAGACGGCATTTACCGTACAGCTTGCGTACAACCCCCAGTCATGCACCGATGCGACAAACTTACCAGGAACAGGGGATAACATCAAGGCTGACACATTCTGGCTATCGGCATCCCCGCTAGGACGTCGCAAAGCATGGGGCACCACCGACATATAACCGCTTTACTCGGGGCGCGACGGCCTTTAGGATGCCATAGTAGGCAGGGGGACGCCCTGGCCTTGTCCTGGCCTCAGCAACCAGCTCGAGTTTTCATTTTGCGGCTACCCGCCCCCTCCGTTCCTGGGAAGCGGGACCGGGTTTGCCCTCCGTCTTTCGATATCGGCGTGCCCCAGACAACCTGACGCGAATTCACGTACAGCGCGAACTTTGCAATCGCTCGACGGAGGCTATCGAACCTACATAGCGCTGTGTGTACCAGCTGACGGGTATCGTACGACATGCTGCAGCGCGCTATGGATGTCGAAGCCACTTCCAAACCCTTCGTATCTGGCGGCGGCTCTGTGGGAGCCATATGCGCAGCTGAGGTGGGCTTGTGAAGATTTATGAAGATCGCCCCTTAGGAGCACTGCTAGCGCACGGGGCATACGGAACAATTTGTTGTAACATGGTGCTCCCGTAATTCTCAAACACGAGTCCTCCAGTCGGCGATAAATGACTGGTGCATATGCCGTCTCGCTGCCCGTACTCAGCTCCAGTCCCGGGAAGGTCCTGTCCGCGAGACACCACGCGCGGGTTCCGATGTCAAGCTCAGGTTCGACTTATCGCGACGGCCAGCACTCTATGGTGGTCGAGTGGTGCACGGGCCGCCTTCGGAACCTGGTCATCGCACCGGACGAAGCATCGTACGGTGAGCATCACCTTTGCGTCGACGAGTGCGTCACCCGTATTCTATGTACCGGTGTGAACGACCCCCAGATCTCACCGCCCTCAACATCACTACCAGACATCCCCGCCCTTCGGCACCACTACCACCAGCGCAACGAAAAAAGCCAGAACGTCACCGTCGTCAACACCGTCCGACGGCGACCCGGACGCCGCTCAGCCACCGTCCGTTCGCCGGCAACGTGCTCGAGCTCGGAGGCTCTACCCCACAGAATGTTAGGCTTTGCGCGCGTCCTCGACGCGCTTCCTCTCCCACCCCGCATCCCCCACACTTTCCCACTTCGCGGTGACGAGGGTGCGGAACCGTCCAGGATCCGCGCTGCCCACATCCGCGTATCTGCGGCGGTTCCCGCCCTGAGGGGGATATACTTGGGCGGACGGTATCGATGAGGTATAAATACCTCGGTCACGATCTGGGCGTGCGGGAGGGGCAGGTGGCCGTGGTAGAGAAGCGTCCGGGGACAATGTGAGTCGGTGTCCTGCGGCCCTCTTACTGAGTGCGTCCGACCCCGCTTTGTTCAAGTTGCGCTGACGAGTTGCAGTTACATCGAGACGAGACTATGTTCCGTTTGCTCTGAGGCACTACAAGAAAGAGGCACAAGATGATACAGCCTATAGTCCGTACACAGGCATCGTACAGCAAGATTCGCCCCATTGAACCACACGCGTCCTGCGAACGCTTCAACAGATGAACAACAAACTCGTGTCCTGCATCGGTGCAGATCATTAACACATGCTCCATCCGAGCGCTCGAAGGAGTACGTACGATCGGGTGGGAGGAGGACAGCTGCGGCTTCTGGCTGTACTTCTGGAAGAGGATCCCCCTGCACCGGAACGTGCATCTCAGCAGGGGTGCTCCAGACAGACGGTGCAGTGAGAAAAGAAGTGAGGCGAGTACGTACCGGACGTTCAGGAGCAGCTGTTGGTAACTTTGCTGCTTGTTTTGCCCTGTGAGGGATCGTCAGCGGGAGACGGGCAGACGGAGCTGCTCAGGTACGCACGGAGGACGGTCATGAAAGCCTAGGCATCGCGCGAGGGAACGTCAGTGTTAAGCACAGTAGAAACGCGGAGCGGCGAAAGAGTGCGACTCACGTAACTCATGGCTCCCGTCGCCTGCCCGGCTTCGACCGTATCCGCGCTGGTCTGCTGGTCCTTGCAGCCACCCCAGCAGATCTGCACAAGACGGGGTGTCGATCAACGGAGGGGCTCACACGGTTGTATAGAGCGCTGCGCAGATCGTGGCACGCGGATACTCACCACATCAGCGGGGCTCGTCTTCGTTTGCTGTGTCCGCTCGCGCGCGCCTGAGTTTCTGCCCGACACACCTTTGATGAGTCCCGTTACGGTGCTCATCATGCCTCCCTACGGAGGTTATGAGTGGTCACGATCCAAGGCACGCTGCTGCCTCCATGAACGGAGTAGATGGGAATGAAGACGCACGATGTCGCCCCGGGCATAGGAACTGACTGCGCCGAGGAGGCCTTGCGCGGCTTCTGCTGCCAGGTTGGGCTCCTTGATCTTCCCTTCGTGGGAGTACATGTATGGCAGGTCTGCGACGAGCATCAGGGATTGCAATGGGCGTCGCGCGGCCGGTACGGTGGGCTGTGCGACTTACCCATGATAGAGCCGGAGTGGCACGACTATATGTCAGGACGGTCAATACAGCTCCTCATGCATAGACTAGCATCAAGCATACGTCAAATATAGCCGTGAGACGACATCCCTGCGGAAGGGCTTCACGAGCAGGTCATGCAGTCCTGCAATCATACCAAGTAAGTAAAACACTCTAGAATGCTGAGCTTTGTGGAAAGACGCACGTCGTCCACGATTTGGCCGGTCTCTTGGAAGTCTACAGGGTAAATCACCTCGTCGTACCCGCTTTCTTCGTCACCATCCAAGTCTTTGTGAGACCGCCGTGCCCAGAGTCTGGAAAAGTACGTGGCAGACGTTGGTCAGCGCGCGAGAATACTATCGTGGACTGATCTGCGTACAATGCAAGAAGAGCGAGTCGTTTGGCTGTGCATCGCGCACGAGCCATTGGAAGGCATGTATCTGTGATGGGGACGGCGCGGATGTGCATGTCAGCATCAGAGCTATTCAAATACGTGGCGAGCGGGGAGCGGGCTGCGTACCATGTTCATCCGCGTAGGGATGGCTCTCGGGTCCGGTTGGTCATCAGTCAACATCACGATGTCGTCCTCTTGGTATCCATACTCATCTGTAAAAGACATGAGTCACAGTCAACCGCTCGATCGCGACGCTTACGAATAAGGAAACGCCGCATGTTGTTTGCGTCGTTGATGCATCCCTTGAGTTCCTGAGAGGACCCCATGTAGTTTATCCCAATCTGGACGCATTCACTTAGCGCCACGACACAGATAACCTGATCAGAAAGACGTACACAGAGAGCCTTCTTCTTTCCATTACATTGGGAGTACTGGAAGTAAGGCTGAATCTGCTGCTGCCCGCCCTGCCCGTTCATCATCGGCCCATAGTGCTGTTGGCCTGTAGGAGGGCGGTGCGGGGCCCCGGCTGTGTACGATCACACGAAGTTAGGGATGACTTGAGATGCAGATGTCCAAACTTACGCGGAGGAGCGTAACCACCGGAATATGGATCTGACATGCCATAACCAGACGGAGGACCGGGGGGAGGCGCGTATTGGCGTCCTGCGCCAGGAGATGGCGCGCCGTAACCAGAAGGTGGTGGACCTGGAGGTGGCGCGTATCCGCCAGGTGATGGTCTCGGAGGAATAGACGGTGGCGGGCCAGGAGGAGGAGCATATCCGCCACCTTGGTGATGGTGGTGGTGGTGGCTGGGCGGAGGGCCGGGAGGCGGCCCCCACGGGTCACCTCTGAAGCGAAGACATGAAGGTGAATGGAACTAGAGTGAGATTGTGCTTACTGGCCAGGTGGCGGCCCCGGCGGGGCGCGTAGCCCGACCCATACGACGGTGCGTAGCTCGGCTCGTAGCCTCGCGACGCATTCGGCACGCCTCTGGTCTGGAGTCAATTATCGGCAGCATGGCAGTTATCGCTGAGTACTCACGGCGACGGAAAGCCCATTCTAGCACGGCTCGTAGTCAGTAGGCTGTACACGTTCATAACTGGACTCAATTGACGTACGGGCTGCCTTCATTTGGTGGCGGAGGGTATCCGCGCTGGTTTCCCGGGTAGTCGTTCCACATCTGAGTGCTCTTACCTCGAAGTTCTTGTACACGAAGAGCCGAAAGATGCTAGAGAAGCTGGAAGAGAATGGTATAGCTAGAGGACCGTGCACTGCAGAGTGTCTCAGTCCTGGTGGCTGCAGCCACTCGGCATCGATACGCAGCCACGGTCACGTTATGCAGAACAGCGCGTCAGAGCCAAACGGCCAGACGCGCCCTCCGCCGCCCAAAACACAGTGGGTTACCAAGTTCTCCATAGTCTGAATCAACGACAAGACAAGACAACTATTTTTCTTGTCTGAGACGTCGCGTTAAGAGCAGCATCTTCCACAATATTAATCACATCGGGTTTGCATCGGGTAGTAAGTAGCACGTTCAACTCGCTGTACAATACAATGTCACTGCCGTCCCACTAGTACTGTTTCAAACTGCATCTCGCGCGTCAGCTAGGTAGCCTGAAAACAAATCCACGCTATAGCTGAGCACAGGACCGCATTCTTCTTCGTACGCCAGCTCGTCCACATCATCCTCAGCGTCGAGAAGCATCGGTAAGACTGGCCGGTCCATCTCCATGACCGGTGCGCCACCGGCAGAACCGGTCCCTTCAGTAGCATTGTACGCAAAGGGATTGGGGCTTGACATGCCTTCTTGACCTTGTGGATGCCAGGGACGAATGGCGCGCCGGGAGACAGGACGATCGTTTCGGGGATATGGCGCAGAGAAACCGCGAGCCCGAGTCTAGGTACAGCAGATGAATCTGTGCAAGCATAAGTTCAACAGATGACACGCACATCACGGTTAAATGTCGTCTGAGAGCGCAGATCGGTTGTCTTGGGAGGTCGAGTCATAGCGGGGGATGCGCCATCCCGGGGCGGTCGGCCCATCGCCCTGGCGCTGCGACCGACCTTCAAGCGGGAGTTATGTTCTCGAGTACTTGATTGCAGCTTCGTAGCTGCGCGTGCAGTCTCGCGCAGGGAGTCCAGGTATGATGCTAGAGGCCGCAGACGAACGCTTTTCTCCGCAGAAACGCCAGCCTCAGATGGGTCTATGACAGTTCCTGTGTTACCGAGTCCAGCATTTAGAAATGAAGCGGGGGTAACGCGCGCAGCAAACGCGATTGCCAGAGAAGAACTATTGTCGCAGTCGACAGGAGAAGAAGACAGCCCTGCGGGACTAGCAGCACGATCGGGGCGATCAGCCAGAGAGTTGCAAACATTGGTCTTCTTTGGGAAGTCAAGGGACGGAGATGCAGCAGCGCTAGTAGACAATTCGACCGACATTGCGATCGCTCCTGCAGTGGATTCGCCTGATGCATGCGGGAGTGGATGAGGGTCCTCCGAGGTAGATTTTCCGGCAGACGAAGGCGTTGTTTGAACACTAGGACCGGGCAGCGCGTTGGATCCTCGTTCGCGAGTTGATCTACCAGCGGACACTCCGCGACGGTCTGGCCGTCTATGCACCCGTCTGGGAGGTATGGGGATCGCCATTACCGCAGGCAGCGGTACATTCCCAGATTGGCCTTCTTCCTGTTGCGGCGCCTTACGACACTCTACCACCGGGGTGTTCTGTTGCTGCTTCCTATAGAAAAGGGGTAGACAACATGTCAGGGTTCAGCATCACGCGTTCGTGTGGAACGAGAGACAATACTTTGTCTGCAAAGAAGCCTCATGTTCCTCTAAAGGGACGAGTGCAAATGGTAACACATTACACCGGACCTGATTGCGATCGGTGATAGTTCGAGAGGACGCGGACGCGCGGTCGTATGACGGGTTCTGGCCCCAGGTGGCGTCCTTTACATTCGCGCCGCGTAACATCCACCTCGTTATTGGTTTCCTAGTGGGCCGAACTGCAGCAAGCGGCCCGAGACGTACGTCACCCACTGAAGGCGACGGCATATGGAGGAAGGAAGTGGCTTTCCGGGGGTCTACAAGTCTCCCTTTCTTGCTTATGGGGTGCGGAGAGGAGTCTTCGTCGGCATCCACGAAGGTGAGCGGAACGCGGCCGCCTGTATGCGCGTTGATCTGTGTGGTGGGGGCGTGCGAGAGGGCTGCAGCGGTGAACGTGCAGCTTGCGAGCGATTTGGGCTTCCGAGCACGCTGCTTTCGCGCGATCTTCGACGGGGGTGCCTTCGTGCTATGCTCCGAGTCCGCTCCGCTACCTGTGGCGCGTGAATGTGGATGAGCGTGTTTGTACAACGAGTCTACCAGGTGCGGAGTTACCGGAGAGGCGAGGAGGAACGTCGTCGCCGCGATAGAGTTCCGAGGACGCGTGCAGTCGTGACTGCAGCTTCATTCGACGTTGTTTGCGGCCACCGTACCGTTTCGCAAGTGGCGTCCGGACGGACCATCGCAAGAAGTCGTCGACTGTGAGAGCCCGCGTTGAACTTGCAGCATCGGGTGCGGGTTCGAAATGCGGTGGTTGTTGTTCAGGAGGAGCTCTGTCGTTCTGCCTGGCTGTTGCATCCGAGGCGTCGGACCCGTCATTCAGGACCGTCCAGCCGGGATTATCTGTTTCGTGTCTTTCTGGGACAGCGGCGGCGAATGAAGCGCTTTCCACATCACGCTCAGTCCCATCCCGAAATCCTCTTCGCTTCTTCCCGAACTGCAAAACAGAGCCAGTATGAGCCGATATTCGAGCGCATACATCCGCCCGTTGCTTACGATGAAGTCAGGAGCGTAAGTGAAGGCCATTGGCTATGTCGCGAGTACGCTGCCAGTAGAGATTTCCCAGTACCAGAGCCTTTGCACGAAAATACTCGGATTATGGATAGTCTGCACTGTCGAGGTAGGGTGCAAGCACACTGTGCCTGTCACTTGGCAGTGGCAGTCGCGCGGGCATGCTTCGGCAATCGAAGCGGGCTAACCATATACGGAAAGAGGCGCATAAGTGTACGCCACACTGTGTACACTGACGTCCGAGTCCATGATGAATATTCATCAGTTTGTTTGTGAGTTCATCACAATGAAGCTGTTGTCCCTCACAGTGCGAGTAGTGGGGCTTTCAACAGAATCGCATACACTTTGTTTCTTATTCTAACGCTGACCAGGCCCAGCCAATGCATTGAAGTACTCAACGTACTCAGCCTTCAGGTAGATTTCCTGGAAAGTTAGCTTTGATCCCAGCTTGAACATGGCGTATGACTGACTGCTTCAACCGAGTAGGAGAATCATGCTCGCCCCCGCTAGTGTCATGATCATCATCTGTGCCTCACGAAGCAACGTCGAATGAGGCGAGCATCGATTGGTACGCCGCCATTACAATTCAAGCTAGCATGGCTGACGAGGCTGACGAGGCGGGCATGCATATAATAATGGCGCAGTACGTGGACAGTGTCATTCTGTGCTCCTCTCACCGTATCCACTCGTTTGAACAAAGTCTTACTCCCCCGAACGGCCACCAGGTAAAGAAAGCAACATGCCTATCTCACTGAACAAGATCTTCGTCGCCACCGCATGCTTGCTCGTTCTCTCCTCCTCGGTAGCCTCAGCTCCAGTCAGCTCTCCTTCTTCGACCTCGACCTCGGCCTCTCCGAGCCCGACGGTCCCGTACGCCAGTGACGACCCGAACACGGAATTATGGAACGCGGACTCGAATATCGACCCCCAGCCAATCCGCGGCTCACTTGGATCGACTATCATGGGACCGCAGAACGTCCCGCTCGAGCTTCAGAACCCGAGTCTTCTTGCTCCACCGACAACTGACCATGGTGAAGTGTAAGTACATTGCCATGTTCGACTCAACGCAGGCTTATTGAGACGGTGATAGCCCTAACGCGAAATGGCCGTTCGACCTCAGCCACACCCGTTTGCAGACGGGAGGCTGGGCACGCCAGCAGAACGGTGAGAAGCCTCAATGCTGTTTTATGTGTTTCGCGTACTCATGCACACGCAGTGAACGAGATGCCCATAAGCACCGGTAGGCCGCCCTCATAACGTTTGTGGCTTCTGCTCGCTCACAGCAGCCCCACTTTAGATATGGCAGGCGTAGACATGCGTCTTGAGGCAGGCGCCATCCGGTACGTGACCTACAATGACAGTGGAGACATTCAAATTGTTCTTACGCCTTCTCAAGGGAGCTGCACTGGCACACTTCGGCCGAGGTATGTGATCGAGCGCTGTGTGCACAGACCTTGCCAAAATAATCACTCTCCACAGTGGGCATACGTTTTGAAGGTGTGCATGTTGATGTTGTCATCAAAGTTTTGCGTCGCTGACAGTAGGCGTAGGGCAGCACTCAAATCACGACAGTCACCCCGGACGGACAAAACTACTTGGCAACGGTGGTGAGTATGACATATTACATGTCCGTTCAGCGCCGTTTGACTGAGTAATCATATAGAACAAAGGAGACCTGTGGTACTTCCCGCCAGGGCAACCACATTCCCTTCAGGCAACTGCCGATGATCCTGCTGGCACCGAGTTCCTTCTTGTCAGTGCATCAGATCGTTTCTTACATAGCGTAACGACTGACTGCAACGTGGTCCAGGTATTTGACAACGGAGACTTCAGCGACGACTCCACGTTCCTTGTAAGTGGTCTCTATCCAGGCTGTTGTCCTCGGAGCTCAATATTGACTGCCCGTGTTCCGTGCAGCTGACGGACCTAATGGCGCACATACCGAAAGAAGTGGTTGCGAAGAACTTCCAGCTCCCACAGTCCGCGTTCGACCACATTCCTGGCGAACAGCTGTATATCTTCCCGAGCAGTGAGCTTCCATGCACTTCACCGCACCCCTCGGTGACCTCATCTCGTTGTCAGACCCACCTGCATCGAACGCCCAGGCGCCCTATGATCCCCAGGGCCAGACACCGGAGCCTTACTCGTACCCGCTCTCGCAGATGAATGCGACGCAGCTCCCTGGCGGTACCATCAAGATCGCGGACTCCACGAAGTTCAAGGTCGCACAGACGATCGCAGTTGGGGAGATTACGTTGGAGCCTGGTGCGATGCGTGAGATCCACGTAAGTACAACATCACATACCCAGGACAGACTAAGGAAGCAGTGCGCGAATACATAGTGGCACCCAACGCAACCCGAGTGGATCTATCTCATGTGAGTGATGGCTCTCTGCCGGAGAGCTCTACTCATGTGAGAGTGGATTAGCGAAGGGAGCGGTCGCATGACTATCTTCGCAGCCAACTCAAATGCGAGGACTTTCGATTACCAGGTGAGATCTGACGCCCTCTGGTTGAACCCGTATATCATCGAGCGTCGAACGTAGGGTGGCGACATTGGCTACATCCCGCCTTCCTACGGTAAATGAAATCGTGTTAAGTACTTTCCTCTACCTTGCTGAATATTCTTCGAAGGGCACTATGTGGAGAACACGGGTAACACGACGCTGCATTACCTCGAGATCTTGAAGTCGGACAAATACCAGGACGTTAGCTTGAATCAGGTGGGCGACATGTTGATCTGTTGTTGACGATGAGTCTTAACACTACTCAGTGGCTTGCATTGACTCCACCTGACTTGGTGAAAGCCCACCTGGATGTATCAGACGAGGCACTAAGTCATTTCAGCAAGACGAAGCCGATCATCGTTGGGTAGTAGCACTTAGCATATTCATATTCGCGCTTCGATCGATAGGGATGACTTGACTCTTTTATTTATTTGATGATGTATACGTGCGGTTATCATACCACTACAGTCCTTGGTCGTGATTCTGAATGTCGCGTACTTATGAGATGGCGACGCGTAAACGCGTGAAGGTGACCGCGTCTCGCGCGGGCGCTAAATGGCGCGTTTTGACGCGTTGCCACCCCGAGTCATCTCAAGAGGCTATCGATCGCCACTATTCTCCTTCTCCGACGCCCTGTAGCCTTACTTTGTACTACCATCTGTATCCAACCTCCAGAAGACCTGTAGCAAGCTCGAATACCACAGAATGTCTCAAAAGATCCGGGAAGCGGAGGGTGTTCTGCGAGCTATTCCAAAGCCAGGCGAGACGATGTAAGTGGTGCGATGTTAGTGAGGGTGACTCGCCGTTCAAGGCGAACTAGCTTGCCAAAGGACGGCGAAGACAACATCCTGATCACGTCCGCTCTGCCGTACTGTAACAACGTGCCCCATCTTGGTATGGCCGTTGCTCGTGTGATGGTGAACACAGACTGAGACGCGTACGGCGGAGCGTAGGCAACATTATCGGGAGTACACTGAGTGCCGATGTATTTGCTCGGTAAGCAATAGTTCGTGGCGTTCTAGGGGTGCGTTGTGATTGACTTGCATTGCAGATACAACCGTATGCACTACGTTCTCGACATGCAATTTCTATGCTCAGGCACCACCTCACAGGAACGAGGAATCGGAAAACCCTGTACATTTGTGGCACAGACGAATACGGGACCGCCACAGAGACACAAGCTCTCAAAGAGGGCATCACTCCGCGAGAACTCTGCGACAAATATAACGCGCTTCACGTCGAGACATACAAGTGGTTCGAGCTCAGGTGCGCACGCTCGGTTCTCATGATATCTCGTTATCCTGACATTTGGTGAAGCTTTGATCACTTCGGGCGAACCTCAACACCCCTGCACACTGAGTCAGTCAGTCATTCACACTAAGGATGTTCTCTAGCTTAACGCTGTCCAGAATTTGCCAATCAATCTATTCGAACTTGCTCCACAACGGCTACCTCGAGAAGCAGATCAAAGACCAGACCTACTGCGAAGGCTGCCAAAAGTGCGTGGTGTGAAGCTACCGCCTGAGAGATAGACTGACACACATCCAGATTCCTCGCAGATCGCTTTGTCGAGGGGACATGCCCGCACTGCGGTGCCGATGTACGTCTTCCGAATTTTCCATATCATACTGACACTATGGTTACCTTCATCCACCTCACTAGGACGCTCGTGGCGACCAATGTGACGTCTGCGCGCGCACGCTCGACGCAATCGACCTTATCAACCCACGCTGCCTCATCAGCAAAACACACAAAGTCACCACACGCTCCTCAGCACACATGTACGTCAAGCTTGATGAGCTCCAACCGAAGACCGAGGCATGGATCAAGAAGCGCTGGGCGCTGGGCAAGTGGTCGCCGAACGCAGTCATCAATAGCGACGGCGAAATCGTCGACGCCAGGATGCGCGGGGGCATGAGGCCAAGCCCGGTCACCCGGGACCTGACGTGGGGAGTGCCTGTCCCGATTGTGGATGGCGAGGACGACCAAGGGATGAAGGGCAAGGTGCTCTGTGAGTCTTGCATTTGTATGGGCTTGAGTGGGTCGTTATTGACATGTTTGTGCAGACGTCTGGGTAAGTAAGTGCATTACATGGCGTGACCAGAATGCCAATATCCTGCACAGTTCGACGCACCGGTCGGATACCCAAGTATCACAGCAAACTATACACCAGAGTGGAAGAAGTGGTGGTTTAACCAAGACAACGTCCGGCTGTACCAATTCATGGGCAAGGACAACGTTTACTTCCACACTGTTTACTTCCCCTCCATCCAGCTGGGTGACGGCCGTCCCTGGACGACGCTCTTCCACTTGTCTACCACAGGTAAGGCAACTTTCCTTGTGGCGAAGTCGGCTACTGATAGGCCGTGCAGAGTACCTGAACTATGAGGGCGGCAAATTCTCGAAGAGCCATAATCGCGGCGTGTTCGGTCCTGCGGCAAAAGAGACCGGTATTCCGCCCTCCGTCTGGAGGTACTACCTGATCTCTACGAGACCAGAAACTGCAGACGCTATGTTCTCGTGGGGCGACTGTGTGAGTTCGATGCTCTCAGGTGGGGATAGGTGTTTGATCGTCTGTTGTAGATTGCTGCGAACAACAACGTCCTCCTCAATAAGTGGGTCTTCCCGTATCTGTTTCGCATTCAAGATGCTGATCTACTCTGAAGCTTCGGTAACTTCGTCAACCGCACGCTCAAGTTCATCTCGTCGCAATATGACAGTGTCATCCCTGAGAGCGGCGATGCACCAGGGCCACTCTCACCGAACGACGAGATCGACAGCGAGTTCATCACTGAAGTGAACGCATACCTGAAGGATTACATCGACGCCATGGACTCGGTGAAGCTGCGGCTCGGCCTTCAGACAGTCATGCTCCTCTCCGGCCGGGGCAACGTCTACCTCCAGTCCTCGGGCCTCAACAAGGCGCTCATGACCGAGAACCCGGAGCGCTGCGCACAGGTCGTCTCACGCGCCGTCAACCTCATCTACATCCTCTCCGCGCTCATCCACCCCTTCATGCCCGCCACGGAGGCAGCCATGCTCGCGCAGCTGAACGCGCCCGCGCGAGCCGTGCCCGAGGTCTTCTCGACGGACATTCTCGCCGGGCACACCATTGGCACGCCCGATCACCTATTCAAGAAGATCGACGAGAAGATGGCGGACGTGTGGAGGGCGAAGTTCGGCGGGAGCAAGCCGGTGGAGGCTACGCCAGAGCCTAGCGCGGATGCCACCCACGTCGCGCCGGGCATGTCGAAGCGCAAAGCCGCCGCGGCGAAGAAGGAGGCGGCCAAGGCCGCCGCTGCTGTTGTGGATGCCCAGCCGAAATCTGCAGAGGTTCTGGCTTGGGAGCAGAGGATCACCGAGCAGGGCCAGATCGTCAGGACGTTGAAAGGCAAGCCAAAGACTCCGGATGTCGAGCAGGAGGTTGCAGCTGCCGTGGATGAGTTGAAGCGCTTGAAGGAGGAGCTTGCTGCGTTGCAGAAGGCGTCGTAGAGAAGTCACATCACCAAGTAAACCAATGCTGTATTGTACATGACGTCGTATTACTGCTCGTCGAATCCCCTACGTAATGTTGCTACGCATCGAAGAGTAGACTGTTATCTTGCTGTTTCTACACCGTATCCAGGCGAGACCAAATATAAACATGATCGTTAAGGTTCTACCACCCTCATGTGCGTACTGCCGACCCTTGACTCTAAGGCGGTGTCGGTGGGCATCCGCACACGAAGTGCATTGTCCCTGGCGCTGCTCGGCATAAATGCTATGCGGTATAACGTGGACTGGCAGTAAAGTCATCAGTACATTTTCGCTATCATCTGCATGTTAAGTTATACGAGTACAACACATACCTCAAGCAATGAACTCCCCGACCGCTGGGCCATCTGAAGATATATCTATGACATAGTCATTCACATACCCGCTCTCGTCCCGCTTTTCGTCACCGTAACCAGACATGTCGGAAACCGCGTCTTCCCCATCGGGTGTCCCGGATCGATCTGGATCGAAGAAGTAGACATCCGACATCTCTGAGGGAGTAGACGCAGAGTCATCGTGGTAGGCCACTTCGCGGATGCCGATCACGAATCTGGATAACAGGATTACTGTGAACCTGGCGGAAGGAGACGTGATCAGTTGAGTTTGTGCCAATCCACATCCTGGTACTTACATATCGACGAGCATCGAGCATTCCAGAGCCTAGAGGTGTTGTTGAGCCTCGTCTCTGGTACAAGCCGGGATACATACATTGACAGCCCAGGCTGATAGCACGACAATGTTGAATCCGAGAAGAACACTACAGGGGATTGCTGTTCGGTATATTGTTCGCGCATTGGTAGTCTAAGACATACCCGAAGTGCACGGATCCTGTGCGAGCATCAATCAGTTCGATTCACCATGTTATATGCACACGATGATCTGGAACACATGCTGACCATTTTGGAGAAATAGCTGGGTGAACTTGAAGATGGGCGCCTTGCTGCGTCGAGCCTCTTTGTAACCTGCATACGTGGCCCGCCATGTCACGAGCAGAACAATGGCATCCGCCATGATGCTGCATGCACGCACGACCATCTCCACTACAGAAGGAGTCAGCCAAACGACGCGGATATCTCACGAAGAGGAATTTGCTAACACCTGAGTATCGCCTGTCACTAATACACTCAATGACTAGGATGGAATCGACTCACTGCATTGTGAAAACAAACCGCTTGCTGCCTATCAAACAGTATATGGGGAGTGGAACGTCTTGATACACTGTGTAGATCACCGAGACCTGGAGGAACCTCAGTATCAATTGCATGACCTAGACTCTGAGACCCACAATCGCGTAGATGGGCCCGAGAAGGAACAGGGTCAATACGAGTGCTGGAAGCGGCCAGCGTCCCTGACATATGCCATAGACACGCTGTGCTGTGATCACTGCAAACTTAGTTCAGCCGGCGACAATCGAGACAAGGTCCAGAAGTATTACCTCCGAGTAGCGCACAAAGTACACACCAAGAAGCCCCGTATATTGGGTATATGGAACGGTCCCTATGGAGGAGGATATGCTGTGTTCAGGCGACATGCCCGTGAATCAGTAAATATTGGACGGCGTTACCTCTGACAGAGAAGTTAGCGGACGTGAATGATACGCAAGAAAAATCCCTACCCTACAATCTAGACCAGCCCATGTTGCGACGTTTGCAGAGAAGTACAAGATTGCAGAAACATGCATGGCCGCATACAAGGCGCAGAATCCCCATTTCGGTCTGCGCCACACGGTGTCTACTTCGCGGGAGAACGTGAGGGCACGGTCATACAAGTAAATGCCTGCGCGTGCCGCATGGAGTCAGGGGGGATGTAATGCAGAGGATCACTACTTACTGAATGCGGCGGCTGTGCAGCAGTTCTGCACAAAACTACAAGGTGATTGATACATGAGCACACTGCCGGTCATTAAAGATAGGAACTCACTAGGTGTCCCAAGTGAATGTCTCCTCTGATTCATGTATCATTGACATCGCGATTCGACAAGGAGAGGGTGGTTTCCGCGGGAGTCGGATTTAAGGCAACAGGAACTTATAAGATAGGGCTCACGCACAATCATCCAGCGTGATGACGTGTGACAGCGCGTTACGGTCATGGATAACCTCCGTCACCGGGGCCTATCCAGACGCCTGACTGCCGGATTGAGATGGCTGGCGGGCGCTGCAGTCGCGAGCGAGGTTCAAGTTACAGTCAATGTTATACAGCTATGAAGTACTAGACTACGTACAGACAGTAACATACAAGATTAGCTCCAGTAGATAAGTACCCTCGTAATGACAAGCAGTGATCACTGGTCCACTGCGTCTCGG
Source organism: Fomitopsis serialis (assembly GCF_022376445.1). Classification (NCBI taxonomy): domain Eukaryota; kingdom Fungi; phylum Basidiomycota; class Agaricomycetes; order Polyporales; family Fomitopsidaceae; genus Fomitopsis; species Fomitopsis serialis. The sequence goes on from NW_025954978.1 coordinate 180,361, forward strand.
GATCCATCTGTGGGCCACGAGTTTAAGGTCAGAACAGTCTGACAGAAGAGAGATCGCGAGGACTCACATTCTCCTTGCCATGCTCTGCCTCTAGCACAACCTGCACCCTCTTCAAGCCACTCGTATGATTCCCTAGGTTTTTTAGGTTGCAGAGGCGACGCCTCGGCATGGTGGTCCAGGTCTCGGTGTGATGATGCACTTCTGGCTGTCTGTGGCCCAAATGCGTACATCGACGGGTACCAGCGCTCGACTTATTTGGATTATTTCACACACTACCCAAGTCCCACAATGGCGAAGCGATGTACTACTCACACGAGAAAGTTAATGGAAATGTCAGTCAGCTCCGTGTCCACTTCTCCTCCGCACAGTCTTGTCGGAATAGTGATTTACTACAGAACTGTGCGGACCACTTGTCGGACAAAGGAAACAAAACATTCGTATTAATTCTACGGTGCCCGTCACGCTGACATTACATAAGCCTGGATGGTTGTGTACGAGCCCTATCTTACATGAGGCCAGCTTCACACGTCACCAAGTACAAGGGAAGACTCAACAACGCGGTTAGTCCCACGCGTTTGACAGAAGCTAGCCACACGAACAGCAAGCCTGTGCAGATAGCAATAGAAGCTCTTGGTCGGTGTTAGGGGGGCGCACACAGCGTTACTACTGCATCAAGGATGTGAGTACGCCTACTTACCAGCGCGAGATAGTCATAGTAGTGGTCGGTTGCGATGATGCTCGCACCCCATATCACTTACTATCACAGAAGAGGGCGTGAAACGTACAGAGTCAACTTCTCCAAATGATACCAAGGCGAGAACTTGGCGAGAACAGATCGCAAACTGAGTGACGTAAAGATGGGAAACTCGGGATATGGCTAGAGCCGCGCGCCCGTGTACCACACCGTGATGACATCGTTCAGTAGCGAACGCACTGGCAGTTACTGGCAGAAAGCAGGGAAATGAAGTGAGGCACATTTGTCCTCGACGCTGGGTGATTCAGGTCCCTCGAAATTGACTTCGGTGTAGACAATGCACGAGGCTTGAAGATTGAATGTTATGTTTCTGCATACCACTTTCAATCAGATGTAGATCTGCGTACAGAACGCTGTGCCCAGCGGTAGTGTTTGTCTCTATCCTTCGAAAGATGACATTGTGGAAAATACGGAGCATGATATCATTCTTGCTCACCTCAAGACTATCAAGAACACTGTCAGTGTCAGTCGCCACGCAAGCGTCAGGACACGGAGAACCACGCGCTACTTTCGCCGTCCATCGGATCCACTGGCCTGCGGTCGTGTGTTGGTACCGGATCGGACAAGGGGCGCTTGTACTGGCGTACGATATCCTTTCTCGTCCCACTTTTCGACACCGTAACCAAGCAGGTCGGAAACCTCATCTTCCCCATCGGGTGTCCCAGATCGATCTGGATCGAAGAAGTAGACGTCCGACATCTCCGAAGGAGTAGATGCAGAGCCGTTGTGGTAGGCTACTTCGCGAATAGCGATCACGAATCTGGACAATAAGATGACTGTGAGCCTGGCGAAAGGAGACGTGATCAGTAGCGTTTGTACCAGTCCACATCCTGAGACTTACATATCGACGAACATCGAGCACTCCAGAGCCTAGATGTGCTGTTGAGCCTCGTCCCTGGTACGAGCCGGGATACATACATTGACAGCCCAGGCTGATAGCACGACAATGTTGAATCCGAGAAGAACACTGCAGGGAAGTTTCTGTTTGGCATACCGTTCGCGCGTTGACAGTCTAGGACATACCCGAAGTGCACTGTTCCTGTACGAGCATCAACAATCAATTCGGTTCACTATGCTGTGCGAAGACGCCGAATTGGAATACAGACTGACCATTTTGAAGAAACAGCTGGGTGAACTTGAAGACGGGCGTCTTACTGCGTCGAGCCTCTTTGTAGCCTGCATACATGGCCCGCCATGTCACGAGCAGAACAATAGTATCCCCAATGATGCTGCATGCACGCACGACCATCTCCACTACACAAGCAGTCAGCCAAACGACACAGAGATCTCACGCAGAGACTTGCTGACACCTGGGTATCGCCTGTCACTAATGCAGTCAACGGGGCGGACCAAATCAACTCACTGCGTTGTAAAAACAAACCGCTTACTATCTGTCAAGCAGTATATGGGGAGTGGTACGGCTTGGTACACGGTGTAGATCACGTAGACCTGCGGAGACCTCAGTGTCTATTGCATGATCCAGAATCTGAGACATACAATCGCGTAGATGGGCCCGAGAAGGAACAGGGTCAATACGAGTGCTGGAAGCGGCCAACGCCTCTGGCTTATGCCATAGACGCGCTGTGCTGTGATCACTGCACAACTTATATCAGCCAGCGGCAATCGAGACAAGGTCCAGAAGTATTACCTCCGAGTAGCGCACAAAGTACGCACCAAGAAGCCCCGTATATTGAGTATATGAAACGGTCCCTATGGGAGAGGGTGTGTCGTGTTCAGGCGACGTGCTCGTGAATCACTGAGTATTGGACAACATTACCTCTGACAGAGAAGTTAGCGGGTATTAATGATGTGCAAGAAACTACTAGCCTCCCTACTTTACAATCTAGGCCAGCCGAGGTTGCGATGTTCGCCGAAAAGTACACGATTGCAGAAACATGCATGGCCGTATACAAGGTGCAGAATCCCCATTTCGGTCTGCGCCACACGGTGTCTACTTCGCGGGAGAACGTGAGAGCACGATCGTACAAGTAAATGCCTACGCGTGCCGCACGAAGTCAGAGGGCATGTAATTTCGAGTAGCAAAGGATCACTGCTTACTGGCTGCGACGATTGTGCAGCAGTTCTCCATAAAACTACAAGGTCATTGATGCATGAGCGCGCCGCCAGTCATCAAAGTATAGGAACTCACTAGGTGTCCAAAGCAAAACTCTCCTCCGATTCAGGTATCATTGACATCGCAATTCAAGAAGGGGAGGGTGGTTTCCGCGGAAGTCGGTTTCAAAGCGATGGGACAACTTATACACGAGGCCAGCTTCACATATCACCAAGTACAATGGAAGACTATACCTAAACGATGCAATTAGTCCCATGCGTTTGACAGAAGTTAGCCACACGAACTGCAAGCCTGTACCAAGGACACTGTCAGGGTCCGTCGGACGTCAGGACATGGAGAGCCACGCGCTACGGAGCCACTGGCGGCGGTGTCACGGTGTCTCGAGTAGCGCAACTCTGTCGGTCAGCCCTTCAAGCTGGGCTGCATCTCTGCCAATTGCAGGAAGCTCAGAGGCGAAAGGTCTCTGATGCCCAACCAATGCCTATAGCAATTGCCCGTTGCGATGTCTCATGTGTCCACCGTCGCTGGTCAGTAACATGTTAGTGAGGAACGCGGAGCCTATCAGTGGCCGGGCACTTCTTGGGTTGGCAGAACTTGAAAGGGGCCCGTTGTTGAGTTTGGGATGCCTGCGGTCCGACCGTGCGCGTACCGACGTGGTTGGATATCGCACGACGCGGACAGGTTCCCTTGTGTTGTTGCTTTGAGCTCGTCATCTACAACCGCAGTAGGGGTGCTATAAGGCGCATAGCACTCGAATGTTGAACGTTGAACTTGTGCCTACAGGAGCAAGCATGGTGATTCGCAGGCAGACCGTCGAGGCAGACGTCGACAACTTGGAAAGAGACGACTAGCGCTCGAACCCAGTTCCTTTTAGGGAAAGTGGCGGATCCCTCGCCGACCGTGTCGCACCTTCCTTCACTCTCCCACTCGGAACACCCTGCTCAGTGCTCTACGTACAGTCCTCGCAGGCAGGAACTCTCCTCAATAACTTTATCGCTATTGCGAACCTTCTAAACAACCACATGGCTCTCTCTCCCGAGCATGCCCAGATGAGTGCGACTGAACTCCGAGTCGGGACTCCCGACATCCTCCCTGTGGATATGCAGCCCATTTCGAAAGAGACTCCCGCGCACAGCAAAATACCTGTCTCTGCACCGGTAATCCCTCTGACGCGGATAACCTGACTATATGCTAACGATTTCCCTCAAGGGTGCCGCTGAAGTCGTCGAGGAACCCTGCCCAGACGCTGATCACTTAACTCAGGCGACGTCCAAATCTCTGGTGACCTGTCGTGTATTCACTTGAATCATACTCGTGCTAATATGTCATTCTCTAGACCTCCGAAAAACGCAAGGCATCGGACGATGCCTGCAAGGAGCAGGCTAAAAAGCACAAGGGTATGGAAAACCAAGACGTAAGAACCGTTCAAGTAAGCGCATATAGTCTGCTCAGGTTGAGCCACATTTACGCATCTCGTCTGTAGGATTCGGATGACGATGACTCTTCATCCAATGAGTCGGATGACGATGATACTTCATCCTCATCCTCATCCTCATCCTCATCCGATGAGTCGGACGATGACTACAGCGGAGTGCTCGGAAGGCATGTTGAATCATCTGATGATGATACTCCCTTGGTGAAGATGGCAGTGAGTACATCGGTCAACAATCGTGCCTAGAATTAAGCAGCCGTCACGCTCAAGGCTCCGAAGGCACCAAAGCTCGCCGGTGGCAACCGCGCGAAGCCGTCTGTGGCAGAGGTATGGGGGTCTCCATTGACACGATTAACGTTGTCTTACCGAGCTCATCCTGCTTAGGCCCAGATGTTCGATGGGCCGCGTTACCCCGGCCTTCCCGGAAGTCTTGAATACGAGCGAGCTGCTGCCGAAGTCTTTTTCCAGCATGCAGCTGAAGTTCGCCAGCAGGCCAAGCTTCAAATGCAGCTCTATGCGAACGCCGCTCAGGCCGTCGCGCTCAGAACCAGAGCCTGGAAGGACTATTACCGCGGTCTCCAGACCGCTCGGGAACTCGGCTTAACGATGCCGGTCCCGGCGTTTCCTCCGACCTTGACTATGCCTGCCCTACCTGACTTTTCTGGGCTTCTGGGGAGTCTCCAGCCTTACAGACCAGCCTGGTACGCCGACTCGGGAGTGAGGACGATCCCTGGCACCGCAGGTATTGCTTCCCGCAAACTCAATGCGGAGGCTCTGACGGAAGAATCTCGAACCCATAACGCCTCTGCCTCTGGATCTGGTCACATCGACTCCGGCGAGTCTGACAGCCACTCTCTCTAGATCTGGAATCCGGTCACTGTATCTGCCTCTCGCCCGTGTCTCGTCTCGCCTTGTCTCTTCAACCTCTTGGAGCTGCTGCAACGACCGCTCAGGTCACTCAACGTGCACATGCACTCGTCGGAACAGACGCCGTCATGCGAAGTCTCACAACTCGGGACTGTATTCCTCCTCTTTCTGTTGTACTCTGTGCTGTCGCATGTGCTGCTACACTTGTCGAACGTCATGATCCCGAACGCTCTCCGATGTAATACTACGATCCTGTAATCAGACGATGACATCCCCCCAGTCCTGCAATAGAGATGGCGAACTTTGAGAAACTCAGAAGCATCCCGGAAGATGTGGAAATTAAGCTTACACCGGATTTCCCCTCTGCACCTTGAGCTGAGGTCTGAGGCGATATCAACTGAATCGTATATTGTCTAGACAGGGTACATCGCTGACTGTAGCTACAGACGTTGCGGACGAGCGCTGGGCGCGCCGCCCGATCTGGCGATCTGGCGGTCGTCGCGACATTGATCCCGACGCGTGCTGCGTTCAAGTTCAAGTTGGACGCGACCTACAGGCGTCGTCTGCCCGACGACCTATTCGACGTCCAGCCTCTACAGTAGGGCGGACTGCGGCCGACGACTTGATGCAGGCAGGATCAATATAGAAGCCTTCTGAACAAAGCGGGCGCCCACAGAGGCCCACAGAAGCGGACACGCGCTGCTCGCACAGCCTTCCCCTTGTCTCTGCACCCTCTTCGTTGTGTATGAGCAGGGCTATGAGATGAGACGGATGTTGGTAACCTTCCCAGGTGTGTAAGCTGTATCATGATTAGGCGAACTGATTGACGGGAGTCCTAGACACAGGATCCGAGTCTGTCCTGTATCGGGGATAGGGTGTAGAAAGGACGTCAGGGCCTCCTGCGTCGTAGATGCACCAGACAGGGACAACAGACATGGCGTGCTTACCCCTAGCATCTGTTGTGCGGCGCCCGGTGCTGCTACACGCTAGCACTCACCATGGGGTTATGATTCAAGTTCACACTGCACCGGTAGAGGCAGCCGCCACAATTTCACCACCAGAATCGTGCCTTCAGTTGATGCATCCAATAAGGATCTCAAACCGACCGACATTAGAGGTGAGTGTTAATCCTGAAGTTGGTGTATAACATACGAATGGCTTAGCATTACCGTTCCGATCCAGGAGTATGCGGAGGATCCGCTTGCTGGTCATAGTTAGGACTCGGAAGTGCAAATCACCTGTTCGGGACCTGTTCCGCCGTTTGACCCGGAATTGCGCGTGTCCTCAAAAAGGTGGTGGTATAATGACGACGAGCATGCGATCCCCGACACGCAGCGGCGTCGCTGAACCTTTCCTCTTCCGGTACGCTTTCCCCTCGTTAGCTAAGATTCCTGCACTGACGGCCCCTGATATCACCGCCCAAACGGTCTGTTCTTCCGGCGGCAGAATGGCGATAACGATCTCTCACGGAACCAATTTCCTAATGCTCGCTGTGGGTCCACATGCCGAGTATGGACAACCTCCTCCTCCAGGCGCTTCTGCTCGCTCCCGACATTCCATCCACAACCACTACAGACCTCCTGCAGCCCCTCTACACCCCAAAGCCATGCGTATAGCTATGGTGAAAATTATTGCCCCGTCGATGGGCAGAATGCTGCTCGTCAGCTACCGCGCTGCCAACAATTCCAGCATAACCCGGATATCCTGGGCGCTAACAAATTCGCTCAAAACCAGGGTTTCAACGATGTCGGACAGACTGACAACGCGTATGACACGATCCAGGCTGAGAGTGCGCAATAAGTGGCTGCAGGGGCAGCCGGTGCCACTCGGGGTCATCGGTTTGTACTTGAGGACGCTCGTGGACAGCTTCGTCGTGCGTTCGCGAACTATAGAGCGCCTGTGCCGTCTCTGTCGCCTCCAACGGCCTCGCCGCAGGCAAGTACCCTCTCTGCCCCATCTGATATCTGAAACTCTCAACTAATTGTTCTCCAGCTGCCCGACACGAGGAGTGACTCGAGTAGCCCCGCTGGCTCGGTCGGGGGCCAGCCGAGCCGCCACGGCGGAGGCGGCGGAAACAGGAGCCCCCGGGACGTGTCTCATGTCCCAGGCGTTACAGGACAACCGCACAGAGCTCAGGGCTCACAGATGGGTGCAGTGATACCCGTTCAGGGCGAGCAAAACGCGTCGCCACAATCGATTAGCCCCGGGCCTCCCTACGGGGCATATATTCGGCGCGGCAGATTGGAGCAAACGGACTATGAGAATGTGGCCCATGGAATGACGGGTAATGTACTCCAGCGTCCTCCGGTGCATCGATTTGCATCGACAGGCGTCGTAGCGGGCCCATCGTCGCAGAACGTCTTCAACGTGCCGCGCCACGTCCAGGGCGGGGGCCCTCCTGCATACCCGCAACCCCCCTCGCTCCCTCAGACGCCACATCTCGATCTACGCACCCGCCAGCTCTCTCTAGACGATAGACCGGTGCATTACGGAGGGCACCTACAGCTGCCACAGCAACCGTATGGCGTGGCGCTGCCGATCCCACCATCTACGCCCATGGGACCCATGGGCATCGGGGCCGTGCAGCAACCCCAGCTGCCTTTGACACACACCGCCGCCGCCATCCTGGGTGAGAACCTGACGCTGGGCATGTTATCCGACTCTCCGATTCCTGGTGAAAAGCCTAACTACCCCTACCCGACTCTAATCAGGGCGGCCATCCTCGGGAGTCCGCGCAGGGCTCTGACGCTGCAAGGGATATACAGGGCTCTCGAAGACAGATTCGAATGGTTTAGGGACCATCGAAATGACAGGGCATGGCAGGTGGGTGTTACCCAGGCATTGTCTTTACGCCACAGACACTGACAAGAGGAGGGCAGAATTCAATCCGCCATAACCTGTCTCTGAACAAGATATTCCGCAGGCTGGCGAAGCCTATCACCGAACCCGGAAAGGGCAGCTACTGGACCGTGGACTTCGCCGCAGGCGAGGGCAACAAGCGTGAGCGCAAGCGTTCCAAGCGCGCTCGCAGGACCGAGCAGGCGCGCCATGCCACCGAAAGCGATGCCCCTTCCTCCTCGCGCCAGATGGAGGAACACGGCAGTAGCAGCGATGACGAAGGTGACAACCAATCCGTGTCGACCTCCCAGAGCCAGAGCCTCCCTCCAACGCCGTATATCGGCCGATCGTTCTACGAGGAACTGCCTGTCGACCCAGCGCTGCTCGACCAAGGTCACATTGTCGGACATGGCCGCATGTTCCCGCAGAGGAGCCCCAGGATGGGCCCGGCACCGTATGCGCGCCCGGCCTTCCCGATGCCCATCCCTGCGTCTTCAAATCATGAGTCTCGCTTCGCTGCGCTCGGTCAGTTTTCCTTGCGCCCAGGTCAGACTACGACGTTCGGAGATCTGCCTTTCGATCCGCGCGCATCTGGTCTCGATGCCTGGGAGGCTTCCTTCATGGCAGGACCTCCTGTGCCGCCCACCTGGGGCACCCAGGCTTCTGCGCCGCCGATGTTCAATCCGTCATTCCAACCCTCTAGGCCTACTCCCGGGGCCGGATATCAGCCGCAGATGAGAGGGCGCCCTGTTCGGTCTGTGACAGATCCTGCCACCACGACTTCGAGTCCTATTGGTACCCCGGCGGGTGTCCAATCCAGCCCATCTCACCACGGCGCTCTCACCGTCTCCGCCGAGAGCCTGGCGTCTGCTACTGGCGCGAGCTCAAGCGCTACCTCTGAAGCTGGAAGCGTCCACAACGTCGCTGGGCCCAGCGTACCCCAGGTTTATAAGCGCGAAAGCAGCTCCTCTTCCTCGTCCCAGGGGTAAGCAGCTCGTCATCGTTGACTATGACCCGCTGCAGTACGCCAATACCCCATGCTGTCGACGACTCATCGCTAGCCCCGCACCAGGTGCCTGTTCTCGTCAAATCGCTATGCATGTCAATATCGCGCTAACCGCCAAGCCTCGCCGTCTGCATGAAAACAAGTCACATCTCGCTATCATCATCCTCATGCTATCTTGCTTTCGTGTTTCGCAAAATCGCAGCCTCAACCCCACTCTCAAACTCTGCTTTCAAATGCGCCTCAATTCTATTTGGCATCCTCGTCTCCTGCAATCCGTGGGAGAATCAGTTTCCCCCTTCTGTACCAGATGTCCAGTTCTGCCATTGGGGAACACATCGCTGTCTATACCAAACCAAGTCTGTATTTTATTGTGAGTGTCCGGTGTACGATTACGGTCTCGGTGATCTTTGCTCTGTCCTGCTATATCAAACCTGCTCTCGCATCCAAAGAAAGGGAAAGTCTCGGATCGTTAACGGATTGCGGTCCCCCCCCCCCACTCTACATGCTGTGCTGTACGGATTTCCGGCTTTACCTGTGCCCCTGTGAATATCTGCTGTGTAGCATCGTCGTGTTAAATGCCTGCTGTCATGTACATAGTTTGTAAGTGTCTATAGCGTTAGCCAACAACATAGCGTCACCGTGACGTCCTTTCGCGGCTCTACAGGGCGGAGGTCGACAAGGTAGGCTATGGATGCCGGCGAAGGACACCGAAACTTTGCCGATGAACGCGTTACATCTCACAGCGCTGAACAGAGTGCATGGTCGGCGTGTCCAAAGAGACTTTAATCATAGGGACGTATGAGATACGACTACGAACGAATATTCTACGCTTCATCATTATGCGACTCTTGTCCACTCGTCATCTGGGTAACTTGGTAGTCTGACTCGGTCCATCACTTTGCCTTCCCGCAGTTCATACATCATCGGTTCGTTCATCTCGCCATAAAATATGAACCTTCGCAACGAGCGACAGGCCACCGCGACGTCCTCTGCGAATTGCTGGATTTCCTCCTGCAACAATGGGAAGGGGCGCATCCACGTTGCCTCCCAGACGAAAGTCTCCAGCGTCAGGCCGGGCCGCAAGAAAGGCCGGGTGTCATAGACGTCCATGCTCGTGAGCGTCGGCACCCGGCGACCCTTGTATGTCGGGCGCGTGAGCAACCGTGCACTCGTATGTGTATACTAGCAGCGCTACTCACAAAGTGGAACCCAATCACGTCGCGAACCTCGAGGTACTTCAGACATTTGGGAAGACCGCGGCGGAATGCGACGGCAGGAATGGTTTCTTCATCCTCCCCGATGCGGCTCTCAGCCATCTTGAAGCTGATCAGTTGGTCGCCGAGCAAGTAGAGTATCTCGTCGATCTCTCTTTGGGGAAGCATTCCGACTGCGAGGTGCGTGATGCCACGTGCGGAGCGAGCGAAAGGATGGTATCCTGTCTCGCAGCTCAGATACTTGAGGTGGTTGAGGGCGGTAGCCGGGATGCGAGGTACAGGCTCGGTGCCGCTCACGCTGTTCCATTGAAGGAAAGTGATGTCTGGCTGTTGTGCAAACAACTTGACGATCTCCGGTGTGAATGGTGCGTTTGTGTCGAGGACACGGAGTCGGAACGGACACAGGGCCCCAAGTTGTTCCAGCACAGGCAAGAGTCTTGTCGAGTTGGTGTCGTCGAACAAAGTCAAAGCGAGTCCCTTCAAATTCGGAACTATGCGGAATATATCCACCAGCGCTGCAACCGCCCTCTTCTTGACTCGACTTTTCGCGCTGTGGATCTCTAGCGCGTGCACCATGCGTGCACGTCGCACTGAAGCCTGGAGCGCGGAATGTATAGCCAGAATATGCCGGGTTCGCCACCGCTTCAAGACGATCACCCTGTACAGGTACGGGTCGGCTTCTCTGTGAGCCACTCGACATATGAGGCTGGATGAGAGAAGGGTATCGCAGTCGTCCACATTCGCGAAAACGAGCGACCATAGCTCGGGCGGGAGTTCACGAGGCTGAGGGGGCGGGGGCTGGGCTCCGTCAGAGCCCGTATGTGTATGCGTCTGCTTAGACTGGAATGTATCAGTATCGCGGTGTCTGATGACCCTCATACAGGTCTCACCTTCTTCGTCTTATGCTTACGGCTTGTCTTCATCTTGGCGGGGTGTAGGTACGCGAGAAAGGCGACGTGCGACGTCGCTGGGTGAAGCAAGGCGGTACCTGCGAGGTTTCTGCAGAGGAAGATATAAGGCGTGCCACTCAAGTGCCACTGGTAAGGCTTTGTCCCTTCGAACCTAGATTCTGACATGAAATTGGTCGCCATCAGCCGCTCTTTTGTATAAGGGATCTTGAAGATAACTGATGCCGCCACAGCCACTGGTAGGGACCTTATTGACATAATAGGCGTGCATTGTTCGGGCTGCGGTTAAACATTTCCAAGCGTCCTTGTTGGCCGATATATGGGTACAACGCCATGTCTAAGCTCTTGTTTATATGTGACGAGTTTTTGCCCTTGCCGTAAGTTATTGAAGTTGATGATTGTAAGAGCATGCTAAGCCACAAACCAGTTGGTCGCTGTCTCATGGTGACAACCCAGTGGTAACTAGCGTAGTACTTCAGGGCACCGCAGTACGACCCGCATCATGCACGACAGTGAACAGTGATGCTACGAGCATGTTGTCGTTGGAAGTTAATTTTTATCCTTGTGACGATCCTGCTTTTCATCAGCGCATGATATACTGGGCGCCATATGGTCAATGACGCACCCTGACCATGATACTCATGCGTTGCCCGCCATTGTATTGCTTGCCGCCAAATTGCCCGTTCAGGAGAACGGAATGCTGGAAGTCGAATCGTGTCGTATCTCTGCCCAGAGATGAGCCCATGGATTCCTGCTGATCAGCCGAGGCTTACCGTTGGATGTACACACTTCCGGACTGGAGTGGTAATGTATAAATCTCCTCAGGATTCGAGATGTTCTCTAATTTGAGAAGGCGCGGCGCCCCTAGGCTTATACCCAGTATCCACGAGCCGCTGGCTCCGACGTTGTCTACGTGAGGCTTGCATCGTGCTGCAATCAACGAGAGGCATTCATAGCTGCTGAACCAGACATACACTTATTTCGCCGTCGGAAGCAAGGTGGAGAAGGTGTGTCTGAACATTCGGGCTAGGGTAGATGGCTTCCAGACGGTCTAGGGCGGGCAGCAGGTCCTCCGCAACTTCTGATCGCAAGGACGATACATGCATCTCTCTAAATCGTCTGATGACACCGTCATAGTGTCCCTACGTAGCGATGGTAAGCGTTATCGTCTCATAAGCTTACCTGTTGTCAACCCCGACATACCTCCTGGAAGTCGTAGTATTCATCAGGCAGGAATAGTGACTGGACGGACACTCTATCGTCTGTAGTGCCGCTGGTTGGACGAGTCCGCATGAGCTCCTTCCGCCGTAGCCTGAACGACCTCCTCTCCGAAATATCAAGTTTCCGAAGCGCAACATCTAGCAGAGCACGCTGTTCGCGTATAGAGAAGAAGTCCGGGAAGTATTGGAGGTCCGCGGGTAAGCCCAGGCGGGTAGCCTGCTGAAGTCTCCTAGCGGTAGTTGAGATATGTCGCGAGTAGATGATAGATACTGAATTGGCATGACGGAGATTGCAGGCGAGCTTCCGCGCGAGCATGGTCGACCACTGGTCGTCGCCTACAAGCTCGGCGAATGCTTGACAGTCAGGGGTGCTGCACGTGACCAATGGACTCGACATTGGACAATCATGGCACTGGCGCCGGCACTGGCACTCTGTTGGCATGAGCAAAGAGACGACCATATGTATTTCCTGGATATAGCGCGAAGACGACACGGGAGAAAATGTCTGGTGAGCTTTATCTTGGTAAGTATGCGCGGGAGACAGCTGAGGATGTGATGTGTGCCAATTGAAGAGAAGGATGAGCTCGCAGACTGAGTGAGTGCAGAGTCCACGCGATGCGCACATGTACGTAACATCAGTACTTAAGTACTTAAAGTTCACTCAGTCGATATGTTCCTTTCTTCTTGTCTTTCATCACACCCTCATCATTGTCTGATCCCGAGCAGGAAGGATCCAGCTGTCTTACACAATGAAGGTGCGCAAATCCCCGTCTTGACTGGGTAGTTGACCACTCATCCGTTGCGGTGTAGGTTGAATACAACATGGACGACGGTGAATGGCAGGATGTCCCAGAAGTAGACTTTGCGCCGTTGTCACAGACCCAGTCGGCGTCGTCGAGCCCTATCGGCGTGCAAAAGGCCATCCGCAGACGCAAGACTCACAAGACGGCGAGCCTCACGCGCACGCCTTCCGTATCGTCTCGACGATCCGCGACGCCCGTAGTGCCACTGCGAGAAGAGACACCTACCCTAGTGGATTACGAGCAAATGCAGCGGGATGTCCTTTCTGGTGCATCGTCCATAGTATCCTACATCGTGAACGTCCTGGCGATCGCCAAGTTCTGGCTGCTGAAGAAGCCACTCGCGGTCCTCGCCTTTGTTGTGACCCTGGCCTTCTGTCGAGGTGCGTCGCAGACAAGTCCCGCTTTTGTTTTCGCCTATGTGTATCCCCGGCATCTCATCCAGCACGTTCTGGACTGGTGCCACTGCATCCGGTTCGGCCACCACGGACAGAAGCCGAAGTCAGCGAACTTCGCCCAGCTTGTCAAGCTGCAAGACAGCTTCGAGAGCATCATGGATGCGAACGTGCGCACGGGCGCGATAGGTCTTAAGCTCAAGGGATCGGAAATGGTCATGCGCGACTTAGTCGCACGCGTGCGCGCGAGCGACCTCACGAGCCGCGACACCCTCGCGGAAACCCTCTTACGGTTCGTCGAGGATGCGAAGAAGACGGGAGAAGGCCTGCACAGGCTTAGTGCGAAGATCAACGGCGCCGTGGATGAGTGAGTCCGATTCCTGTTCAGCATGTCTGACATGCACACGCTAACCACGCGTACTCAGCATTACAACCATGAACGGCCAGGCGATGCGCACCATCGAGGCAGTCTCGAACAGGGGGAGCTTCTCGTTGTCGCGTATCATGACCCGTACCGACACCGAGGCGGTCATCCTCCGCTCGTTCGAAGACGCGTTGGACACGCTCACCAAGGAGACCCACCGCGCAGTGCTCGAGGCCTCCGTCAGCGCCGCAAACCTCGAGCGGCTCCAGGAGCACCTCCTCACCATCCACGAGATCATCACGCGGGAAAGCGTCGCGCTGAACGATGCGCAAGCGGAGCTGCCCTCCGAGTTGTGGACGATCCTCAGCGGGGACGGCAGCACGCGCCACAAGAGCGAGATGCACCTCACGCTTCTGAGATATATCGGGCGCTACCGCAAGGAGGCCACCGCGCATGTCGTCTTTACGCACGAGGTGCTCCAGGAGGTCGAGGCGGACGCGGAGGAGCTCAGGGAGCGCGCGGCCGCGCCTGCGATCGTGGGCGATCGCGTACCTGCGGAGGTGTTGCTTCAGAGCATTGGTGACGGGATTGAGAAATTGAAGGCGGGGCGCCAGAGAACGAGCGAGAAACGGCAGGCGTTGATGGACAAGCTGCTGGCGTCGCCGGGCGATGTGTTGGGCATCAAATTTGATTGAGTGCGGTGCCGAGTTTGCTTGTATTCTTCGGTCCCTTCAACATTTTGACTGTTTGTAACACTCCAAAGGAGTGATGTTCCGACAACCATGCCTATATTTGTATCATCTCGATCATCGTCATGACCCAATGCGTCCTTGTGCCAAAGATCTAAGCATCAGTGTATTCGTATTTCCACACTCGGATTGTAGATGTTAAACTCACCCTTTCGTGCACGAGCAATCCCATATCCCTTGTCCGTATCGATGCTCGGGGCTCTCAGAGATGTAAGCGGGGGATATGTAGGTGATTTGTTGGAAGGGAAGAGTAAGTTGGAAACCGAAACGTCTCGACATACGAAAGGGCAGCAACTGGCGTTGTGGCGCGTACCCACCCCGGTCTGGGCCACAGACGCGTCGCGACCGGTGGTCAACGGGACCCTACCAGAAAGTGCCAGATCGGACTGAGGTGTAGGCCATTGCATCAAGGCACTCGCAGATGCGCATAGAACTTGTCATTGGACATCAGAAATTACAGGTAGTGTCAACACTGGGGCCCCTGTCAAACGAAATCGGTTGCGTGGCTAGCATTGCAAGACATCCCCAAGGAGAGCCACAACGGTGGTTTCCAGATGCTAGACGACTCTCACTGCTTTACCGTAGGTGCGACAGCGTCACACATGAACCTCCAGTGCATCTTCCCACACCGCGAACACGGGGTCGCCGGCTGAACGACATCCTTCTTCGGACACTGCACCCCTTTATGCGGGCCTTTGCACACCGGACATGCCAAAGTCCCCCTGAACTCGGCCAGTCGCCGCAGCCGCTCGATGCCTTGCGGCATCAGCGGGCGGACGCTGTCACGGGCGTTCATGAACTGGGAACGCCATGGCGCTGCGTCGCGCCTGAGGTGGTCCTGGAACTTCTGCTCTATGAGGATCGCGAGCCGCACGTCGCGGAGGGTGATGCCCGGGCTTTTTGACGGTTTTGCGTCCCGCGTCGTGGGCAAGGGGCGCGCCGAGTGCGTGTGCGTCCTGATGTGGATGGATTCGTCGTCGACCAACATGGTGCAATGGTGCTGGACGAGCGAAGGTCAACGAATCAGAACGAGCATCTTGAGTGAGGTGCAGAGCGAATGATACACTCACATCCTCTGCGGTCTG
Organism: Fomitopsis serialis; assembly: GCF_022376445.1. Lineage (NCBI taxonomy): Eukaryota > Fungi > Basidiomycota > Agaricomycetes > Polyporales > Fomitopsidaceae > Fomitopsis > Fomitopsis serialis. The sequence continues at coordinate 196,067 of NW_025954978.1, forward strand.
CACACTGCCTACGCTCTCCGCAAATCCAACGCCGCTTCATGATGCTCCGGCCCAAAGAAGAAGATTTTACGAGCTCCGGGCGACATCGTCACCCCGCGGCAAGCGCTTGTCTGCCGTGAACTCCGAGCTTCCAATGAACCACCCCTGCTGGTACAAAGGGCTGAGATACTGCACGATCTCCTCCTTCGTCAGATATGGACACGGATAGTTCGGCGCGTCGGGCAAGGGAGGGAGCGGCAGGAGCCCACGCGCCTTCGCATTCGCCTCGCGCTCCCTGCGCCGTTCTTCCTTCTGTGCCTCGGTTCGTGGTCCAGGGCTCCTTGTCTTTATTTCATTCTATGTTATGGCTCGAGATGTAGGTGCTGGATACTCACGGATGGTGGGAGCTGTCCTCTGAGCTTGTAGGCGAAGCTGAGAAACTCTCGTCCCGACAAGGATTGAGGTCGGTCATTGGAGGTTCTGCATCTTGTACAGGAGTCCCTGTAGGCTCGGATGCAGGCTCGGCACTTGTAGACGAGGGATGTTGGTCTGTAGACTCAGAGGTCGCCCTGGCCCAAGTCGCGTGGAAGGGACGATGGTGGGAGCATGTTGAGAGTTTGGGCGGTCTCTTTCCAGCGAGCAGACCAAGCTGGAGGGACTTCTTCACCGCGAAGGCATGGACTAGCATTGGCGTGGGAGCAAAACAGGCAGATTCTAGGATATAGCACTAAGCAGACAGTGACGGACCACGGTCTTCCCAAATCCTGAAATTGGCATCTTCGTGGCGTGGGAAACAGCAGTGACTGCGAGCGCTTCCACAGCTTGCTCCCGACCAGGCTAGGTTCGCAGATCGAACACTAGTACCCCGCGCTGGTGTCATTGTGCCAGTCGGTTCTCAGCGCAGACGCAATATAATAAGTGCAGAATCCAGATGGTACATATACTGTAACAACGGTGACATTGCTATGCTAGTAGTGCTGAGCGCGCGAGCTAGTAGCTCACAGATCAAACTAAGCAACTCCCCCAACGACGTCGGAAGCATATATATTTCGAGACAAGCAATGCTAGCAACGATAACAACAGCCAACATCAAGCAATACAGCATATAAGACCGAGATAGCAAAGCCCTTGAATAGTCAAGGTCTGTACGAGATGCAGGCACGGTACGATCGATGCAGAGCAGGATGATAGATAGCAAGGAGATAGAGCAAGCACGTTTGTGCACGACGAGGGATAGCGAGGCAAGAGCGATGAGCAACGACGACAAATCATACAAAACGGGATTTAAGCAAAGCGGCAGCGACGGAAGCGAGGCGGGCGACGGGAATAGCAAGTGTGGCGGGACAGAGCGGTTAACCAAGAAAGCAGCAAAAAGTGCGTGTCTACAAGCGATCAGGTCAGTACAGGACAGCAGGAGTCATTTAAAAGAGAGCGAGATTTTGGAGAAATGTGCTCAGCGAGCTTCTCAATCTTGAGACGAATCGGAAGGCGTGCTTCCCTGTCTATACGCCGGGGCAGGAGGCGCGGGACCAGCACCAATGCCCAGCCCAGAGCCGGGCGCCCCACCAACACCAGTGAGTTGGCCAGTAGCGACATTGACAGTGTCGCGTGCCAAGTTGAGGCTGGGATGCAGAGTCGGCTGAAGGATGGGCGCAATTGGAACGGGTGCCGCCTGCGTAGTGACATTGGACATCGAGGGCGTCGCGCGCCCTCTCGAGGAGTTGGAGGGCCGGCCGCTGGACCTTCCAGTCGTGGGCATGGTGACGCGGAACGTAGGGGCAGTGGAGACAGGGTTTCCGGGCTGAGTGGGACGAGCGGACGGCTGCGAGGGTATACCCATGGTTCCCTGGAACGTGTTGAAGGACGCCTGACCAAAAGTCGGCTGGCCGAAGGAAGGTTGGCCGAACGTGGGCTGCGCTTGCACACCGGGAGCAGCGCCTGGCGAGCGGGTGTAGGGAGACTGGCCGCGCCTGGCGTTGTTCCGCGCAGCTGCGCCGGGCTCGGTACGCGAGCGGCCTTGGCCAACGACGTGCCCACCATTACGAAGCTCCGGATCAATGTTGATCTCCTCGAGGGGTGCCACAGACACGGAGAAAGCTGCGGTCTGACCGAGGGTTTGACTAAGGGTTGGAGTCGCTGCAGTGTTCAGGGTCAATGTAGTGTTCAAGGTAGCGTTCTCTTCGTCAGAACTACTTTGGTCATCCATTTGGTTGGAGGCGGAGCCTCCTTGCATGGTAGCAAGACGCTCGCGCTCTGCCTTGTTGGGACGCTTGTTGCGCTTGCGCTCGCGTTTATTGCCTAAACCAGCGCCGATATCAACGGTCCAGTAGCTGCCCTTGCCAGGCTCAGTGATGTCCCTCGCCACCTTGCGGAACAGCTTGTTCAGAGAAAGGTTGTGGCGGATAGAGTTCTACAAGGCAACAATGAGTCTCATACGTGATCACGAAGTAGTGACACGCACCTGCCAGGCCTTGTCCTTTGCGTTGTCCCTGAACCACTGGAACCTGTCCTGCAACGCCTGATATATCTCTTGCAGCGTTAAGCGTCTCTTGGGGCTCGACAGAATAGCAGCCTTCACGAGAGTCGGATACGGGTAGTTGGCTTCTGCCCCGGATAGGTCGGATCCGCGAGCATGTCCAACGTAACCTCGTCCTCGGGAACGGGTGAACCAAACGGATCTGTGTCTGTCGTCGAGCTCGCTGTGTTCGCAGGACTGAACGGCGCCATCGGAGGCGGCGAATGCCTGATCGGTTGAGGTACCACTGCTTGAGGATGGACATGCCGCACTGGACTGGCATAGCTCGGGGGCGCCCCCACGTCGTCAGGGGGGAGGAGACAGTTGACGCATTTCATAATCAATCGCAGGAGGAGGAGACGGTTGGCGCATGTCATAATCAACTGCAGGAGAAGGAGGGCCTCGCTCGAATTGCGGGGCTGGGGGGTCGGGCAAGCGCACCGGCGGATCCTGCGCCCTGGGAACATAGGGCGGGCTCTGCGGCTCGCGGGCTCGAGGATAGGTGTGCGTCCTCGGGCGATAGTAGTCTGCCAGAGGGATCGTGCGGCGCGCTCTCGTACCTCACATGTCCAAGCCAATCCGCCGCGCCTGCGCGTCGTACGCTGGGTACCGCTCCGGGTTGAAAGGCAGGGGCGCGTTCAGCGGCTCGTGCATGTGGAACACGCCTGCCATCGACACCTGCTGCACTGCACGAGGACGTTCCCGACTGCTCTCGTCGCTCTCGTCGCTCCGCTCGCTCCCATTGCCGCTGTCGTCGCTCTCCTGGCTCCGTTGGCTGCGCTCGGAGCCGCTGGGACTGCCGCTGCTGCTTCGTCTGCCGGAATACTGGGGATCAAACATATCAGAAAAGCACATCGGATAAGCAGAACTCTAACTTGCCTGCGTCGACGGCGTGTGTGAGGGCAGTGGCAGAGCACGGCCACGGTAGTCGACAGGTGCATGTTGAACTTGCTCGTGGCCGCCTATGGGCGCGTAGCGCAAGCTCGGCGGGCGCGGAGGGGCCTCCCTCGGGACATACGGAGGGTCGTCGACGTAGATCGTTGCATGAAGATGACTGGGTCGTCTGCGATCACGAAAGCCCTGAGTCTGGCTCGCGAATTGTGGGCGTCGTGTGGCGTAGTCCGGATGCGCCTGGTGTCCACGAGGTGGGGGCCCACCACCGCTCGCATCGCTCGACGACTCGGATTCAGAGCCTGATCCATCTCTGCTGCGACGGGCCTGAGGAGACTCGGGGAAAGCTGGCAAGGGTGGCGGACGGTTCGTCGAGAATCCGTGAAGGCGCCTGGAGGGGCTGTGGCCGTCCATACTTGGAATGCGGACCCACAATGAAAAACAGGAAGTGGTTGTCGTGAGAGAGTGCAGGCGCCCTAGACGCGCGGCGTAGCATCCGTTTGCGACGAGTGGCCAAGGTGGTATCGTGAGGAGATCGTGAAGATGGCGTGGTGGTCCGCGCGAGGACGAGGAAGACGGGCGGGGGCGCGCCTCTTCTCACGGCAATTCCGCAATTTCTACCTTTCTGGCCATGCCAGATCACGAAAGGTACGCGCTTTGAAGCGGGGACAGCTTTGACAACGTCCCTGAGCCGCCGTTGCCGGTGGACAATGCATGCTCGAAAGAGCGTGCGGCGTGGCCGCTCCCGTTCCCAGCACACTAATCCCTGTCAAAGCAAGTGTTTCAGCTACTTCACGTACTAACCTCATATCGTTTGGCCAGACTATCATCTTTGCTCAGGCATCGATTGCCAGAGGCTAGGTGCCAACAAATTTGAGTGGCACTTCCTGGTTACACTCAGTCGAACCTTCGGCGACAATGCCTGAAGCGGCCACTGGCATCACCATCTAGAAGCCAGAACGCATCAGGTGCGCTGCTTGTTTCTCTCGGGACGCGACTTACTGACGCTAAGGCTTTGCTTTGTGCTCCTCATTCGCACTGCGGGTAAATCACCAGAGACGATCCGATGAATGTAAGTGGCTGCCAGTGGCAGTGGCGCACTTTGTGGTCGCCTGTAGGCGCCGCCGATCGCCCTGGTACTCGAATTGTATATCCAACAGTGCGTTCGGGCTGTCTATCATGGAACTCACGCAGGCATGCCCGACCCAGGTCCTTGCCAGAACAAGTATTGGCCCATCGCGTTCTCTTCTTCAATATGCCCAATTCGAACCAGGAGCTGCCACCGTCCGAGTCAAGAACCCCATCCCCTCGCACAATCCTCTCTGCGCTTTGGCTCACTTCTTTCGACTGCAGATCACACTCGAAGCGGGGTTCGAAGGTTGCCAAGGACAGCCGGGTTTGCTCTTCGAGTTGACTGGTTGAACGCAGCACGACAGAGCACGGCGACCGACAGTGCAGAACTTTGTCCCAGCGTGGGTTAATTCTTTGCCTAGTGGCGTGTAGACGGTGCCTTCAAGCAACTGGTCCCGCATTGTCATTGATTTGCAGCGCTTCCCCTTTACATTCATGTCAGATCTAGAGTCGTTGCACTTGCATTGCCAACGCAGGGCATACGAAGTGGCGCAGCTTCTGTCTGCAGCCTGACTAGCGACTGGAGTCGGGAGTAACATAACACCATTTATGTTAAGCCAGATTAAGGTCGTTCCTATGTATATGTTTCACACAATGAAACGACGTCGACGCCCGTCGTCGATACGCAAGCATCCACGATCCTCTCCGGGTTCCCAACCTCTCAGGCTTGGTGGTTGTCGGAAGAGGCGGCGCGCGGCTACCGAACGACCGGCATATTCCGCTGGCGCTCTCCGTTTCTTGATTTGGAAACTGCAGTCTGTCCAGAACTTGATAGAAACCGCTGGGCCTCAGTTCTACCTTGTCACTTTGTTGACCAGTCCAGATTAGCTCGTAATGGCAGGAAGTCGATATGAATACGTGAAGAAATTCGAGCTTCCCGATCCATTGCTGATGGGAACGTTTCTCGTTCTGCGCATCGACGGACATGCGTTTCACAAGTAGGAGCGTCGAGCTAGCTTTCAAGCCCAAGGCACTAACGAACGAACCTCATGACAGGTTATCAGAAGCGCACGACTTCGCCAAACCAAACGACGAGCGCGCTCTACAACTGATGGATCACGCTGCACGCGATGTTATGAACGAGTTCAAAGAGATCTGTCTTGCCTTCGGCGAGTCAGACGAGTACAGGTAGAGGTCATCCTTGTGTTTATGGTCATACAGTCTGACGTTCTCTGGATCTGCTATCTGCAGCTTCCTCTTTCGAAATGCACGACACTTTATAACCGCCGCCAGTCCAAGATCCTTACCACCGTCACATCCCTTTTCACTTCATCATACGTCTTCAACTGGTCGAAATACCTACCAGACAAAGAGCTGAAGTATCCACCTTCGTTCGACGGCCGGATTGTTATGTATCCCTCGGCGAAGGAAATCCGCGACTACTTCGCATGGCGACAAGCAGACAGTAAGCAGCCGCCTGATCTCCTGACTGCTCACGCTGAATTGGCTGATGGTCAGCCTGAAGCGCACATAAATAACATGTACAACACGGTCTTCTGGGCGCTCGTGCTTCAGGGTGGAGAGAGCACGACTCAAGCGCACGCTACACTCCGGGTGGGTACGCAGTCTGGCGGAGCATGGAACCTGACACCGACATCGAGTACAGGGAACGGTGTCCAGCACAAAACACGAGATACTGCATTCGCGGTTCGGTACCAACTATAACAATCTGCCTGCACGATATCGGAAGGGTAGTATTCTCGTACGCGAACAGGTCCGTGATAGCAATAGAATGTTGAGGCATGCCATTCTTATTATGTTTATTTTAGGTCGTTCCCGACGCAAGCACTCTACTGGCACCAGGGCCTGAAAGGGCAGCAGGTTCTCCTGATGTCGAGAACTCAATTAGCCCTGAACTTAGTACGCGCAAGCCTGCAAAGAAGCGAAAGCGCAGTTCACGGTAGAACTGCTGCACGGTGACATCATCGGCGACGAATTCTGGGACCAGCGACCCTATTTGCTCGCGGAATAGCCAGGCTGCGCACAGAAGGCTTACGCTACGTCTTCTATTCAGTTGAGCCGTTGACTTCTAGTGTGCCTAATGATAATGCAGCTCCATGTGGAACACCCCAAACTAGCTGTGCTGTGCGCGTACTAATGCCATTCGCCGTCTCGAATCGCTCTATGTCGACATTCTGAGAGGTCAGCAGGAGGTAGCTATACGTACATACGACGGATGGTCTTCCGATAGGCGAGAACCCGTGGCACAAGCCGTTCTAATTAACCAAGAAGGCTCACTCCAAGATGTCCGTCCTTCCTAGGATAGACCGTGGTCGTCTATACTACATGTCGACGTCGACCATCGTCAGCACATGTAAGTCAAGAATCTCATAGGCCGACAAATTAACCGCGATGAATCGGCTCGGTCACATTTGCGTCGACTGATATGCTTTTTTGTATCTCTCCGCGACATTTCCAGCAGTGTACCTCGATCGCGAGGATCGAGAGGCGGTGCAATTGAAGGGATGAATTGGACACACCGTGGCGACCCACCACCCATTGGGGAATCTGGAATACATGGTGCACAAAACTTCCTCATTCTATCCGCCGCTATTACTGAAGCTCCGGCATTGCACCCGCGCACAGCTTCGAGCATAGTCGGAGGCGTGCCTGCAGTGGTGCACTGAACTTAGACATTGCGCATGCGGCGTATCCGTCGCAACTTCGGACAACCTCATACCGGACGTACGATGGCGTGGATTGCAACATCACGATGGCTTCAGCACAGGGGACACGGCGGCAGGAAGCAGGGCTCACATCATGGTTATGACCACCTCGGAGAACCATGCCAACCCTGACTTGAACCTAACACAGCGTGATGCTTGCCTTCTTCCCCGCATCCTCTCCGACGCACGCTCAACGCGTCGCTCTGACCGAGCATCCGGTACGTAACATGCTCTGCTATGTCGCCTTTACTGTATCGAACAGTACGGCATTACTACTAAGTAGTACTGAGTACACGGCCTCTAATCACTAAGGCATTGACTTAGAGGCTATGGCTGCAACCATATACTGTAACCTCATCGCGGCGTGCAGAGTTGAATATCCCTGGGACATTTGGAACGAGCTCGAGGACATATTTGAACGACTGTAGTACTCGACTGCAACTCAACGTCGACGTCGACTGCACCGATGCGGCCTGCCTGAAAAGGGAAGGTGTGACTCGATGCCTGGCTGTCTGCAGTCGCAAGTGACTCTTCACACATCACACACGCGCTCGCCTGCACGACAACGTCCGACTCATCCCTGACCTTCATTCTCGACCACCACCATCGCCCGCCGCATCCAATCGTGCAGGCTGTGCACACGGACGACGTCGACGCCGAACGACGATGAGCAACACCACCACTGCCTCCGCATACCCGTTCGTGCGCCGGAGGATCGGCCGGGCGCCCTCGCCTCCCACATGGGCGTGTTACGAGCAGATCCCGTACGACGATGACTACAGTGACAGCGGATCAGAGGACAACTCGTGCTCGGAGGACGACGAGGATTATGGGCGCATCGTCCACCGTAGCAGCGACGTCTCGGACGGAGATCGCCACGGCGTGCATGAGAGAGAGGAACATGCGGGTCGCCCAGACGGTGGCATGGAGATTGATGAGAGCGACGAAGCCATGTCCGAGCAGAAGATTGCCGAACTGAAGAAGGATGTCAAAGGCAAGCAGCGTGCCATTGATCCTGAACCTGAGAGCCCCAAGAGACAGCATCGGCGAAAGCGCCGCCAGCCTGTCTTCACTCTGCGACCGATCCTGACCATCCAGAGGAGCCAAGGATTTGTATGGAACCAGGTATGAACATAATCTGCTGCTGCACGACATGGATTGCTGACCCATGTGTACATTATACAGGATCTATTTGTCCCGCCGTATATCAAGGACAGATGTTCGTTTCTTTCCTCCCCATGCCGTGCTTGTTCATGTTTCTCCGATTCTGACCCTGCCTTGCTCCCGTTTGCTTGGCCTTCATACAGATGTTGCCTCCACGTCTCCGCCGAATGGTTCTGGATTCATTTCATCCTCGGTGTCGTCCAACAACTCGTCCACGATGGATTACGAGGTGGAGGTCGTGGAAATCCGGGTGAAGGAGGGCGAGCTCAACGATATTCTTCCCCATTGATTTTACATACTATCGCTTTCGCTTTCATTCCACCATTTCTCCGCATTGCTTCCACATGTTCTGTCCATAGACCATCCTCATTGTATATCGATTGCACACATATACCTCACCACTTTGTATCACATCTATACACTTGGTAGCGCGCTCTGCTAATGCTATTAATACGGACTCGGTTCACCAGCTCATGAGCTGGCGCGACTTGTATGCAACTTGTTGTCAGACTGTAGCCAGCAGCGCGTCTTCAACTTCCCGCATACGAGCAGCCTCCTTCTCTTCTTCTCTTTGCTTCTCCTTCACTGCTTCTGCTGCCCTTGCAATTTTGTACGAAGGGGTCACATACGGCTTGTAATCCAGGTGCTTCTTGACATAGAAGCACATATATGCCTGAGACTGTGAACTCAAGCATGCTCGAAGGCTCGAATGTGAGACTCTGTGAAATTAGCCGTAAGCCGTTGGGAGGGTCAAAGAGTTATGAAACCCACTTGTCGTCATCGAACCTGTACCACTATCACGAACCGGTTTAGATGAAGTCCTCTTACGACACAGGCTTACGTACCTCATCCTGAGAGCGAGCGAAACACGTGTAGTGCCCATTGTTGATCTGGCCTTCGTGACAGACCACGGCGAATAGATCGTATTCATACATACTGCCGGGCCCCGGCAGGCTGCTTCGTGCTTTCATAAGATGTCCGAAGCCGAGGGTCGAGGGAGTAAACTCACGAAGACGAAGCGGAGTCTGGTACTCCGTCCGTCCCCTCCTGCTCTCTCACAGCCATAGCGAGAGAGGTGTAAGGGGCCATGTTGATGCTCGACGGGAATCGGACTTGGGCCTCAATCTTCTGTGCCGCCGTCTTGTCTCCGGACTTGTGCTCGAAGCGCTTCACCCGCGAATCAATGGGAGGCACGAGTGCCAGAATTACGCGGATTCTCACCTTGAACTGGAAGCTCAGGACGGGCGGCAGCTTTCGGAGGCTCAGTCGCTTGTTCGCCTCCTGGACAGTGCTACAGGATTAGCATCGAAGACGAGCACAGTCTCAAAAATAGCACGCACATGGGAAGGTTTCCCACATTTGGCGCAATCGTACCCGCTCGGGCCCAGTTTCTCCGGCTGAGTAAACCTAGAATGCCATGAACAGGAACGTCGATGACCACAACGGGCAATAGTCACCTCCGCAAGCAGGAAGCAAGGGTCAGTTCGTGTTCGGCGTGTCCCCCGCTACCTTTGTCCTGCAATTCCAGACTGATGTCCAGCATGGGATCTGACGTGCTTGTAACGTTGCCACACCGACCGCACTTGACATCGCTCTGCAAAAGCCCTGCAAATATCGAATGGACAATGCAAATGCACTGGAATTTGGTTGAACCTCGGCTCGTTGAGTGGATGTGATTCAAGACGGCCATGAAGAACTCGTGTGCATCTTGCTGCGCGTATCCAGACAGCTCCGCTGAAGCGCGCCACGTCGTCGCCAGGAAGCTGGCGGGACCATATGGTGCTGCATTCTCCGAGTACATCTGTCCGAAGTCATCTCGAAAATGAGAATCAGTACGTATGGCGGATGCAGATGGAAGTTCTGACCTCAGAGAAAAGCTTATCCATCTCGCAACAGGTGCAATCTTTGTTCTTGCATAGCAAGTGGTTGTGCTTATCGCTGAGAAAAAAGTCGCGAAGCAGTGGGTTGACGATGAAGGACTGCAAGATTGCGTTCATGAAACATGTATTTCCGAGGTTCAGGAGCCCGCGTCGTGCTACCCAATCGAATGGAGACCACAATCGTCAGTAAGCGATGCCAATGTGCTCAAGGTTAGGCTGTCCAGCTGACCTTGACAGGGCATAGAGATAGCCGCCTCAAGCATCGCACTTTCTTTGCGGTTGGGCTTCCAGGGTTCGAACGGCTGCCGGTCCTTCCTCGCCGCTGGAAGTGTTACCGTCAGATAGGTTGAGTGAAATCACAATCAGTTTACCTCCCACTATCTCTTCTGCACCAATTGTTGCAATTGCAAATGTACGTGCTGTGGCACTATCATAAACGAAGTCAGTGCACGCGTTGCAGTAGATGAATCCTGTCTTGACGTCGACACCTGTGCGAAGGTCAGCCTATGATCCGTATATCAGAATTAATGATACAGAGTGTACTGAGTAGACAGCATCGCCGTCGTGAAGGTACGGGAAGAGCGATACCAACAAAAGTCATGACCGGCCTCTTCAACGTGGTCCCTCATATGACCTTCATTCCAGCACCCGGTGAAAGGGCAGTGCAAACACGCGAACGGTCGCAGAGTGGATTGGCAAGTATCGCATATTGGAAAAGATAACTGCCAATGTAAGGGGCCGTTCAGTTGACTGTCAGTGCGCAACAAAGAGGCTACGCACCTTGCGACGCTTTGCGGGGCGTGAGGCATGATTGAGACGTCGAATATTCCAGATTCCGAGTGCCCTAATCTTCTGTACAGATTCCTCCTTATCTAGAGGGTGCGATTCGATGTGTGGACACGTCGCAAGACCGGTCCCGGTGGAGGTAAATGGAGCATCCTAACGAACGCAGTGTTTGTCAGTCCCTGCACGGTGATCCTCGAGCACTTCGATGTGACTTCACCTTGCTCATGATGAATACGTTCAAATGAAAGCAGACAGGACCTAATAATCTTGAAGACAATTAATGCCACGAATGTCGTGTTGTGGCTGCTTGGTGGCTGCGTACTGCCAGACCGGTCCTGCCGGAACTGACGGAGAGCGCGCCGACGCGCGGACGTGTTTGGTGCACGTGATGCTGTGTTTGTCCCATAAATGGCTACTAGCTAAGTTACTTACGTCCGTATACTGGTATCGTCCTTTCCGTTCACTCTGCGTCTCTCGACTTGCGTCGCTCATTAATCGTGCTTCTTATTGGATAGAGACGAGAGCGTTGTTCTCAATAGCCACCTTGACTACATCTCCTTGAGGTCATGAGACTTCTTAAGAGCCTTTTTGCGAGCTGTCTCGGTGGTAGCGAGGACCCGCGGGGCGTAACTTCGCCGACCGAAACGCAGCATGACAGTTCCCGGTGCAAGTTCTGTAGCGCTTCGCCGGAAAATGGCTTCGATGTTGTCTGGGAGGTCAGTCTTCGCCGTCTCCTAGTTCTTGCCCGACCGAATGAGTGATGACAGGACGAATCTTTCACCGTATTCACGGACCGAGATCCAGCAGCTGCGCACCATTTCCTTGTAATTCCCAAAATCCACATTGGTGAGTACAGGATTCTGTACTCTGAGTTTCAGCCTTCAAAGTACTATGAACGTACAGACAATGTCAAATCGTTGACAGCAAAAGACGCTCCAATGGGTATGTCTCATGTATTCGCTAGCTTTCGCCATTCATGATTATGGTGCACAGTCAGCAGAATGTCCGAGATTGGCCATCGTGTCTTGGACGATCTGAAGGTACCTACAACATCACAACGGTAAGTCTTCCGTCATAGGACCGCCAAGGCTAGACACGCTGCTTATGGTCGCAAAGTTTGGGTTTCCATATACCCCCTTTCTTTTCAGTCAATCATCTACATATGCATGCCCAAGGCTTGCCTTATTGTTCTACCGCACGAGCTCTTAAGTACCGCGTATCCGCTGGTAGCGGGGCGCACGGTAAGGGGTTCAGCTGGTTCTGCGAAGCAGATCAGGCTGTTCGCATCTTAGCGAAAGGCGGCCAAATTGCAGTCTTCCCTTGCTGAGACGGACTGTATAGGGTTGCTACTCAATATCATACTTATAAATCCCCTTGCAGCCTAGTCAGTGCGCCCGTCTGCACGTGTCGGGTACGTCCACCGAATCGCCACCCGTGTTCTACTGTAAACGTCTGTTCATCTCGGGAGGCTGGCTTCCAAGTGCTACCTCCACCGGTCCTCGTTGTAACATCAGGGACTCAGTCGGTTTGAGTCATACCACTGCCTCCGCGTCACTCATCTGCTGCCGCTTGCTTCTCGCTAGGTCCGGCCTGGAGGCGCTGCGCGCACTATCGATGCTAACTCGAAATTGATAGCAAAATGCCTCAAGTGACGACTTCTTGGATGACGTGGACGTTATGACGACTTGTATGTTGCAAAAGGTTCGTGCCTTCATATCCGCTTTTGGTTCGATGATTGTCACATTTGCTGACCTCCTCTCCAATCGGCGCGTCCTAGTCAATACTGGCGCACTGCCTGTGTAGATTCTAGCGCGATCTATCATACAGGCTTGCAGATGCCGGATACCGACATGCTGCTCAGGTACGTCTCAACCTACATTGGTGTCGACGGGATCATCGGGTACATGAACGTCATGGATAGGCTCGCAATCATAGGTCTCAGCAACTCCGCGAAATCGATTCACATGGGTCCAGACTGAAATGTATGGGCTTCTTGCGTGTTTGTTTCTTCCATCGTTGACCACAATTGTAGCAGGCACTGCACTATATCCAGCGGAATGCTGCGTGCATGTGAGTAGCAGCGGCAGTTTGCAGGTGTATGGCTACTCTGATTGTGTTGCAAGCGCACCGTTCGCCCCGAAGGTTCCTGTTTCTAATGACAGTGCCTCAGGGAGCAGTGGGATCTGGCCGGGCTGCTCGCATGCTGCCGCCTTCACATGGGACTCGACCTCAGGGTCCTCTGAGCCCAGCCTCATGACACGGTGAAGGCATCCAGCCCTCAGGAACGTCAACGAACGAATGCTAATGTGCCATTTGCTATCCATGTTCAGCTGACTGTGTGCGAAGACCCTCTACGGTATTTCTCTCGACTTTCGCCTCAGATCCGGTGAGAAGCGCGCTTATATTTATCGATTCTCGAAGCATAAATATGTGTCCCAGCCGCAAGAATATCGAAGACGAGGGCGTCGGGACCGCAGCTCTCACTCTACCTTTTGTCCTGAGATGAGGTTCCCAGCAGATCAACGTCCGTTAGTCGGGCGCCGCCGGACACAAGCAACGTATCCCTCCGTATCCTCCGTTCATGTCAGGAGCTTTGCTTCGAAGGAAACTCGGCACTCCGGAGACTGGTCGTGTCTGACGAGCTTCCGGTAGAAGATTTCGTCCCGCCTATTTGAAGCAAGCTAACTCGTCTGACCCGAGGCTACGCCTCCGTGGTATGCCATCCTTGGGCGCAATCCACATTGGTAATCGTCAGTGTCCCATTCTCAATCTGCAATCGTGTAGCGAAAATTTGGGATCCTTGAGAATCCTGCCGTAAACACTCCCTGTGTGAATGTACACGTTGGGGGACAGAGTACTACTGCCACGCTGAAGATCTATCTCCCACCGCTATTGTTAGATCGCGCTGTACACGGACATGTAAGGCCATATCCACCAAGACGCTCTTCGTTGTCACGCTACCATGCCCTAATGGCCGGTGCACAGGTTCTGCATACCGATCCATGACGGAACAGACTTCAAGACCACCTAACGTAATCTGCCGTAACCTTCCTCGGTATGGGTCTTACAGAACTTGCGGTTACCCCCTATCCGTCACTAACAGGCCATTTCTCCGCCATCTAGATCTCGGAATGGATCTGTAGCGACCAAGATCGCCGCGGAAACCTGGAATGCAAACGATATCAGTCATTGTGCCGGTCGACCCGTGCCGTGGGTACGGAACATCATTGCCTCCGAAGCATGATCACTTTCAGGAGTTACACGGATCGTGTTTGGACAAGGAGAAGACTGCTCTTCCAGCGGCAAGACGTGGAAGGTGCCTGCCCGTCCCAGAATAGCGTTGAGGCGGTCTGGAATTGGATGTGCGTGCACGGCAATTGCTAGCTCATGCAAGCATGGCTCAGTCTATCGCGTGACATTTACTCCTTCCGTTGGTTTTTCGCGCGGCAAATTGATTCAATAACCACTAGCATTGGCCCTTCACACCACAGAAAGGGTATAAAAGCCACTACCTGGCTTGCAGTTTACCAGGCCCCCACGGATCCAGCCATGACCAAGCTCCTCGCTTCAGTTCTTTGCGCTCTTGCCTTGACGTCCGCGGCTCTCGCTGCCCCCACTGGGGGTGCCGCTGCGTCGGTCGATGCTATCCCCTCTTCGGTATTGACCGCAGAGCCAGAACAGGAGACGACACCGCATGCTAGCGACGACCCCAATAGCGTCTTGTGGAACCTCACCACAACCGTCGACCCTCCTCAGCCTATCCGAGGCAGTCTTGGGGCCCCCATCATGGCACAGCAGAATATCCCTCTGCAACAAATGAACCCCGACCTCCTCGCTCCCCCGACTACGGACAATGGTGACATGTAAGTTCACCATTCTCCTCGAGGTTCTGTCGCGCGTCCTGATATTCATCATCAGACCTAACTTGAAGTGGTCCTTTACGATGAGTACGAATCGTCTCCAGACGGGCGGCTACGCCAGGCAACAGAATAGTTCGTCATACATTCTCCCTACTATATATCACCCAGTTTGACAGTAGACCTTCGTTCCAGTCAATCAGATGTCCATTGCCACATGTAAGCATAGTTTCTCTACCCCTCTACAAGATTCTGAGCTCCCTCAAAGCTATGGCTGGTGTCGACATGCGCCTGGAAGCCGGTGCAATCCGGTATGTAATGCTGTATCATGCCCTCGTCGGTGTTCTGATACGAACACTTAGAGAATTGCATTGGCATAAGACAGCGGAGGTATGTTCGACATTCTATCGAAAAGCGCAGTCCGCTAACGCACGTGGAAGTGGGCCTACGTCCTCAGTGTACGTACCGCATCTTCGTTCTGCCACGGCACGCTAACTTTCATTCAGGGCCAAATGCAAATTACCGCGGTTGACTCGAGTGGTCGAAACTTCTTGGGCACGGTGGTATGATATTGCACCAACTTATTCGTCCTTAGTCGGCTGAGGTTATGAATCATAGAACGCTGGTGATTTGTGGTATTTCCCGGCTGGTATCCCCCATAGTCTGCAGGCAACGGCAACGAACCCTGACGGAGCGGAGTTCCTTCTGGTACGTCATCACTGTATGACATAGAGCTATATTTACGACGGCGCCAATAGATCTTCAATAGCGGAGATTTCAGCGAAGACTCTACCTTCTTGGTGAGTGTATCAACATGCAGCCCACGAGTATTAGCACTGATGAGTGCGTGCAGCTGACCGATTGGTTGGCGCATACGCCAAAAGACGTCCTCGCAAAGAATTTCGGCACTACCATCGGCGCCTTCGACAATATTCCTGCCCAGCAACTGTACATCTTCCCCGGAGGTGAGTCGTTCGTGCCGTGCTGCGGTTGCGACGTCTGACGCATGTTCCATCAGCGGCTCCTTCTCCGGACGCCGTGGCGCCTGAGGATCCCCAAGGTCAAGTTCCGTTGCCATACACGTTCCTGCTGTCGGAAACTCCGGGTACCACGTACGCTGGTGGTTCTGTGAAAATTGCCGACTCGACGACTTTCAATGCTTCCACCGGCATCGCCGTTGCTGATGTCACCGTTGCTCCTGGCGGCATGAGGTATGTGTATGAATATGCTGCATAGACATTCATGTCTTACACCTCTTTAGGGAATGCATGTGCGTATTCACGATCATTGACTACCCGAACGCGTTCCAATCAAAATTTCATTAAGTGGCACCCGACACAAGACGAGTGGACTATTATATGTAGGTGTTCTATTGTGCCTGTGCGCTCTTTTCTCATGGAGTCATCTTCCATGGGCAGTTCCGGGAACGCTCGTGTCACGGCTTTCGCGTCTACAAGCACTGCGCGCACGTATAACTACCAAGTACATATTTTCTTAGTAAAGCCGTCATAAAATGTGCTGATCAATGCTTCCAGGCTGGCGACATAGGGTTCTTCCCAGCATCGTATGGTGCGTTGCTCAACAGCTCCGATCACGTAGCCCTCACAAGCTAATATCACACGTGCAGGCCACTACATCGAGAACATCGGCGACACCGACCTGCACTTTTTGGAGATCTTCAATACCGGTACGTTTCGGAAAACATATCCCAGAAATATTCTCACCGTGTTCTGTAGATGTTTACGAAGATGTCAGCTTGAACCAGGTGAGACTCAGGTGTCTTCGTTCCTCACGTCGGACCATCACTAACTCAAATGACTAGTGGTTGGCTGTGACTCCTCCTGAGCTCGTCCAGGAACATCTGGATCTGCCGAACGACACGCTAGCCTCCCTGAGCAAGACCAAGCCCATCATTGTCGGGAGCACTTCAGTTTAAGGATGTGGGGATTAGCGATGGACTTAGTACGTGATATCCGGTAGACCTTGAGCCATGTATATGTGACCTCTTCTATACTGGATTACGTATAATGGGACTTACGGAGATCAACAGCTCTGATATATTGGTTAACGTTATGCATTGTATTCTGTGCGGCGAGATCAGTATTTGGTGGTCGGAGTGCGTGGCCCAGAGCATGCTTGACAACTGGCCGCCCCGCGACTCTCACCGAGTGACTGATACCGCATTTGGAGACGCTCTCTGAGTATAGAAGATTACTGATAGGGAACGGAATAACACGAAGCGCAGAACATTGGGAACAACCTGAATCCGACCCCGTTTCCCTGTGTCGGCGCCGTACAGTACACGCATCAATCATGCGGCAATTTTGCGACGTGAGATCGAAGGGCCATCCGAACCATCGTCCCCAACGACCCGACCCTCTTCTGGAAGCCTCAAGCGCGGTGACTCCTCGTGATATTTATTCCCCAGTGAGCATTCAAATATTCAATACGTGATTGTCACGGCAAATGCACCTATGACAGTGAGACATAGTTGTGGACATTCAATCTGACTGGACATGGCTTTTCCGGCAGTGGCCGGCTGTCATGTCGTCTTAAGAGTCCACGGGCATCGGATGCGAAGACAGTCGTGCAACTGCGCTTCGCCATGCGGACACCGTCCGAAGTTGTTCCTCAGCCTGAGAGTCGGAATGATCCTACTATGGATCCCCGCCGGCACTAAGTGTGAGAGAATCTGGGTTTCAGGCTTCGCCGCGCGTAAATGGCTCGGAGACAAAAGACTCGCCTTCGGATGCGTAGCTTGATGGGTAATGCAGGGCACTCATGCCAAAAACCGAAAATCTCGGACACGCTATTTTGTGGTGAAATGAAGAAAAGCACTGCTCTTAGTACGCGGCTCACGATGAGTTCGTTCTTGGAAAGGTCATCTTTCTGGGCCTATAAACCCCTGCCATCCTGAACCTGACCTGCATGAAGTGGAGGAATGTCGATTTATCAAATACAAACACAATACAAGAAGCGGTCGATAATTAGACAGGCGCCCCACTGGCATGACCTCCCTTCGACCCGAAAGTCCCAGTGCTCTACGTAACTCATCAACTTGCAGTTTACATCGTGTAGACCGGTCACCATCCGAGAGCCTGACAGCCGTGGAAGCTAGCTGTCGAAACGTAGCCACCCCGGCCGCCATGCTCTCGATGGCAGGGCAAACTTTCGCACCCGCCCATGATGCCATCCTAAACTGAGGTCTGTCAGCATCGACATAGCAATCACGGGACCACAGCCATTGCGCAAGCCTGAGTGGCGGATTGAAATCCAGGTACGTAGGAACCGAGCGTGTAAACGACACGCTCTGCTCCGACACGACCAGGCGAAGACTATACATGCGCGGGTCAGGATACATCCCACCAGTTTATCTTCGCCGGTCCACAATACATAGCGAAAATCGCAGGCTTGAACCCAGCGTGGACGTCCGCCTTGTTTCAGGTACGGATAGGTCATGATAATGGTAAACAGGGAATTGTAGCCCATTGAAAACCTTGGTCTAGGTCGCTTTGGACCATATACTGTCACGAAGTAGGAATGCTTAGACTTACTTGTCTCACTCTAGGGCGACGAGTCGCCTCCGAACATGTCCCGTAGAGAAGGCCCACGCGGCTGTATCGGACTCGTCTTTCGAGCTTTATGTTGCAGGCAGTCCGAAAGCGTTCTAAAGTCTTTCGCCAGTTCGTTATCATTGGATAGGAAGCTATTGGTAGTAATCAGCAGCTGCCACGTAAATCATGAGGGATGCAAAGTCATGTAGACCTCCATACTTTGTCGTCCGTAAGCCTTCGTGGTCCATTTGGACGAAATAGAGCCCAGTGAGCTTCTTGTCCCTAATCAAGCCCAACAGCCTGTTCTGGGCGACGAATAGCTGACTGTGCTTGGAAACATAGTCGGCGACTTCTTCCCATGTCCATCCCATTGGGTCTGGGTCTCTCTGGATACGCCGCACGTCGATTCGCACCTCACATGTCCACTGTGATAAACTCACCGGCTTGTCGGTATCATGCGTGCGGACGGTGAGTCCAAGGCGGCTCGCACCGCGTGAATTGGTACGTTGAGCGATATTGAACATCGGCGAAATGTCTGTGAGGACGACATGAGAAACGTATTGTGGCGCCACATGCGGTGACCGGAGCGGGAAACTCACAAGAACGATAGAACATTCAGAGGATCGTATGACACCCAGACACTCTGTCAGCGTTTACGCGAGCCGTGGATGTGGTCGTGTGAGAGGTATAGGATGAATCCTGTGGAGGAGTGGACAGGAGTACAACAAGAGTACAACGCGCAGTCCCTCTTCCAGATGGGTACTAGTATCAGGTGCACGTTGCCAAATACGCTAGCGCCTTCACGCTGATAGCGCTACCGTAAAGGGATGTTCCTCCTGACAACAGTGTATACTGTGCAACAAGGATGCACAGCCAAGCCGATGCACTCGATACAACCAGACATTCAGAACAGCACCACGCAAATAAACACGTACCATTCCTGGCCATCTGTCGATTTAAGCCGCGGCCCGCGTGGAATCGGTGGACACATCGTTTCACAAGGCATGTCTAAGTAGCTATGTCTAAGTACTGCAAGAACGAGGCAAGGCGAGCGCACATGCGCCCGCCAAAACCGTGATCATGCAGTAATGAGACAGATCTAACTCCACCTCGTTTCCTCTCGCCCAGTCAACTAGTCAACCCTCCAGCGATTCCAGCATGGGACGCCTGTCAGTGCCTGAGGCCAAACGACGGAGTCAAAGGATCATACATGACCTAGATCGTGCAAAGTACTCACTTGCATGGTAGCTCATGGAGGTTGGTCCAGAAGATTTGCTCGAGTTCAGCGGCTGACCTGGACGCCCATCGTGGGTCGCCACGTTGAGCCAGCAAGGCCAGCATCGATGGTTACCGCGTTGAACCGCCTTTGGCGCTTGCTTTTCTCGTGACATCCCAATGGGATGCATGCAAGATTGTCTCTGCACAGGTTGAATATGTTGTCAACTTTATGTTGCCAGAGAGCGATAGCCGTCGGTACGCCCATCTCCCGGTTGAGCGTGAGCGGCGACAGTAACCAATCCAATGCATTTGAGCGACACGCAAGTGAACCGCATATCTGATCAGAACAAGCTTGCCCAGTCTAGTGGTATGGCAGAGCAATGCGGCGTCGGGGAGTAAGGACAGATAGGAGTGGGTGAAGTTGAAGTTCGGGTGACACGATCAGTCAATGGAGAGATCGGCGGGTCAATGTCGATCGCCCCAACGATCGGAGTCGTCGCGGAATGCTCTAAGATTAGATCTGAACGTTCGACCAGCCAGGGCTCGAGTTTCATACCTTTCTACATTCTCATTAGAACAATTCCTCTATGCCCGACAGGAATCAATCAGATACGAGTCACCTCGAATCCATTTGGACCCACAACTTGGAGATGTGACCGCCATTACGAGAAGGTAGGTTGCTGGCAAACAGGGAGTTCGAATCAGTCCAGTCAGCCTCCGCGGCATACGTCAAAAACGAGCTGGCGACTAGGACAAGACGTAGTCATATCCTTACCCTGAAGCATCTGCAAGAATACGTCGCAGCCGCAAGATATCGCTATGCCGCTCCGACTTACCCAACTCCTCTGCTCGGTCATCGAGTACCTCCTCATTATCTGGGCCTGGATCACCCTGCGTCGTACGAAATCGAACGAAGAAGACATCGAGTCGATCATCGTACCTTACCCTATCCTTGTACTCTCTGTCTCCTCAAGTAGTCGACAGCCTGAAGTAGCAGCTACTCAGCAAGCTATAGTGAGCATCGATGGTGAGCACGAATCTCATATCGTTAATCCTGTCTCTGCTCACCATTTTTCCTCGCAAATACTCTCCATTCGTCTATACAGTCGGCACCCCTGGTAACATTCCTGGCTCAGCACCGAGAATGACGTCCGCGCTGCGCCCTTGAAGCTTGAACAACGCGACAACACCAAAGAGCTCGCATTTGTGCCATCTTCGCCAGTACCACCATCGCCATGCCCATCTCTATCTGTCTCGATAGGATCGTCCGCCTCGACAGTGTCGGTCTCCTTTCCTGCTACGCCTGTGGCTTCTCCCCCATGGAGCAGCTGGAGGTTCGCACCGGGGATTTCGAAGACGCTTCATTGGTCAAGAACGCATATCGGGTTCACGAGATCTCCCGGCCAGTACCTTCCGACCTAGACGTTCCAGATGTTGCCTCGAACCTCAACCTTGGTCTTCTGGCCCCGTCTCCTCCCTGCCCAACCCCTCTCGCTCGCAGGTCGTCGAACCTTGTCCCGATCTACGCCCCCTCTGCATGCGGCCGTCAAGTCAGCCCGTCCCCCTCGCTGACGCACACGCCTGATCCCTTCGGCGCATTCGCGGAGTCATACTTCGCAGATGAACCAAAGGGATCTGTCGTCCACGCCAATGCAGTTCCGGATCTGTACAATTTCGACGTCTATGCGCCGAGCTCGACGCCTCCCAGGCGTCAGCGGACCCGAGAGAATAGGGAAACCCGCGAAGTCAACGCGACTGGTGAGTCCAACTATCTGTGCGGTGGTGATCCGGACTCATCGCACGCAGAGCGGCCAACGTTTGTGAGCAGTGTACTCCAAGTTCCAACCGGACAGCAAGACACCACTCACCCCGCAGCGCGCCAGGGACTAGACGAGATTGCCTGCAAGGTTCCTGCAGAGAATCGTATCGAGGATCCTCCCAAGCTACGAAGGCTCCTTTTGCCTCAAGAAGTCGAGCGCCGTGAGTTGCGCGATCTTTCACCAGCCACTACACCTACCCGCGGCATACGCCCTCTCATGCTCCCTCTCCACGTCGCGATGAGCGACTCAACCGCCGATGCCTCTCCTGCTCTTCTGCAGCGACGTCCAGTACGAGAGGTAGGGGCCGCGAGGCCCCCGCTTCTTCTCGGGAAGCCTCCGGTATCCTACCCGTCCCTTCGGAACCGGCCTTTACCCGCGAGCAGCGTCGCAGATCTCGAGGACGGCACCGATACCCCTGGAGATGCTATCGAGATAGCGGAGAAGGAGAAGGGCGTTCACAAACATCTCGGATGACATCTCGCTGCTTCACGAAATCGGCGTTACCGACAGCCCGCGAGGAGAAGATCGCCTTCAGGCAACCGTCGCCGCGAACGGCACTGTCGCGGGAGAAGCTGCCGAAGACGCATTGGGGGTGCCTGTCCTCGAGGAGTTCGACGGCTCCCAGGGCAAACAGGAGGGCATCCGCGCGGGTGGACTTAGTGCGGCGTTTGACGGAGGAGACGGAGACGTCGGATATTCGCGCAAGCTTGGTGATATTGTAACCCTTCTCGACCGGCCGGCGAGCTGGAACGCGGTTCCGAGAAATCACGGCCTCGAGCACGAGATCGAGGTCAAGCCTAGGGAGCAATTGCACAAGTGGGGTTATGCCATCTAGGTGAGTTGTCGGTCTCGAGCCACAAAGGCGCTCACCGTCTCTACATATTCAGATCCCTTATAAGTTCAACACAGTCTTCTTCCTTCGATTTCGCGTTTTCTCGCTTTACATGCAGTAACGTCGACGTCGTAGCGCTCTTGTTGTCCAGTTACAATATCCCTCCGTAATGTTGTCATAGCCTTCGCACCGTCGGTCGTTCAATCTACTAAGCCTGGGCAACCCTCGTGAATTGTTCGCAGCAATCACCCGTAAGCACCCACTTTTCTTGATCTACGAGCTATCTCGGCTTGCATAGGCCATGTAATGTGAATGCAAAGACTCCCTGGTACGGGTGTCTTTTGGCCATGGATTCTCAGTGTCATCGCATTGCATGATCACGCGAATTCACTAGTCACATAGATGTTTCAGCTTAAAGCGCACGTATACGTAGACGCATACGCACGTTTTCTTTTGATACGCACACCGTAACCCTGCATCTCAAGCACCGGAGTCGGACACCCGCAGCTGCAGGAGAAACTAATCAGGAGGTCTTCTCTATTTGGAATCCCAAGACAACTGCCCTCTGTAATCCATACTTACCAGTACGGACAAACGTAAGGACTGCAGCACATACTACTTGCTGCTGAGCTCAGCCTCGAGACCACGCCAGCCAGTACTAAGTACCACGAGTCGGCTGCAATCCACAAATACTCTCGCCGGGAGGCTTCCTTCGTATGAAGGTCATTTTCGAGAGTAATTGTGTGGCCTGGGTGGTGTCGAGACCTATTTTTGCGTGCGTACGTTCAAAAGAGACGGTGAAAGACCCGAGATCAACATTTTGCGGCAGTCCGAGTTTGGTCCGAGTCTGCAGGCAGCCGAGGTCGTTACTTATAAGAATGTACGTATCGGCGGGATCTCGGCGACATGGTACTCGGTCAGTCGAGTGCGTAGCTAGTTCCAGTCTTACAAAATTATGATACAATCGACTCCACATTCTCTCTATCTGATATTTTTTTGTGATTACTTAGGAATGACCACGTGTCGACTGACGATACCTGTCCCGAATCCCCCGATACAGTATTCCAAATTATTTAAGTAACAAAATCTAATTTGTTAGTAAGTAAGCCCCTGGAGGGTACATTAGTAAGTTGACTGAGTTACATTACTACCAACATTACCTTGGGTGCCTTTTCTGGAATATACTGCCATAGAGGCGTTCTCCCCTGGCCTGCAAGTGGCTGCTCGCTTCGAAACCGACGATGGCGAAGACCGTACACTGCTAACTCTCAACATTTCCCTGCCCCGACATCACAACCCGACCACTTGCTTGATGCCTACGTATCGACAAACATATCTGCTGCTCAACAAGACCTACAATCTATCGAAGTATGGAGAAACAGGGTCGACTCGAGGCCATGAACGCCTCACCTAACCACTCCAAGGTGAAGGTCTCCCTGAAGCTCCCTGACGGTACCTTCGTCGCCGGTGGCGTTGTTACCGGCAAGATGGAAATGGAGTG
This sequence comes from Fomitopsis serialis, assembly GCF_022376445.1. NCBI lineage: Eukaryota > Fungi > Basidiomycota > Agaricomycetes > Polyporales > Fomitopsidaceae > Fomitopsis > Fomitopsis serialis. The sequence continues at coordinate 219,861 of NW_025954978.1, forward strand.
CAAGGCGGACCGGGGCTTGGGGATCGGTGTAATCATGGTAGAATTATTCGCAGTAGAGGGTGCGTCTGCATACCCGAATGCGCGTCCATCCATGATTTTCAATGATCTATAGAGCTCACATCGCGGGACCATTCTGCGACGTCGACATTTCTGCATACGAGACGACTCTTCCAAGGTCAAGGGCTTCCGCCATCCAACGCCGTACACCCTTATCCTGACCCGGGCGATCCTCCTTTGCCATCTCATTACTATCATGCGCGTCGCGGCGCAACGACCTTTTTGTTCCGTCTGCCACTGCCCACCTCATCGCCGTCAGCAATCAACTTTGGTTCTGGACTTGCGCACGTCAGGTACGAAGTGCGGGCCACCGTTGGCGTGTTCTGGAAAGGCGAGAATCGCCTTGTCTTCGATAAGAAGCCAGTCGACGTGGTTGAAAGCTTTGATGAAGAACTTCTCCGAGGCGAGCCGGAAGCGGTGGTTGTCGGTGAGAACGGCAAGATTTGGGCACAAGGCAAGGTGGTCGGCGGCTTCCTGGTCGCGGGACAGGCCGGTTGTGTTGAGCTACAAGTCAAGAATCATTCTCCCAAGAAGGTCAGTCAATACGCTGGTATGCATGTGTATGCTGAAGATAACTTCGTAGAACACCGGGCTCTCCGTGTCGCTGACGAGAGAGCTTGTCTTACCGAGCCAACCGCCGGATCAGAAACAGCCTTTGCAGATCTCGGATACGCTAACATCAGTATCCTTCCGCGGACCGGAGTACATCATTCACCAAGGTTCTGAGGGCGTAGCAACCTTAGTCTTTGATCTTCCCCGCAATGCTAGGGGAATCAAGGGTGGTCGGCGACAAGGCGACGAAGAGACAAACTGCACGGCCGACCCGCTGTTTGAGGTTCGATGTTTGGTCAACGTGAAGCTAACCATGGGGATAGGCAGGTCAGTACTTCAGTCAAACCGCTGGGCGTCATCTTGACGAATACGACAGCAAAGACATCATGTTGAGCATACCAGTGACCGTTCTGGACCCAATTGCAGTACCCACTCTCCCTGCACCGGAACCGTACTTAGCCCAATCGCCACCACTACAACCTTACGGCTCACCTGTTTTCGATCCTCACTACATGTCTGCAATGTCTCCCCCTCCTTTCATGGACCGACCTCTGAGTCCATACTCCCTGTATGGCCCTCCGATGTCTCCTCCGTTGGTGCCTTACGTAGACCAAGGCCAAGTTTGGCTGCCTCCCCCAGTCCACAGTCCCTATTACCACGCATCTTCTGCTGCACCAATGTCTCCGCCATTATCGCCTCCGATACCCCAGCATTATTATTATCAACACCCACCACACATTCCACAGTCCCTTGTCGCCCCATATGCCCCTCCACCACGACCCTCGAGTGTTGAACCGATATCCTCGGAGTCCTTCCACGGCCTGCCGTCTGGCCTCCCTACTACTCCTGTTCAGCAGCCACTCCTACCGCTTCATACCGGCAACCACTCGCACCCCGCAGCAGAGCGCGAAGAAGGCAAAGGGGAACGCGCCTCACGCATCGCGCTTCACCTCCGCATGTCCTCGCGTCATCGCTCCGCCTCGCCGCCAGCGCACAGGTATGCCATGCCTACCACGTCTGAAGCGCACACCCCTACCGCCCTTCTCTCGCCGACCGACCCCATGCCCATCCAACCGAGTCTCTCCCATGCATCTCCAGCACACAGCCCGTCCTCATCTCCTCAGACTCCACAACGCCGTCCACAGACATTAAATCTGTCGGTTTCACCTGCGCTTTCCCAAGGATCAGTAGCTTCGCCCCGGCCCATGCTCTCGCCCAAGCATTCCTTCTCGATCGACCCCTTCACCGTGGTGACGCCAGTCGAACAGCTCGAGCGCATCGCAGCACAGGTCGACTGCTCTAACGCAGACATGTCTGGGCCTGGTGGCAGCCCGGCCTTGGACAAGCGAGACAAGACGCTTCCTCGCGTACCTCAGGATACACGGAAGCCATCTCCAGGTTCTACACGTCCGAAGGCGGACACGCTCTTCCCGCCTGACGCGGTGCCTATGGACCATACGCCTCCCACACCGGCGCTGGCGGCTGTCACGTCTCTCAAAGCGTCTAGGAACAACCTTAGCGTCGGTGGTGGATTGAGCGGCTTGGATGCGCTGGAGGCCAAGCTTCTGGCGGAGGTTGGTACGCGCAAGGTGGAAAGCTCCGAGCGGCATCCGGACGTGCGATCGGTCATGCCCATTACGATCCCGCGCCATACAGAGGGTGATCCTGCCAACGACTCCGCGATCTCGAGTCTTACGCTGCCTGGCTTAGACGCAGAGGTTAAGACTCTGCACGTAGGACAGAATCTCGAGCTTCCTCATGACCTCGACCTCGATGACGACGACGACGATCGAGCCTTGACGGAGCGCTGGGTGAGTCGAAAGAGCAAGGAGAACGTGAAATCCAGCTCTTCGACGGGTACGCGCAAGTCGAAGGACAAGAATAAGGACAAGGAAAGGCGCAGTGGGAAGCGCAGCGCGGGTAACGGGACCGCAGGCAAGAACGAGGAGGTTCATCACATGCGGAAGACTGCGCAAGGTCGAGTCACTGCGTGGTTAGGAAGCATAGAGCCGGACGCCCCGCCGCAATCGAGTACGCCACCGCCACTAAGCCCAGCGGTTGTAGCCGATTTGTCGGACGTCGTGCGCGAGGACGCTCAGGGAAGAGTCGCTGCGTGGCTAGGGAGCATGCGGGGGGACGCGTCGAAGTCGGGCAAGCCTCCTGCAAGCCCTAAATTGACTGGCCAAGCTGATGAACCACTTCACCGTGATGGCAGAAAGAGGACGTGGCGAAGTCCAGTGCAGAAGTGTCGCAGGAGATACCACAGACAGAGACCCCCCGAGATGTGTCTGCAGCACCCAACCCTCGCTCGTCTGGTTTCATGCCCATGGGAACGTACCGTGCACAGAAGCAGCAGCGCCAGGATGCCGCTGAGGCCGCCCGTGTGGAGCATGCGCGAGCTTTGAAGACACCTGTCTCTCCGCGCCTAGCTGTCTATCCTCCTCGACCGCAAGGTTCTGAAGTACACTACGACATTCGTTCTGCTCGTGGAGGCAAGGGAGGGAAGGTAACCGCAGTGGCCGCCATCTGGGCGTCTGCAACTCAACAAAGCAAGGTGGATCCATCCAAACCGATCAGTCCACCTAACGACATAACGCGTCCGAGGGACGTCCAGCGCGTCAAGAGTGCAGCCAGCAAGTCACCGCCCCAAGTAGTAACAAAAGCTTCGCATGCTCAGCCTGCGAAGATCGCAAAGGCTGGTGTATTTTCGGCAAGCAATGAATCTACCTCGAAGCCGACTTCCGTGGCCGACCTGACAGCTAGGCGTGCTAGGATGATAAAGTCGACCTCTGTTCCGGCGGTCGTATCATCTTCTCTGGCGACACCCATGCTGTCGTCTACTGCCTCGCTTGCTCGTCCCGCACCTGCTGCTTTGGATAGAAACAGAGCTAACAAGCTCAACGGCCCCCGGGTTGCGGATCTGGAAATGTCACTACCGTCAGTCAAGGAGGATTCAACAAAGCCTCCGGCTACGAAAGGCGAACTCGCTTTCGGTCAGGCACGTCTTCGGGAACTCATTAAACGATATCAGGGACAAGCGTCATGACATATGGCTATCTTTATAAGAACTGTATCCTGCATCTTCCGTGTTACGCTTCGCTGCTGCTTCATTGTCATTTACTCTTCTGGTCCGGTCCCTGTGCGTCACTTAATCGGTAATCACCGTTTCTTGCTCTCAGGCAGCTCTCACATTGTATCATTTGTTCCTGTACCCTGACGACCAATGATGACTCATGATGGACTCTGATTCCTTAGAGGAATGTTGACTGCAATGAAACTCTAGCGCATGTACCGACCGGCGGCTTTGCTGCAGCTGCATCGAGTCTTTAACCGAATGTGAGTGGTGTACTCGTGCAAACTCCTAAGCGGAATCTGATGATGTAAGCTTTTGCTTCCTTCCCTTGCTTTACGCGGACAGTTACATGTCCATGTGTCGACCAAATGAGCAGGTGTACACTATTCAGATGGCGTGCCTAGATCTGAGCACGACTTCCAGTATCACTTGTGAGTAAGTACTTGGGTCAAACCTTATCGACGTGGATTGAGACATTAATTATATAGCACGCGGTGAGACGTACAACAGCTGCAGTGGAAATAGGAGAAGACACAGCACCACTGAAAGTAGTAAACAATGCTACGCACTTGCTCGAGACTTGCCCTCCTCGTGTGGAGTAGGGGAAGGGGATTTTGGCTGGTCTGCATCGACAACGAGCTAAACTCCTCCGGGTCGGTGAGTCGCGATCAAGTCGCGACCAAGCTTGGACCATAATAGTCTCATACCAAGACCATCCACCCGGCGCTAGTCCCATACCAAGTCCCTCCTAGACCCCACACGGCGCCTCACATGTGAGGAGGTTGCGTCGAATCTATCAGTCAAGCCCAAGTCAAGCGGCTCAAGCACAAAGATAGGGACGTATTGGGTTCATGGCAATATCTTCTAGCGGCGCCGACCAGCGCCGACCATGTGCAGTTGATGTGCAGATACGTACGATTCGAATCTGATCGTCACACTCGGGTAAGCTATCACTGCTCACCAAACCCTCCCGCTCAACGTTCGAACTCTTGCCAGAGAAGTTTATGATCGCACAGAGACGTCGTATATGCAGGTGGCCGGGAAAATACATGAGACTTGCCTGAGATCCAACGTTGTGGTGTGTCACACGTACTTAGGTCCCTCTTTATTAGTGCATCTGGTGTACCGTACTTATATCGTGCTGATCCGCCCTGAGGGTATGCCGTAGCCGAGGGTGCACGACTCAGTCTGGCGTTTAACTTTCCATAAATGCGGGTCTACGATCACCCACCTGGCTCTATCGAACACCCTATGATCAAAACACTGGATGATTGTGTGTTTACCCCACGAGCCCGACTTAAGGCCCGGCTATGACGGAACGGCGCAGCACCTAACAGTGATCGCCTTCCTCGTCAACGCCTCTATTCTGCGTCCATGTCGTCTTGTTAGTCGTTACGATTGCCTGGGCCACAGCGATTGTATACAATAACACACCTCGTTTTCAAAACATTGCGGAGTCACAATGAGTGACAAGGTGCGAACAATTCGGCGTGTTCTAGTACTTGTCTAACGAAGCCATTTCTATCCAGATACCCGCTGTGCCGCAGAAAGCATCTTTGCAAATCCGTTTTGTGGTAGTAGGAGGAGGTAGGTGGCCTTTATCTGCATTGCCAACATGTCCGCTCAAGCAGACCGGCAAAGGAATCGCCGCACTGGCCAGTGCTATAGGGCTCGCTCGCGCCGGGCATGAGGTCACCGTGTTGGAGAAAAGCGACGGTCATACAAATGTGAGTACGATTTGTCGGAACGCGATCACAAGACACACTTCATTACCATCCGTCGCAGAGGGGGGAACATGGCTTACGCATACCACCCAATATGTCCAAGATATTGTATCACTGGGGCCTGAGGCAGCAATTACTGGACGTGGCTTTGGTTTCCCGTGCACTTCTTTTCTCGAGGTGTACGTAGCTAAGTCCATAGTCGTGTCGAAGTCAGCTGAACCTACGCAGTGGAGAGTGAAGAATTGCTCGGCACACAAGTCTGGGACTACGAGCTATTGAAGGAAACACGTGGAGATTTTTTGTTGTTGACGGTGAGCAGTCTGCGGCTTGTGTATACCGTCTGCCTCATAAATGTCCATAGCACATAGATCTCCATCGTCTGCTATCGGAGACAGCCGTTGCACATGGCGTCAACATCCGCTATAACGCGGAAGTTGTCACCATTGTCCCTGATCTCGGCGAAGTGAGATTGGCTTCAGGTGATACCCATTCGGCAGACGTAATTGTTGGCGCAGATGGGGTCAAAGGCATCAGCCGAGACTCACTCGTCGGACAACACGATCGAGGCGCACCGGTGGGCATAAGCATCATTAAGTGCGTTGAACACTGCCTGGAAGTCGTCAGTGGACGCTGATCGAAATATGTTTCTCATTCCACAGCGCGACATTCGATACGAAAACGGCTGTGGGACAATTGCCCGAAGAGCTCGAACGAGCCGCCGATTTTGAAAGTGTGAGCTGACTGGGACGCTCTCTGGCCAACACAAAAACAGCCATCCTTACAGCGTCATCGCAGAACATGATCTTCGCCGCCTTCGGCAACAAATGTGGTGCACTGGCGTTTCCGATTGTAAGTATCCTAGCTCCGGTCGTCCCATCGTGGCTCATGATCGAGATGCTGGACGTACCCTAGAATCAATGGCGGGAATGTACTTTCCAGTTCCTTGTGCAAGACCATACAACAGAGGGAACATGGGGTGATCCTCCATGTCAAGACTTGAAAACGCTAGTACCCAACCCTTGCGACCCGCGGTACGCTCCAATCTTTCGCGATGCTGTTGAGTCTGACAAGGAGGTCAAGCCTGAGATTCGTGGCAGACAATGCGAGCAATGCTGTTCGCGTAGTACTCAAGGACTACAGTCATCTGGAAAACTGGGTACACGACAGCTCACGTCTCGTCGTGATCGGAGAAGCGGCACATACTTTCCCAGTAGCGCTCAGCATCTGGATATGAAGGCCAACTTGTTCACAAAGTGCTTTCGCGAAGGCTATCGCCGTCCAGGGCCCCGCAATGGCAGTCGAGGATGCGGCTGTCCTAGGTAAACTCTTCAGTCATCTCAGTAGCCGGGACCAGATCCCGAGCTTCCTCTGGGCGTTCCAAGACATCCGACAGAGACGGTGCACTGCAATCCAGCAGGTCGAGCACGGTAACGTCTACTATATGACAATGGCGGACAGTCCCGAGCAGCGAGCGCGCGACGAGGCGTTGAAGGCGAAGCACCGCGCCGGGAAAAACGTCATGGCTCCCGAAGACGGGGAGGAAAGTGCGCAGTGGGGGGAAGTGCGAGAAACGTTCGGCTATGACTGCGAGGATGAGGCGGACAATTGGTGGGTGCAATGGGGTCTCCTTCGCGAGCGAGCGAAGGGCGCCCAACAGAGTCAGGCGAGAGACTTCGCGTTCACATGGGGCAACATGGGCGTCTCGGTCAGTCAGAACGAAGATGCAAATTCAGAATGACCATAATCCCCCCCCCCCCCCCGGTCATGCACTTAGGCGCAACGTTGTCTGCGCTCTTGTTAAAGCCCACTTACTCACGATAGACTCGTCTTGTCAACTTACGATACACAAAATCGCACGGCCGTCGTAATTGATGGCGATCCTTTTCCCAGTATCCCATGGTGGCTATGACACAATGATGACCGGGGTTGCCGGCTCGGGAAACATGTCGAACCCGCTGGTCCGTTGCGAGTGTATAGCACTTCTGAGGCATGTCTATAGCCTCTGTCAACAGCGTCGCACAATACCCTGGCGCAACTCCTCTTCCCTGTATGCACGTCAATGTTGGAACACAACGGGCATACGATGAAGTCGCCCACCTATACTCGAACATCACCTGTGCACCGATGAACAAGCAAGCACACGCGAACAGTAGGAACTGGACGCCTATCGCGGTACAATGTCAACAATACCGAGGAAGGCATGAAATAGGGAATCACGTACCTTCCGTCGTACCAAGCAGTTGTTGTAGCATGTACGAGACCCCGTCAGTCCCGATAACGAAGCCCACCAGGTTCGCCGCCATCATCATGAGGATGTTGAACACCGCACCGATGGCGCAGACATGCCTGTACCATGGCCTGCTTCCGTACTGCGACCACAGCAGGTGAACGAGCTGTCCGTATGGAAGATGTACATAACATACCTTAGTGGATGTAGGATATAACGAGCGATCAACTCGGGGATGATGAACAGCGTGACGAGCCAGCCCCATGCCAGCAGACGGAATGAAAGGTCGTGCCACAAAGCGACGAACGAGAAGATGAGCAGCGATGTGAAGGCCACTTCTTCGTTCCTCCAAGAGGTATGTAAATGTACCTAAGAGCAGGCCGACGAGCTGTTAGCCGATCGGCTTCGCTGGTACGAGATCTTCACCGGATGATCCATAGATTGTAGCTCCGTGCCACGCTCTCCAGAACCCGAACGTTGATAGTTTTCGCCATGCACCGAACCATGTTCTCCGGAGGGTCGATACCGTCACCAGGGCCCACAGGCGGAAGAACCGCCAGGTATCAGGAGCTTCGAAAGCGGTGGTCAATAACGTAGGGCGCGAGACGGTTTCAGAGTACCTTGAGCCAACGATGATCAAGTTCCAGAACCGATCATGCACAATTGCGCCGCGGTGTCCCCGCCCCAGGCCTTTGTGTCCTTGATGGCGACGACATACATGAAGTGTAGAATAACTCCATCGTCAGGAAGCAGATGACGAAGCGGGCGAGGTAGCCCAGCCGTTCACGCATGGAGATGGTGAGCGGTCGATGATCTACGAGATGTTCAGCATATGTGTGCGTCAATGTCGAATTAGTCAAAGCGCACCTGCCACATGAAGTCGTTGAACGCCATGATCGGGCCTGCGATGTACAGTGGCGGGTACAGCACGTATGCGATGTAGTTCATGTAAGAATACGTCTCAAGCGTATGACTATTGTGGGTCGTTGTTTCTCGGTAAGGGGGCTACCTGGCTTGATATCGATAAGCAAGAAAGCACAGGTCCGTCAAGTGATGCTCACGTCAGATGGACCGACTTTGTTGCAGGCCCAGTAGTAGTCCATATTGAACGAGACGAGCCGCAACATTGTGATATTGAAGCTGACATGCCATCGAGGGTAAATACCCGGGACAGAGTCCTAGCAGTGATTAGCCCGTTAGAGAAGTAACAAGGGGTAAGCACTTGAGCACGACGCATACCAGATATTCGAGGGACGGATGAAGAGCTCCAAAGCGGTAGCCCTCGTTCTGCTCATTCGCAAACAGAACGGCTGCATTGAAGACCCAAGTCAGCAAAGGGTTCAGTTTCGACCCCTTCGCGAGTTTTGCGATAGCGTAGTTGCCGGAGACGATCAGGAGAATCTTGAACATGCTCGTGCCGTGGAGGCCGGCGAGCATGAGCAGGGAGAACGTGAACAAGTAGGGTATTAAGTAAGATCGACTGGTTTGCTGGGTATCGCGAGAACGACGAAGCACGATGGTGTAGAGATGCTTTAGTCCGATGAACGCAGAGGCTAGGAGAATAAGTGATGGGATATTATTGCGGAACGAGCGGTACTGTGCATCGCTGTTGTCCTATGAGCAACAATGTCAGTTGCATGTCAGGCTCATGCGAAGCGACTTCAGGAGCAGTGTATAATGGAACAGAACTCACCAGCTGTCGACCGAAGAGCCAGCCCGGCTGTAGGCGTCGACGATACGTATTGTAGTTTGGATGCGACGCTGCGCACTGCCATAAACATTGACCACTTCATGTCATATACGAAGGCGACATACATGAGCTCAGACTGATGGGAACCCAGGCCAGCATAGGGACCACCACGCAGAATACGAGCCCATATAAGATGAACTCCGGTGTCCGCCATCTCGGTGGTGGATGCGACTCTGCTGCGACTTGCGGACGATGCGAGGAGGGAATGTCAATGGACAACTTGATGATTCCTGACCGTTTACTTGAAGCTTCGTGGTCGGTCTCTAGCTCGAATGTCGATTCATGTCGACGCAAGTCAGTAGGCATCTGGGCGACGACTCCCAGCATCAGGCGGTGTGTCCAGGTTTGGATCCTATTCAACGGTTCCCGAGCATCAAACCCAAAGATATCCCAGAGGAACTCTTCAACGAAGGGGTGGAATCGAATCGCAGCTTTGAAAGCAAATGAAGCTGTGAAGGTAGGGTACAAAATCAAAATGAATTTGAAGTGCCTCTTCTGCACGCGACTGCGAGCAACACCCGCGCTACCTCCCCTCTTGCGCCATCCACCCTCTTTCTTTCACTCATCCCTTTGTTCTTCCCGGTTCCAGGGCCAAAGTCAGTCCCCGACTAGAAGGCGACTCCGCGGCATTGCTAGACTGACAAGGACATGATTCGCCGCACAGTGGACGACATCTCGACTGGCTCAGACTCGGACTACTCGAAGTGAGCCACCGCCTACTACGCTGCCTGCCATACCTGACTCTGCGCATGAAGCTCGGTATCATGTCCTGCTATCCTTACTGCTTGTTGCTGTCTTGACGGACGGATGGTGTTAGTGGATCTCGTGGTTCCTGTCGTCAAAAGGCAACGAATACTTCTGTGAAGTCGAAGAGGACTACATCCTCGACCGCTTCAATCTCACGGGTCTGAACACTGATGTCCAGCACTACGCACAAGCTCTCGACCTCATCACTGAAATCTAGGTCAGTCTGTCTTCGTGTCATGTATGCAGTCGTTTGACGCACGAATCTCTGCTCAGATGAGACATCCAAGACGAGTTCCGGGGACCCTCGACGTCAGGCTCGTCTGCTGTACGGTTGATCCACGCAAGGTGGATCGTCACAGCACGCGGTCTCGCAAAAATGGTGCGCCCACCTCTCCACACCCCGCTTCCATCCCGCTCATCGCACGCCCTGCTACAGCTCGAGAAATACAAGCGAGGCGACTTCGGCCGCTGCCCGCGCGTGCTCTGCCAACAACAGCCGCTCCTCCCCGTCGGGCTCACCGACACGCCGTACGAGAAGTCCGTCAAGCTCTACTGCGGGCGCTGCGAGGACATCTACTCGCCCAAGTCCTCGCGACATGGCTCCATCGACGGCGCATACTTCGGCACCTCCTTCCCGCACCTCCTCTTCCTCGTCTACCCCGGTCTCATTCCCCCGAAGAGCGGCGCTGTCGAGTTCGCGCCGCTCACGCGCGGCACGGACGAGGGCAGCAGGCGGAGCAGGAAGATCAGGGAGGAGGAGCCCCCGGCGGACTTGGGCAGTGAGGGCATGAGCACGGCGAGCGTCGCGCTCAAGGCGGATCGGTACCGCCCCCGGATCTTTGGCTTCCAGGTCAATGAGATCGCGAAGCTGATGAGATGGCAGGAGGCGGTGAGGGACAGGTACGTTCCATGGATGTCGATTCAGGTGCGTCGTCCTGACGCTGCGTTCTTGGCTGTGCAGGCAGGTTACGCGGCTTGAGCTGTTGGAGGAGCACGGCTTGATGTGAGGGATGACCGGACCTAGGTGCGATATGTACGTTTTGACTCCTGTTGTTTGTTCTGTTTGCCCTAGTTGTTCTACTCGATTGTGAGGTGTAGCTTGATGGCCGGGTAGCCGTGATTCGTTCACTTGCAGTCTAGATACCGCATTTCAACCGAAGACTCCTTTTGAGTCGCCGATGTTTACAGTACCAACCGTCTCAATATGGCCGGTTCCCCGCACACTGGCAACAAGCGGGAGTCGAGTGGCCATGTCATTACTTTCGAGGGTGTGTGTAAGTACATGCAGCATCTACAGCCTGAGGGCCCTCTTTACTTTTGTGGTGATCTTGTACTCCTAAGATGCGTCCGAGGACAGAAGTGTCTGTATGCCCGGCACAGCGTCTCTGACAGAGCTCCGTATGAACAAGCCTTGCAGCGCGGCCATGCTCGTCCTCCGCTTCTGCGCCAACGCATCTCGCACGAACTCTTCCGCTTGCGCACCCATGCGCGCTAGCTCGTCCTGACTGACGTCTTCCGACTCGCCATAAAACTGCAGGAACAGCCGGCGGGCTTGCTCTGGAGTGGCATCGCCGAGGAATACGGAGAGGTCGACACGACCTGGGCGGATGAGCGCGGGGTCGAGTCGCTCGGGGTGGTTCGTCGTCATGAAGATGATGCGCTCCTCGCCTGAGGCGACACCGTCGAGGGCATTGAGGAAGCCTGAGAACGTCACGGAAGACTGGTACCTACAGCATCGTCAATTACGAGGTCCGATGCCCTCAATGAAAGGCATACCCGTCTGCAGTTGTCTGTACACGTTTGTTGAATGCGGCGTCGACGTCTTCGATCAGCACAAAACTACGCTCGGGGGCGTTGGAGAGCAGGTGGATCAACTTGTCGTCGGCCAGGCCTCGTTCGGAAAGGTTCAATAGGCAGAGGTCGTACGAGAGCTCTCCAGCCAGAGCCTGGATGAAGGAGGACTTGCCCGAGCCAGGAGGGCCATGTAGAAGGTAGCCGCGGCGATACGGGATACCTATAGTCATAGTTGAGGTGCATTCAATGTTGTCAGGCAAGCTCCGTACCTCGATCCTCATACCACCGTCTCCGCTGCAAGAAAGCCCTCACGTCCTCCTCAACCTGCGCGGCAACGCCTTCCGCGAGGACCACGCTCTTCAGCGGCCGCTTTCTCCGAGGCTGTCCAAAGGGCCTCCACTCGGCACCCCACGCTGTGTGTATGACGAGCTTGCCCTCCTGCGCCTGCAGAGCCATGTCTCGCGCCTCAGCCAGTAGCTCGCGGAACTTGTCCCTGTCCCGCGACAGCGTCGTAAGCGTGACCGTCTCCCAAGGGATCCCAGACATGAGTTGCTGCGAGCGGGTCTCGCGTTCCCGCTTCACCTGCATCCATGCGTTTCGGTAGCGGAGGAAGTGCGTGCCGGGGCCAGCGACGAGCTTGAAGGATACGTTCGAACTGCCATTCTTCCGCTGTTCATGCACAGTCTGTACGCTGACGTTGTGGCTGCGCGTCCAGAAGCGGGGGGACCACGGCTTCGCCTTTGCGCCGGCCTCTGCGACGGCTGCTGAGCGGGCAGCCATCCATGTCAGGAACCATTCATACGACGGGTCCTTGTTGCTGATCTCGAGCGAGACGAGCATACGACGTCGCAGCGCTGTGGAGGCGTAGACTAAACCATGGCGGAAGACATTAAGGCCAACGCCAACACCCTGCGCGGTCCGTTAGCCGTGTATCCGGTAAGCATCGCAGGCGAAGTAGCACGTACGACGAGGCCAAACCCGGCTTGGAAGTATGGACTATGCTAGAGCGACTGCCCGTGAGCGACGCGCCTCGTCAGTCAGAAGAGCACGCACTTATCACCGAAAATACTCAGTAGCGTCGAGCTGCCTCCGCCTGCAGCCTCCGTGACCGGCACTGACACTGGCACTGGTTGTGATGAAGCTGCGTCCACGGTTTTTCCTTCTGGCGATAATATACCAGACAATCGAGGGCTCATGGTATTTGCTGCAATGCTGCTCACCCTCTGGCCGATGACCGGCCGATCAGGTTAGGACAGGGTCGGGGTTCGCTGGGCTCCAATGGCACACCGGTTCAGCAGGTGTTCATGCAGAGAGCCAGTTATACGTCGGGAAGGCGGGGAAGCGATGAACGAAGGCAGCCTCCACGATGGCACTTGAGGTAGAGCGCGTCGGGAATTGCTTTATTCGAGCTTTAGAGACGCCCGCAATTTCCAGCGGCGCTTCGGTTCCAACCGAGCACTTTTTAAGGCGCGTCGCGTCGTATGCATCTCTTTACCTCGACGTTCAAATTGCTGTCTAATCCCCTGCTTGCCTCTCGAGGCTTCGCTTCTCCTCGGATTGGACGGCCCAGACAAGCGTCGTAGAGCAATCTCCTCTGGAAGAGTGTCTCAAAAACAATCTATGCTGATTGCTTCTCCCTCTGGTTGAGAGGCCAGGACGCAGGATCACCTGGGGATCACTTACATTCCGTACGACTGTCTCCGGATCTGCCTCATGTAGATAGTGAGTGTTGTCAATGTCATCGTATGGCTCTGCGACTGCGTGGTTCGAAACCGAAGAAGAAAACCCTGGTAACATAAAGCACCCCGATGCGAGGGCCGTTCGGTGGTGAGCTGTCCCCCGTGGATGGTTCCCGCTGTATCTGTTCGTCTTCGCAGGCCTCCCAAGGCATTTTTCAGCGTTGGGTGTGCATGGAGAGAAAGGCGAGGCTGAGGTTGTTCGATCTGCGCAGTCGCATGTCATGTCTTTTATGGTTTCTTCTGCCACGATCTGGAACGAAAGCTGATTGTCCTCATACAGGATAATGCATAAATCATTGTATCCTGGAAAGGGAATGCTACCTTTGCATGCTTTGCGCGTTTATGCGGCCTGGTTTCCGCTGGTATGTGCTCCGATAATTTGTATGATCGCTCGCCAGAGACAGTTGAGCGAGTGAGGGCGTGACGCGGGCGGAAGGCTTGTTCATCGCTAGCCCTCCCACAAGGGTCGTACTATCGCATGTGAGTGGCACTGACCTCACAGGCCATTGCACTATTGCTCGATGCGATGTGCAGTATGTCTGGCCGGATTCCGAAAGAACAAATGTCCGTGCATGACGATCTGGAACTCTGGTGCTTGCGTGCCTGCGAGCTGTATAGTGTACATGAAGATTCGTTCTGCCAAATTCAATTGTACATTCACTCGCGTATGTTGGCTCATACTCCCAACGCCTGCTCCCAGAGGAACTTGGACATCGCACGCACCATATCCTCCGTACACTTGTGTCCCACTCCCGGTGCTACAATGACTTCCTTCGCGCCCTCCGGCCCGACGTTCAAGTTGTCAACAAACTCTTTCGACGCCGTCCACGGCACCAGCTTGTCGTCTGCGCCTGACAATACGAGGATCTTCTTCCCGTAGAAGGGGTTGGACGAGTCTGCCGCCTTGTATGATGCCGTTGCCGGATCCTGCTGCGCGACGACGGTGAGGAACGACTGCGGAATGTACGGGGACTCGAAGGGGATGCCGTTCAGTGCGGCCCGATCAGACATGAGGCCAAGGTAGTCGGGGCAACCTGAGCAAGTGTACCTCAGCTATGCACCTTCGTTTGTGATTACGAGGTCTCCCTTACCGATGACAGGAATACCGAGTTTGACCCTGGGCTCTGTAAGAGTGCTCGTCAGTGGCAAGGCCTCGCAGTGTTCCTGCGTTCGTACCATGACGCAAGGTATACCACGCTGCGTGTCCCCCAAGACTGATCCCCCCTACCAGCCACTGGGAGATGGTGCGTTCGCCGGACGGGTACAGGTAGGAGGGCAAGAAGTCAATCAGGAACGACACATCTCTGGACGTGCCCGCTGTAGGTTGTCGGCGTGAGACAGCAACCTTGCACATTCCCTCTCGTATACGCACTGAAGATCGCATACATGTCAACCCTGCGGGGAGAGTAAGGTCATCAATCCTTCGACGCATGTGCAGTCAAAGACCACTTACGCATGCCTGTCGTTCCTTGCGGGAGGATTTTCCCTCCAACCACCGTTAGAGCGCTGATCTACCGTTCGATCGCCGTGGTTGCGCTGGTCCTGCAATCGCCCAATCGTCAGCAGTCGTTTCGAAGGCCAACTACTAAGTGCACGAGAGTTGCCGAGTACTCACCAAAGTTACGACCAAGAGATCCTGGCCTTGCACGCCAGCACTCATCCTCAGCTCATCGGTCCACTCGAGTGTAGAGTGTGCAACCCATTCGCAGTCTCCAGCCTTTCCAGTCCTGCCGTGGAGGAAGAACAGGACCGCGACGGGAGCAGAGGGTTCTGTAGCCCCCGGGAGCGAATACACGTTCACTGTAATCCCCCCGATGACAATCGTCTCCTTTGAAGGGGCCATGACTGCGAGTAACAAGTACTAGTGCTACGGATGGTTCAGTTATATAGACAAGAACTATGCCTGAGTCAGCGGGCCGTTATCGGACTGCGTGTTCACGTTCACAGGCCATGGATGGGGAACCATAATCACCGCTACTTGCGCATATGAGTCGAGGAGCACTTGTTGACAATAATGTGCATTGGTGTCTGACTACTTGCACAGCAGACTCACCCTCAGCGCAATGTCTTTGAAGTATGAGGTCAGTCAAGCTCGTTGTGTTCAACTGCGTCTATTAGCCATTTCGAACGATCCGACTGCCCCTATGATCCCGCGGTCCTATCCAGACATACAAGTACTGTACCCGATACATGGTGCAATAATATAGTGGCTTGTAATGTACGATGGGTCTGATGACGATGATGATGATGAAATGTGCTTATGCCATGCATTGCCTTAGTTCTTCCGTGTGTGCTTGCCGTTTACGAAGAAGGTCCGAATGGGCCATAGTTGAGCGGAGCTCCGCTTCGTACTGGAGGATAGACAGAGATCGGTCAGCATGCAGCCAAGCCAACCAGATGGCAGCCCTACCTGAAGTAGTTTGTCGGTTTCCCACATCCGATTTGGCAGACTCTCTAGTGCGACATAGACGGCAGGAATAGACGAGCAGTGCAGCAGCTCCTGTTCGCTCATGCGAAGTATGCTGAAAGCGATCCGGAAGAGTACGTCTGTGCCGTCTACGAGGAAGATGTCCCATACTCGGAACAGAGTCTACTAATGCATTAGCCAGGAGCGATACGGACGTTCGCTGATCGACATACCTCCACCGGAAGACAATCCGTGAACAGGGACAGGAACCACGAGAAGCAAATAGCAGGCAGATCCACGCCAAGCTCTATGAGGTGATGATAGAGCTTCGGCATCGAGTCCTGGACATATTCTAACAGAACCAAGGGGCAAGCTCGCGAGCTGAGGAGAGACGGCGAGAAGAAGTCTTCAGGTAATATCCGCTCGATGATCGCGGAAAGCACCCAGAAAGCTTCTTCCTCATCGGCGTGGATCAGTAGAAGGGTAGACGTAACGAGGTTCATGCCTTGGCAATAGCCAACCGCCGGATTACGTCTGAAGACCGACGCATGGTGTCAGCATGACTATGCATTCATAACAACTCGCGCATACCTGCTGTACGCGATGAGCACTCTCCGTAGCTTCTCCACACCCGCGCCAGTACGTCCAAAGAAGACGTTGAGGGGCATCGTTCGGCACACATCTTTCTCGATCTCGCGAGTCACGCCGCTGCCATCGTCCGCCTCAGCAAGCAAGTCGGCGAACACGCCAGGCTCTCGCATCTCTAGTCCCCCGCTACATTCGAGCCAAGCCTGGGAGCGGTACACAAGAGGAATACCATTGCGCACAAGCCGCACAAACTCTTTCTTCTCGTCCTTGAACGCCGGTAAGCCGAGCTGAGCGAAGCCCACCAGACCACCACTGTGTGCGAGCTCGTCCTCTTCCACAGCAGTACCAAGGCCAAGAAGAGCGGCGGCGCCACCAACAGTCGTGATGCGCGACATCGATCCACCCGTAGACTTTCGCGACTTCTCTCTGCGCTTGACGAACGTGTCCCACTCTCTGCGCTGCGCCGTCTGCCGCTGGTCGTGCATTTCCACGAGCTGTGCGATCAGCACGCGGATGGTGTTCGCGCAGACATGACGAGGGGTGTCCGCGTCCGCCACTAGAATGGAGGACTTTGGCCTCGGCGGTGCGACAGCGGTGGTCGTACCCGCGCGCTTCCTGCCCCTGGTGGAAGATGGTGAACTCCGTCTTGACGCCTGGGACGACTGTGCTCCTCCTTCAAGAGCCGGTATGCTACGCGCCGTTGGTCGGGTGCTGGATGACTTGACACTGATCGCATCCGATACGTCACCCATCCCATCGCAGTCACAAGCCTCTTTGACCACCTCGACCGTGTCATCCACCACCCCGTCGTCGCTCGGCCAGGTGTTGTCCTCCTTGCGGTCGGCAATCTTGATGCCTGTCAAGCACGCTGGCGCGGTGTTGCTGGACTCCTTGGCGCGGATGAGGAGCAAGACGTCGTACTTCGATACGTCGTAGATGAAGCCGTATCTGTCGGTCATGCCTTCATGGCTGTGCTCGTCATATGGGACAGACAGTGCCGAGGCAACATCAGGCAGTGGAATGGAGAAATGGAAGTCACGCGAAGTCAGCGGTGTATAGGTGCGGGAAAGGAACTGAGTAGGCGGCTTCGCGTCCACCGGGATGATCGATTCTAGTGGTACAGAACCTGGCTTCGTGACCCGGGGAGAGGTTGTCGTATTCGCCTGAGAGTCCGCCTGTGTCGTGCCACCGGATGGATACCCTCTCTGCACTGCATTCACGACAGTGGATATCGCCTTGTCCTGCTGCGCCATGAACGAGCCGAAGATCGGCGACGCGAACGACGGCAAATTGACGCTAGGCTTCCTGCGATTGGCAGCTCTGCGCACATCTCCGGACGTCGACGCACGCACTGGCGGCGGTGCTGTCTCACCTCCAGGGCTGAGCGTCGCCCGTGCAGCCAGGCCGTCGCCGCTGTCACTTTTCTCCTGTTTGCGCTCTCTCTTCGGCTTGGGCTGTTCCCGGAAGTTGAGGCCCTCCTCGCGAGCAGCCCGCACTAGCTCGAACGCTTTCTGGGCGATCTGAGGGCTCGTCTCGCGGCCTTGGTCGTCGAGGATGCTGGCGGGGTCTGAAGTCATAACCCGCGTAGCTTGTATGATGGCCCGCAGGGACGACCCCTGTGGCGGTCGTTCGTCCGCCGCAGTCCGAGAAGCCCCGGACATGATGGAAGGTGGATTGGATGGCGACGCAGATTTGGAAGGGGCGGATGAAACAGGCGGTGGCAGCAAAGATGGCGGTCTGGACGGGGAAGAAGCTGCAGAGCGCACGCTCCTCGCCGACTTCGTGTCTGTTGGCGGCTCGAAGCCTTGGGCGTCCGTTACGGACGTGGTGCGGCGCTTCCGCGAGCCCAACGAGTTCACGGAAGGGTTCAGCATCGAGAAGCCCAGGTTGCCAAAGACGCTCCGGACAGCCTTGCGGCGGCTAGGTTTGTTCGGGGTTTGCGGAGCTGAGGTCGCAGATGAAACATCCTCGGGGGCGGGCAGCATGGTGTCTACCGGGCTTTCGACGATGGCATCCGGCGATGATTCGAGTCGGGGCGGGGTGAATGATTGCCCGTTCTTCTTTCCCTTGGTCCACCAGGTTCCCATCCAATCCCCGAGACCCGGTCTATCTCCTTTGACAGATGCTGCAAGCTCGTCTCCATCGAGCGTAGGTGCTTCGCTCGCTGTGTGCGGGTCTAGCTCAGGTATTGAAGCTGCCAGCGAATCTCCATTGGAAGGCGGTACTTCCGAGGATTCGCTGACGGTCACTGTCGATGAGCCCATGTTGGAGTCGGCCAGAGGCGTGGACAAGTCATCCGGTACACTTCTCGAAAGAGACACATCGTCTTGAATCGCTTCTGTCAGCGATTCCGACAGAGACTGGGAGGGGCCCATCAGTACAAGGCTGTCTGTAAGGCGCATACACTCACTAGTTGACTATGTCGTTTTTGCACGAGATGGATGGCCTCGTCGTCGTCAGGATACAATGATTGGAGCACACGCCTCGCGACATCCTTGTCAGACGGAGGCAACTCTCTGATGAGGTGCTCTGCGCGTTCCCGTCGTCTTGCCTCCTTTTCACGCAGAAGACGACGATCTTCCTCGAGCTCCCGGCGAATTCGGGACAGGTTATGCACAGCGGATGATAGCACCCGAATGACGGAATGATGGGGATGACTCGGGATGCTCGACTGAGGCGTTGTCTCCTGCAGACTCGTAAGTGCAGCTTCTACAGCGTCATCTGGCATGTCATGCCACTGAGTCCGCAGGACCTCGGAGGACGAAGTGAGCCCATTTTCTACGTTCTCGACCACTAGGGAGTCCAGACTGTCAAGGGTAGCAGAGGTGGGTGGTGCAAATTGCCCGCTGGTAGACTCAACCACGATGAGCGGCGCGGGCTTGCTATTCCTGTACCCAGGTGCATTCAGCCAAATGACAACATACGGAGAACGCTGCCTCCCACTGACTTGCGCTTCGCGCCCTTCCCGTAACCACGCACACTGCCATCCCAGTTGACATTGCTCAGTTTTGTGTGCTGCTCCGCGCTGCTCTCCAGCTGCGCCTTGAGCGTAAAGTAGTCTGTAGAGGGCCTGATGTCGTCCGGAGTCTGCTTACCGCGAGATCGACGGTTCCTGGACGGAGCTTCTTCGACCGACAATGGGTGCGAATGCGTCGGGGTAGAGAATGGGGCCGACGATGTCGAGGCCATTTACACGCCTATTGAACGGATAGCGCATGGAATGACCACGTAGAAGGCTTTCGCCCAAAGCGTGCGGTGGGGGCGTGGTCGTCCGACTGACCGTAAGAAGCCTAGCGCCGACCGACGCCGGTGAAACCACTGAAGTTTGTCAAAGGAATGTTCAGATTGCACCTTGCAGGCCGACCAAAATGATAGAAAATGACGGGGATGAGGCAAAATATGACAAGGGACTGCTGAGGATGGAGACTCACTCGAGAGCAACGCCGTCGTCGCGTTCGCGAGCGCGGGAACCACGTGATGGCACTGACCGACGGCCTGGCGCTGAGCGCTCCGGGGACGGGCCTTCGGCATCGTCGCGGCCGCTTGCCTTCTTCCACTCGCCTTTCCTGCTGTCACACCTGTCAGTCTCAGATGGGATGGTTCAGCAGCTCGAAAGCACCAGAAAAGCCTGATCCGGCGTCGAGAAACGACAGGCAGAAGTGTTGGGACAGTCGAGACGCCTACTTCGCCTGCCTCGATGGCGCCAAAGTCGTGAAGCCTGGCGACGAGGGCAGTGCATGTGATGGTCCGAAGGCTGCGTACGAGCGGAACTGTGCAAAAAGCTGGGTGCGTGATTGAGCTTGCTCGCTGTTGCTATGCCCTTCTCATGCCAATGCATAATATCAACAGATCGACTATTTCAACAAACGTCGGGTGTTGGCGGAGCAACAGCAGGGCATCCTCGCACAAGCCAGCACTCAATCAAGTGCCGCTTCCCGCAGGTAGCGCGAAGCGAAGCGGTTTTCAGCCGACAATGTATCACCATTGCGGATGCACTTCGAGTATTCGACATCCGACACGATTTTGCGCTGCCAACGAGTGTGGGAGCTGATGCACCGGAGACGTTCGCGTTCAAATGACATGCATGCATCCGTAGAAACGGTACTATGAAACCATTTACACCTGTCATCCGCCTCCGGTTGTGGCCATGGAAATGCTTCTCATCAGGTGAGTTTTCACGGCCTGCAATACGTCTGCCATATCGGAGTCGATTCTGGTCCGGCGCGGCCTCTGTCGAGGTAATGCAACACATGCTGGTCGATTCATGGTTGATGTAGAATCCGTCAATATGGAGCGATCTTCCTTGCGTGGAACGAAACGCATTCCTGGGGGTCAGTCGGACGTCGCAAGGAGTCCTTTTGACCCCAACAAGCTTCCTACTGCTCTCAGCTCTCCTGCGCTCGTTGCACAAGGCAATAATCGACATGCCCGTGATCCCAGCGTGCAATGCATGATACGCTGGCGCATGTTTATGATCTTTGGGGATCCCGGGTTTCACCCCACTCTCATCGAAGTGGCAATGCCATTTGTTGTTGACTATGCCTCCTCTGTCTTCGCAAAAGATTATCATGATCGAAGGGCTCGAGAAGACGCCGTTTGTATTACTTTCCAACGGCCTGAATTATCTGGGAACCCGAGCAGATGCCCGGTGTCTACCTGGCCTTTCACGTGCGTCGCAATCCAGCTTACGATTGCCAAACTTTCAGCGGCTGCGGTGCGATGCATGAGAATGTACCATCCCTGTGGCGGCGCCAGTCTCGATACCGTGCCACTGCATGGGCGTTTGGTGCACACCCTGGCTCCGTCCGCGCCTCCTTGTCAGGAGGTGTCAGCCTGGGCCACCGCTGTTCCTGAGAACTGCTCGGATAAGAGGGCGGTTCTTCTCCTTTCAGCGTCCATGGGACAAGAATCGTGTTGATCCACGCCATGGAAGCATCGCTCGCACTTCTCATCGAGGCGTCTCGGTGCTGCGTGCATCTTTCGTGCGGTACCATTCTGCTGACGTTGCGCACACCGCCGCGGCGCTCCACCGGCACTTAAGATGCTCTGCTGTTGCTGACAAGGCTCCTCACTCTCGCTCAAGAGCTCACAGTCCATGTCTATCCAACCCGTTCTCATGTGGGAAGAACAGGATGTCTGCCCCTACTCTAACCTCTTCTTCTCTGGCCTGCGCATGATCGCGACGCGGCCAGCATCCATGATTGTTCCCCCATCTGCTCCATCGCCCATCGAACCCGAGTCGTCAAAAGCCGCAGGCAAGCGGCCAGCACACATCCGGAATGGGTCCTACCCTCAACGGGATCATCCCGCACCCCGCGCTGCGTATCCCAGAATCAATACAGACAAGCAGACGCTTGACAGGCGCGTCCGGAGCCCAGGCAATGAGCATTCGACTTCCTCCAGGCACGCCGACGGTCTGCACGGTCGTGCGAAGTCGAGGCGAGAGGCATTTCCCTCGTTCTCATCCTCCTCGGATCGACCAGTCTCCCAGTAAGTTCAAAGTCCCAAGCGTGTCATTTGGCCAAGCTGACCTGGCCGCAGCGATAGCGACGGAGAGTCCATCGCGAGCTCCTACAATGACATCGAGTACATCACCTCCCCTCTGAACTCCTTTTTCTCCTTCAACCCCTCGCCCACGGACAGCACCGTGAGCCTCGTCTCGCCCCGGCGCGAGCGGCGCTCCTCGCTCGAGTCCACAAAGACCGTGCCCCTCCCACCGAAGCGCACGTCGCGCGCAGACAAGCGGCGGTCCATGATGAGCGTTGACATCCGGCCACCCAGTCCCGCGCGTGGTCGGGAGGCTGCACAGGCCAACGCCAACGCGCGTGGAGCTCGGTCGAGTGTGGGCGGATGGGCGGACGAGGTATTGAGAGATTGGCGCCAGAGGGTGGACAGCCATCCAGAATCACAGGATGACCGGTCCTTCCTCATCACGTCGTAGAGCGGACTGTTGATTATCATACCCTGGCTGACAGGCTCCATAGCATCCTCTCTATTCCAACCGGACTATGATACACATTTTGATCTCTTACCCTGGTTACTTCATGCATCCCGTCATATTTGTAGCACTGTTGTATCCTAACAAGTCATGATTAAGACCGTTAAAGTATGATATATTGTACAGAACCGCCTGCACTCCAGATGGCATAGATAAATAGACGAGACAGAGCACTAAACAACAGAATGGAGACGGACAGTGATAAGTTATGACCGATCCCCATGGCATACTAAGCAGAGGGCGCCGCAATCGAACGCCACTTCATCTTGGTCACTAGGCCTACAAGAGCAAGGATGAGCCACATCGGCCACCTCTTCAGCAGACTCGGACGGCTACCGGGACGTGGCGGGAGGCTTGGCTTCAACATCTTGTTTAGCTTCTGAATCGCGCCGCGCTATACCATACGGAGCATCCTCCGAGTCAGTTGAGCTTCCGCCAATGAGATGAAGCGGAATACGCACGTCGTAGGGCGGGTAGCGCGCAGACATGAGCAGTTTGTCGACCCTGGATAAGTTGGCATATGAACTCGAAGGGAAGCACGACTGTATCGCGAAGCGACGCACCAACTCGGGTTATCTATGGTTGCCCTGAGATGCGTGAACGTGTCGAACCCAAACTTGCCCGTCGTGTATCCGGCTGCAATCGAGGTCATCGTCCATACCCCAGAAGAACAGCACCGGAGACTCACAGCCGCTCGGGCCAATTCCGCCGAAGGGAAGGTGGTCCACTGTCATGATCAGTAAGTCAGCGGCGGTGCGCGGGCTAGATCGCAGCGTATGTGGTCACGAACCGCCAAGGTGGAGGACTACTTCGTTTGCTATGGCGGCACCGCTCTGTGTGTTGTCGAACACTATCGTCGAGTCAGCTGGGTGGGCTTCTTCCGCTGGAACGAGACACAGAAACCTACCTTTGGCCTTGAACTTTGCATCCTTCGTGAACACGTAAAGCGCAAGAGGGTGGTCCCTGTAGGAAGTGAACACTAGCGCTGGCACCTGTAGCATACGCATACGGACCGGGAGTTCACAATATCAATAGCCTCGTCGACACTGTCCACGGGCAGCACGGGAAGAATAGGCCCGAAGATCTCCCTGAACGCAAACAAAGTTCAAACTCTCTCAGCATCGAGAGGCACTGAGAAGCCGCCGGGAAACACGCACTCGGACATCAAGGTGTCGTCATCTTTGACATCTTTGACGACTGTCGGGACGATGAACCGCCGCGCGGCGTCGACCTGGCCACCGAAAACGATGGTGCCGCGGGTCGAGTCGAGTAACCGCTTGAGCCGCTGGACGTGCGCATCTGAGATGATGTTCGCCATTGTGCCTTCCGGCGCCTTGATCGGGTCCACTGGGAAGAATTCATTGAAGCTGGCATTGTTATCGTGAGGATCTACGCGTTCCACCAGAATTACGTTGCACTTACGCACGCTGCAAGGCAGCAACGAAAGTGTCTTGGAACTCGCGCGGGACGAGAACGTAGTCAGGAGCAAGGCAAATCTAGATGGGGATGTTCAGATATAGCATCTGTCTCTTGTATTCAACCATATCATACCTGCCCTGCATTGGCGACCTTTCCCCAGAGTATTCTCCTAGCTGCTGTGGGTAGATCGCACTTGGGGTCGATGATAACAGCACTTTTGCCTAGGTAGACAATGTGACATTACTGGTGAGAACAACAACATTTTCGCTGATGACTCACCACCAAGCTGTTCATTTATCAGCACATTTTTACAAAATCGGGCAGTGTGAAACGTACCTCAAGTGTCAAAGGCGTCAGATGCTCGGCTGCTGCATGACTGACAATTTTGGCAACCCGGCCATTACCTGTCAATGCAAAGTCAATGTCATGATCGCTTGCATCGGGCGACGGGCATACCAGTGTACAGGACTGTATGGTGAGGTTGAAGTCATGAGTTGTGTGTCAGTGGCGGCCACTGTCTTCGCTCACTGTGATTCCACGGGAGCTCCAAAAGCTATCAGCAGCGTGAGTCAGTCAGGTGAGACACTGGTTCGGCTTGAGGGGCGTACCTTGGTAGTCTCGGGGATAGCACCATTCACTAGCCTGAACACGTCTTGGTCAAGGTGCTTGGTGACGAGCTCCGCCATGAGAGCACTCGTCGCTGGTGTCAGCTCAGACGGCTTCAAGACAACCGCACACCCCGCTGCGATCGCACTGGCAAAAGGTCCGAGCAGCAGCATCAATGGGTAGTTGAACGGCGCGATGATCAACACGACACCCTTGGGCTCTTTCCGGATGGCAGGGCCCATAGGGAACCACGTCGGACTGAACGCGACCTTCTCCGTCGCGGACCATTTCTTGACGCAGTCGTACGCCTCCTTCACTTGGCCGATGAGAGGGGCAATTTCGAGCCTAACATAGGTGTAAGACAATGCACTGCAGGATAGGAGCGGCCTTGCGCACAGGATAGACTCTCCCTTGGGCCGCCCGAGGTCGGCGAGCAGCGCATCCTCGAAACGTTCCTTGTTATCCTGCAGCAGGTACGCTAGCCTAAGCAGCTGGTCTTTACGGTATTCGATGGTTTTCGTTTTGCCGGAACGGAAGCCTCGGTGGAGGTCGGCGTGAATCTGTCAAGCCGTGAAGTTGTAAGGCTATAACAACAAGAGACGTAGAGATGGCTGGGGTCGTACTTTGGTGATTTCCTCGACGGTGTGTATTCCAGTTTCGACATGCTGGTTCAACGTTCACGTTCAGCTGCCAGCCTGTGTGCAACGCGTGTCGGGGAATGTGGGTGATTGCTGGGGAATTCCTGCGACCATAATGTCAATATATATGATATCGACGGCTGGGGCTATGCTGACTCGCCCGCGGGTGTGGTGTTACGGGATCAGGATCGCCGGCAAGACGTCCGAGTTTGGCACCTTATTACAAGACGTTCGTATGTGTTCCAGAACGGGTCCATCCTATTTCACGTGCTGATACAACGTTGATATTTAGGCGCCCGTGTAGTGTACGGTGCACACGGCCCAGTACCGTTTGAGTAACTGTAGTACTGGTATCCTACTACATAAGTATCATGCTGGAAAGTTATACGTACGTATATGCTGTCACCAATGATAGATTCAAGTCCTACACTATCACAGAGACGCGTTCGCTCAGATGCACATGAACAGCGGCTTGGCCCTGGGCCGGAGCCCAACTCCGAGTCGGGCCGGGTCCACGGCGATCCCTCCTCTTTGCCGAGAGGCCTCGCAAGCTACCTACTATCATATTATCAATAGAACGGCCGCGTATCACGTGAAACCAGGGGTCAAATCACAACGACGAGCATAGTATCGAGTCGGGGTTTCATAACTTACACACCATTGACTAGCTCCTTAGGCGCCAAGTCGAGTCACTGTGTATCCGGAGGATGATGAGTATCACAAGGAACCACGCACAACAACCTGCATTACCCCGGCCTGCGATCCTGCATTCATTCAGACTGAAGCACGTATCATGGGCACATGCGGACGTCCGATGCGCGGGGCCGCTGGTGGTTCAACATTTTCGTTCTGTGCTGTGAAGGCATACGCGGACGCCGTCGCATATTGCCTTGACTTTGCCTTCTTCCCGTACTATTTGGTACCCGACCAGCAAACCTATCATATGGTGACTTGATACCGTGTTGACCGGTGATCGTTGAACGTTTGACCGTTCAAGCTATACATAATCTCCTGTAGACAGACCCTAAACACGAACCTTGTTGAGCGGAGAGGGCGGTCGTGTACGGAGCTATACTTATAAATCAGCATCGCCTGACTGGGACTTCGCCGGGTTCGAGTCCACCTTTTCAGGGTCAGGTCGTCTGGATCACTTCGTCATCAGGTATTGCATGCATGATGAGACTTTCAGCCAGCTTTACCCGGGAGGACTCGCGTAATTACTTGACGTTCACAGGAGTTAACAGGGAGGAACTGGGATGAATGTCAACGCTTGAGCAGGTATCAACACGGCTTTGACGTACAACATTTTCCCTCAAATGGCCCAAATTCGTCAACAGTTCGCCTTCTCCTGATTTTGTTGTCCTCGCGAGATGAGCACACCAACGCAGCGTCTGGATTTTTTCCAGCAGCCTCGTCAGTATACGAGGCGAATCCACGCTGCCCTGATCGATCAGCTCATTTTCATGCTGGAATCTCAGACTCTTCATCTAAGTCTTCGAATTGCATGGTATGGTACGCACCTTCCTGTCGTCTGTCGGTACTGGGTTTCGATCCCCGAGTCGGCGAAAACAGTCGCGGTCCTGCTTCCGCTGCGAAAGTGCATTGAACGGTATCACTTCTTGGCTCTATGTAATAGCTGGAGGTTTAGAGTGCAAACAGCCGGGATTGGTACATGCATTGGACAGATGCGGTGACGTGCGACTCGACCGGTGCAGTCTGATCTTCTCTGTCGACGCAGTTGCAACGTCGGACGAGGACGGTCCCGATGCCGACTCACATCATCTGCATAAGCATTCTACTCTCTTCGTGCATGACCTAGAACCAAAGTTCAGTAGCTATCACGAGGTGGGCGGGGACCGCTGTTCCCGGACACGTCCAAGCCCGGGCAGCAGTCTGAAGAGCAAACCTGTGAATGAAGGGATATGTATATGTACACAAGACCCTTACGACTCGCAGAAGTTACGTGAGCGTTCGGGGAAGCTGCAAACAACGGAGCAGCTGGACTGTGACGTGACCAGTGCAGTGTACAAGACAGCCACGGCGCGGCCGTCGCGCAATCTGGAGATCTGGCGGTTGTGGCAACATTGATCCCGATGCCCGACGGCGCATGGCGCCGCCACACTTTACGATTGCCGACGCTCAGACGGCCGCGACGGTAAGTTCGACTCGACGTGACAGAACGGCGAGCGACCGACGGTGGATGTAAGATCAATGGAAGCCTTCCTACGACAACGCACGCCCACAATGACCAATACAGCTTGTATACTCTATTTGCACAGCTTCTTCCTCGTCTCTGCAACCTCTTCGTTGCGTAGTACGAGCCGGGATGGCGAGTCTGCGAGATGAGGTAGACGTTTGAGTTGTTTCCTGAGTACTTGCCGGGGTGAGTGGACATTCTGGTCAAGGGAGTCGGTTGACGAGAGTCCATGATACAGGATCCAAGTCTGTCCTGAACAGGGTGCGGAAGGGATTGCACCCAGGATCTTGTTCACGCCGAGTGGTGAACAGTCCGACGGACTTGGACAGATTGCACATAACTGGTCGGTGTGTCATGCAGCGACGAGCCTGCTGGAGTGCAGAACAGCCATGTATTCGGCTTTACCGCACCGAGAAGGACTGTATCGGTTCACCAGGTTGTCAGCTTCGAGCGCGAACTCAGTGTGGAGAACGATGAACGTACATTGGTGAGTGCTCCGCCCAGTGAAGTGTATAAGAGACGGCTCATAATAGCACGAATCCAGGAGGATGCGAAGGCCCCATGTACTGGTCATGCCAGGCAGACCGCTGCACCACAACTGATATTCTCGTCGTCCCGGCCCAGACGGACGCATGTCCCGACGAAGGAGGCGTTGGTCGAGGGAAGGAAGAGCGCGCGATGCCCGACACGCAGCAACCTCGCCGTGCCCGGTTTCCTCTTCTGGTGGTGCTTCTTCCCCATTACCTAACATTCGCTCAAAGACGACCCCTGATATCCTCGCCCAAACGTCCGCTCTTCCGGCGGCAGAATGGCGATAACAATCTCTCACGGAGCCAATTTCCTAATTCTCACTGTGGGTCCACATGCCGAGTATGGACAGCCAGAACCCATCCAGGCGCTTCCGCACGCGTCCCGCATCCCATCCTCCACCACCACAGGCCCCCGCCGACCCTCCCGCAGGCCCGAATCGCCAGGATAGCTCTGGGTCGGATTCCGGCTCATTTGGCGGGCAGGGCGCTGCTCGGCAGCCACGCGTCCCCAGGAGCCGCAGCATGGCCAGGGTGTCACGGGCGCTAGCGCATTCGCTCAAAATACGGGCTTCAACGACGTCGGGCGGGCGACAACGCTTACGCCACAATCCGGGCTCATAGTGCTCAATATGGAGGCGCAGGGCCTTTCGGTTCCGCTCAGGGTCCTCAATTTGTGCAGGAAGGTGGTCACGGCCAGCTTCAGTATGCGTTCGCGGGCTATGGTGTGCCTGCGCCATCTCTGTCGCCCTCTACGGGCTCGCCGCAGGTAAGGACTACTCCGGCCTTATCAGATCATTGTATTCCTGAACTCATTGCATTTCAGCCGACCGGCAACACGAGCAGCGACTCGAGCAGCCCCCCTGGCTCGGCCGGGAGCCAGCTGAGCCAACATAGCGGCGGCATGGGCCCAGGAGCCCCCGGACGTGTTTCATGCCCCCGGCGTCGCAGGGCACGCGCACAGGGCGCATGGCCCGCAGATCGGTACCGAAGGACACGTCCAGGGTGTGTATAACGCGTCGCCACAGTCGTTCAGTCCCGAGCCTCCGTATGGCGCATATATCCGTCACGGCGGACTGGAGCAGGCGGGGTACGGGAATGTGGCGCATGGAATGGCGGGTGATGCCTCGCAGCGTCCTCCGGCGCATCGGTTCGTGTCGACAGGCATCGTTGCGGGCCCGCCGTCGCAAAACACGCCGCGCCACATCCATGGCAGAGACCAATTCGTGCACCCACATGCACCCTCGCACCTGCAGACGCCCCAACTCGATCTGCGCACTCACCAGCTGTCCCGTGAAGACAGTCCGGTGCATTATGGAGGGCCTCAGCAGCCGTATGGTGTGCCGATCCTGCAACCACCGTTTATGGACGCGGGGAGCGTGCAGCAGCCCCAGCCGCCTCTGACCCACATCGCTGCGGCTAACCTGGGCGAGAACCTGACGCTGGACATGCTCTCCGACTCTGCTATTCCTGGGGAGAAGCCAACTACCCGTACCCGACGCTGATCAAGGCGGCTATTCTGGGGAGCCCGCGCAAGGCGCTGACGCTGCAGGGGATATACAAGGCTCTCGAGGATAGGTTCGATGGTTCAGGAGTAACAGGAACGATAAGGCTTGGCAGGTGGGTTCCGTTCAGTCATCGTATTCACACCCAGGAACTGATGAACGCGACGCAGAACTCGATCCGGCATAACCTCTCTCTGAACAAGATGTTCCGCAGGCTGGCGAAACCGATCACTGAACCGGGCAAGGGCAGCTACTGGACGGTAGACTTTGCTGCTGGCGAGGGCAACAAGCGCGAGCGGAAGCGTACCAAACGCGCTGGTATGGCCGAGCAGGCGCGCCGCGCAATGGAGGGCGACGCTCCCTCTTCGTCGCATCAGGACAACAGCGTCAGCAGCGGGGAAGAAAGCGACGTGCCGGGACACAGCTTCCCTCCCGCGCCGTACCTCGGCAGACCGATCTATCAGGAGCCTTCTATCGACCCTGCGCTGCTCACCCAGGGCCACGCAATCGGACAGGGCCGCATGTCCCCTCAGAGGAGCCCCAGACTGAGCCCCGCACCGTACGCCCGCCCAGCGTTCCCCATGTCGGTCCCTGCGTCGGCCATCCAGGACCCGCGCGTCGCTGCGCTCGGCCAGTTCTCTATGCGCCCAGGCCAGACTGCCACGTTCGGAAACGCGACTTTCGGTGGCCCGCAGGGCTTGGACCCGTGGGAGGCCTCCTTTTTGGCGGGCCCTATGGGACCGCCTACCTGGGGCACACAGGCTTCCGCTCCGCCGACGTTCGAAGTCCCGTTCTCGCCTGCTGGCCCTGCTCCCAGCGTTGGATACCAGCCGCAGATGCCTGCCCATACCACCAGGGGCCATGCGGTGCGTGCTGTGACGGCGAGCCCCGCTGTAGCGACGGCTGGTCCTTCCCGCGCGTCGGCGGGTGCCCCGTCTAATGCGCCCGTCTATCATCATGGTTCTCTCGCCGTCTCCGCCGAAACAGTGGGCTCTGCGGCGGGCACGAGCTCGAGCTCTGCTTCCGAGGCTGGGAGCGCGCGCAGTGGCAACGTCGGGGGAGCTAGCGTCCCCCAGGTGTACAGGCACAGCAGCAGCTCTTCTTCGTCGCAGTCATCCTAGGGAAGCTTTCTCGATAGACCAGTCCTTGGAGTCCTGTGCGGCGTGTTGCGGAGGACTCACCGTTCGGACACACCATGCGCGCAAATCTCGTTCCATTTTCCCGTCAAGCCAAGTCACTATGCACGTCAAGTTTCGCTTTGAACAGTC
Source organism: Fomitopsis serialis (assembly GCF_022376445.1). Classification (NCBI taxonomy): domain Eukaryota; kingdom Fungi; phylum Basidiomycota; class Agaricomycetes; order Polyporales; family Fomitopsidaceae; genus Fomitopsis; species Fomitopsis serialis. The sequence continues at coordinate 250,677 of NW_025954978.1, forward strand.
ACGTTTCGTCAAGATAACCCGCAAACATCGCTATCGTCGTTCAAGTCCCCATGCTATCTCGCTTTCCTGTCTCGCAAGTCTTAGTATCCATAAACACAACCCCGCTTTCGATCAGTGCTCTCGTACGTAACCGTGGTTCGCTCATTCCCGAGCCTGAGTGCTCCCTTGCGACCCACGCATAGGAGGAACCGCTCACACCCACATAGACGGCGGTTCCCGCGTTGGGAAGCTTGTCGTGCTCCACAACCCCTTATATTTTATAGTCAGTGTTCGTTGTACGAACACGCCGTCGAAGATTTCCTCGCTGTCTTGCTACCATATTGACCCCCTGCTCTCGTACACAGAAAACCCAAACGTATCGAATGGACCTGCCACGTTTCGTCTGTCATCCATGCTGTTGCAAGTTGTCGCGTTTGGAGTCCGCTGTGTAGCGTTGTGGTGCCGGAGTTTTGTATATTTAGTTTGCATGTAACGTAGTTTCAGCCCGAAGCACAAGGCCGAGTTTCGCATGCGCGGTTGTGAGCCTTACCAGCGTCGGGCGCTTGTGCGATCTATCCCGGCGCCTAGGCTAAGGCTACGCATCCCTTGGTGGTATTCTAAGCGAAGCGAGGCACGAGCGTCGCGTAGAAGTGAGTCTACGCATGCAGGAGGAGATTTAGGCGCGCATCGCTCTCCTCTGCGCGCCCACTCGGACGACCGCTCTCGAAGGCTCCGCGGCCGCTACGCCCTTCGAATAGCTCTCGTTTTCTTCCACTAAGACTACACCACTTGTAGCTTACAGGAAGGGGACTATGGTACAACCTTCGCTCATCAATCCCGATGGCGACGAAGAGCCGGGTTATGTGAGCAACGACCAAATGATTGTACCACTCACAAATGCGTGGAGGATGGTCAACACAGAGTCGTAGTCTCTGTCTCGCAAGCTTGTCCGACATGAACATCCAGCTGAGCGAGCAGCGGTTGCCATTGTGGACTGTCCGACTCCGAGTCCTTCGACCGCCGCCCAGTGCTCCGTCACCAGCGCTCTCGCTCACTGGTCGCCGGGCGGGACCAACCCGCTGAGTTTCTTTCATGCTGCACGCAACACGCTTACAATGGCTCGCGTCGGCACGAGCATCGCTAGCTCGTGTCATGCACACGCGAGTCAGGCTGGAGGCAACATGCTTACACTGGACGCAGTATGCTTCACTGGCTCGTGTCAGCACGAGCTCATAGCCAGCGAGTGTCACACACGAGTCAGGCTGGACGCAGCAGGCTTATACTGGCTCGCGTCAGCACGAGCTCATAGCCAGCGAGTGTCACACCGGGTCAGGCTGGACGCAGTATGCTTACACCGGCTCGTGTCAGCACGAGCTCATAGCCAGCGAGTGTCACACACGGGTCGGGCTGGACGCAGCACGCTTACACTGGCTCGTGTCGGCACGAGCATAACACGCTCGTGTCATTCACTGCACACGAGTCAGGAGCATGCAGCAGCAGCATGCTTACACTGGCACTGGCTCGTGTCGGCACGAGCGTAACGAACTCGTGTCATCCACTGCACACGAGTCAGGCTGGACACACCGGGTTCGATGAGCACGACGCGGCACTGCTCCTCCTAGGGTCAGCGGAGCGATGTTTGCTTCGCGGCGCCCATCCGGCGGGACTCTGCGAACCGGTTGATCAGCAATACGGGTCATTGGCGTCGTCAGTGTTGGACACTGACTCACAGAGCATGTACGACGAGGCTCGTCGGCTTCTGGACTGGGGGTAACGGCTTCGCCGCAACGCGCCGCCGTACTCGACGTCTTCATATTGGGTATCGCGGCTCACCCGTTGCCCCTCAGGTCCAGGCACACTCTTCGAGTCGGGCAGCCCTGCGGGCTGCGCCCCACACCGCCAATCATTCCCCTCTCGCTCTCTTGCAACTGACCATCCAAGCTCACTCAGTAATAATGAGGCGGGCTGCTGGTACGCCTCGCTTCACACGTGACCGTCATATCCGCCACGCCGGTCATCGTATCCCAGTGCATAGATATACCATCCTACTGCCAGGCTACTGCCCGCCTACGCTAGGTGGTTGTTTCTCCTACATGTACGAAGCCCTCCGAGGGCAGCGAAGAGAGTGGATGACTGATTTTGAGTGAGCCCGACCAGTCGACTGTCGTGCTGTGGACCGTGACTTTGCCCGAGTCGCGACCCTAAATTCCCGGGGATCCCTAACCAAACTCATCGGCACATCAGGACCGCAGAAGAGGCCGCAGAAGGCAGAGAACAACGTCGACGACGCGCGCACCAAAGCCGATCTATGGCCGACCAGTGCGGGCGTTGGGGGCGAGGAGGTTGCGTGCGCGCCCCATCGCATGACTCGCGCGCCCACAAAATGCAGCAGGCAGAACCGCTCACCAGCACCCCCATCCGATGCCCTCCCTCGGCGACCAGCTGAGCGCGGCCCTCCAGTCGCGCGACGAGCGGCTCATCCGGCGGCGGCTGTCCGACGCGCAGGCCGACGCGGGCCTCGCCGACTTCTGCACGAACGACTACCTCTCCCTCGCCGCGTCCCCCGTCCTCCGCGCACGCTTCCTCGCCGCCCTCGCCGCCGCCCCCCACGTCCTCGGCTCCGGCGGCTCGCGCCTCCTCGTCAACGGCCCCGCGCACGCCGCCCTCGAGGCCCGCCTCGCCCGCCTCTTCGCCGCCCCCGCCGCCCTCCTCTTCAACTCCGGCTTCGACGCGAACGTCGGCCTCTTCTCCGCCATCCCGCAGCCCCGCGACGCGCTCCTCTTTGACGAGCACATCCACGCCTCCGTGCACGACGGCATGCGCGCGTCGCGCGTCGCCCCCGCCATGCGCAGGGCCTTCGCGCACAACTCCGTCGCCGCGCTGCGCGACGTCCTCGCGCGCCTGGTCGCGGAGCACCCCGACCTGCAGACGGGCGCGCGGAGCGCGTTCCTCGCCGTCGAGTCGCTCTACAGCATGGACGGGACCGTCTGCCCCCTGACGGAGATGGTCGAGGCCATGGAGGAGCTCCTACCGTGCGGGAACGGCTACGTCGTCGTCGACGAGGCGCATGCGACGGGGATATACGGGCCGCAGGGGCGCGGGCTCGTCGCGCTGCTCGGCCTGGAGCACCGCGTGCTCGCGCGGCTGCACACGTTCGGGAAGGCGTTGGCGGGGACTGGAGGTGCGCCCCGCGTTCCTGCCCGTGCTCTCGCTCACACTGACGCCCCGCAGCCGTCCTGCTCACGACGCCGCTCATCCGGGACTACCTCCTCAACTACGCCCGCTCGCTGATCTACACGACCTCGCTAAGCTACGCGAACATCATCTCCGTCGACTGCTCCTTCGACCTCCTCGAGGACGGCACAGCAGCCCGGGTGCGTCTCCCTCGCACGCATCCTCGTTCCATGGACACTGACACGCCCACCAGCTCGCCCACCAGCTTTCCGCCCTCGTCTCGCACTTCCTCACTCTCCTCCGCCCGCGCCTCCACACGATCCCGCTCTCCCTCCTCGCCCTCCCGCCACACCTCGCACACGCACCGAGCCCCTCCGCGCCGCTCCACCGCACGCTGCCCTCGCCGATCATCCCGCTCCTCACGCCCTACCCGCGCCCGCTCTCCGCGCACCTCCGCGCCCTCGGCCTCAACGCGCGCCCGATCACATGGCCGACCGTGCCCAAGGGCCGCGAGCGCGTGCGCGTGTGCTTGCATGCGGGGAACTCGAGGGAGGAGGTGGAGAGGCTCGTGGCTGGGATGGTCGAGTGGGCGGAGAGGTGGCAGAGGGAGAATGGTGGGGCTGGGGAACAGATAGTGGGTGGTGGGCAAGTCGCAGCGAAGTTATGAGGGATAGATGGAAAGGAGGCAGTGGAAGGACGGCCTACAGCCCAGCATGGCGCGAAAATAGCTGAAGCCCGTCAGTCTTGAAGGGCTTCGATCTCCTGTGCGCTGGTCTGCAGGAACTCTTCGTACGAGTCTTGATAGCCAGCTACGGTCCGCACCAGTCAACACCGCAGTCCCAGCCTCAAGCACAAAACGGGACGCACCAGGAGTCTTAGCGAGGGCACGGTAGCGCGCGATGACCTCCCTGTTGTGCTCGATGGCGGCGAGCTGCGCTGTTTGATTGTACCTACGTCGCACGAAACGATGGCGTCCGTCAATTGAGTGCGCCGAGGAGACGGGGAAGGGCGTTCACCTGAGACGTGCACGACGTGCGGGATGTAGCGCTGCCCGTCGATCGCCGTGAGCAGCGACACGCCCGCCCAGGCGATGCGGTGCGGGTCGCGCGCGACGCGGATGATGCACACGTGCGTCCGCGGCGAGTAGTACTTCACTGTGCGGCGGGTCTAGCTGGCGTGGAGGCAGGGGAGGAGTGGGCACGCACCGGTGAGCGACGCGCCGACCGCGCCCCAGCCCGTGTCCCCGAAGTGCGTGAGCACGCTCTGCTTGAGCGCGGCCCAGATCTGCTTGCCGCTCGTCTCGCCGTCGCGGCGCTGAGTCGCCTTGTGTGGGCGGGGCGGGCCCTGGGCCGGGGAGCGCGCAGGGGATGAACTCGACGAGGATCCAGCGGTTCTACAGGGGGTGCCATTCAGAGACGGAGGGGTTCGATGTGTGTGGGAGGCCTACTTTGAAGCGGACCATGGCGCACGGTCGTTACAGAGTGCTAGTGTCTTGGGTTCCAGTTGGGCTGAGAGGTTTATGCACGGTGCGTGAGGGGCTGTGAGGCGAGGTGCAGGTTGGGTGCGAGGTTATGGACGATCGAGTCTGGCCAGGGACGCGGCGGTGGCGCGCAGGGTTGTCGTCCTGTTTTGGCAAGCGCTGTGGTTGAGGGGCCTCAAGATAGGAGAGCGACTGCGCACCGGGGAACACTCGCGTGATCATCGATGCAGCTGGATGTGTGTGTAGAGTCATATATCTTATAAATGAGACAGATACAACCATACAGGGCGTTCAGTATTGTCCTTCAAGTGAGGTCGGAAGGGAGCCTTGGTGCGCTCGAAATGGGTCTCACGACCGCGTTCAGATAGGCCGGTGGTTGTGTGCGTGCCGTAGAAGCCCCGCGAACCGGCTGTGGTACCATTAGCCAATATCTACTTACTGTGCGTCTGGTCTCCGCATGCATCCAGCCTTCGAAACAGTGATGACTGTCAGTCGCCGTCGGATCGCCGAAGTAGTGCTGGCACCCAGTCACAGGATGGCCTCATTCCAGTCGACTATGTAGTAACACTGTAGATATATGCACGTTACATACAGCAAAGCTAAGCATCTACACAACATTGCTACATGTCAGCCCGTCATTGACCAAGCAAACGACAGCACAGCACAGCAAGTACAACAGACGAGATGACGGTTCGGATAGTGATGTGGTGCGGTTTCATGAAAGCAAGGGTGGCATAGCAAGACAGGGAGGGATCACCGACGTTGTAATCGTACACCGAACGCAGACTGGACTATAAAATATAGGGTGGGTCGGACAGCGATCTGCGCCCCGTGGCAGAACCGGATGTTCAAAGTTGAACGGTTCCTCCACGAGACAGGAGAGCTTCGTAGACTATCGAGAGAGCGGTTGTCGAAAACAAGTGTATGACAGCTGGGCATTGGGAGACACGAAAGCGAGATAGCATGAGACGGACGAAAGTGGATCAGCGATTTGTTTGCAATTTATCTTGACAAAACTTGGGATGCATAGGGACTTGACTTGACGGAGAACAAAACTTGTGCATGGGTTGCCTGAGCGAGGAGTCCTCCGCGACATGTCGCTCTGACACGCCGCGCAGGACTCCAAGGACGGGTCAATCGAGGAAGCTTCCCTAGGATGACTGCGACGAAGAAGAGCTGCTGCTGTGCCTGTACGCCTGAGAGACGCTAGTTCCCGCGAGGTTGCCACTGCGCGCGCTCCCAGCGTCGGAAGTAGAGCTCGACCTGGTGCCCGCCGCAGAGGCCACTGTTTCGGCGGAGACAGCGAGGGAGCCATGATGGTAGACGGGCGCATGAGACTGGGCACCCGCCGCGGCACGAGAAGGACCAGCCGCCATGCTTTCTCTGGCGGCGCGACCAGGCATCTGTGGTTGGTATCCGACATTGGAAGCCGGGCCAGCAGGCGAGAACGGGTCTTCGAACGCCGGTGGAGCGCAAACCTGTGTTCCCCAGGTAGGCGGTCCCATCGGGCCTGCCATGAAGGAGGCCTCCCATGGGTCAAAGCCCTGAGAGCCTTGGCTGAATGCAGACTGACCGACAGTCGGGTTTCCGAATGCGGCGGTCTGGCCGGGACGCATAGAGAACTGACCGAGCGCAGCGACGCGCGGGTCCTGCACGGCCGGCGCAGGGACCGACATGGGGAACGCTGGGCGGGCGTACGGTGCGGGGCTCAGTCTGGGCCTCCTCTGAGGGGACATGCGGCCCTGGGTGAGCAGCGCAGGGTCGATAGAAGGCTCCTGATAGATCGGTCTGCCGAGTACGGCGCGGAGGGAAGCTGTGTCCCGGCACGTCACTTTCTTCCCCGCTGCTAATGCTGTTGTCCTGGTGCGACGAAGAGGGAGCGTCGCCCTCCATTGCGCGGCGCGCCTGCTCGGCCATACCAGCGCGCTTCGTGCGCTTCCGCTCGCGCTTGTTGCCCTCGCCAGCAGCAAAGTCTACCGTCCAGTAGCTGCCCTTGCCCGGTTCAGTGATCGGTTTCGCCAGCCTGCGGAACATCTTGTTCAGAGAGAGGTTATGCCGGATCGAGTTCTGCGTCGCGTTCATCAGTTCCTGGGTGTGAATACGATGACTGAACGGAACCCACCTGCCAAGCCTTATCGTTCCTGTTACTCCTGAACCATTCGAACCTATCCTCGAGAGCCTTGTATATCCCCTGCAGCGTCAGCGCCTTGCGCGGGCTCCCCAGAATAGCCGCCTTGATCAGCGTCGGGTACGGGTAGTTGGGCTTCTCCCCAGGAATAGCAGAGTCGGAGAGCATGTCCAGCGTCAGGTTCTCGCCCAGGTTAGCCGCAGCGATGTGGGTCAGAGGCGGCTGGGGCTGCTGCACGCTCCCCGCGTCCATAAACGGTGGTTGCAGGATCGGCACACCATACGGCTGCTGAGGCCCTCCATAATGCACCGGACTGTCTTCACGGGACAGCTGGTGAGTGCGCAGATCGAGTTGGGGCGTCTGCAGGTGCGAGGGTGCATGTGGGTGCACGAATTGGTCTCTGCCATGGATGTGGCGCGGCGTGTTTTGCGACGGCGGGCCCGCAACGATGCCTGTCGACACGAACCGATGCGCCGGAGGACGCCGCGAGGCATCACCCGCCATTCCATGCGCCACATTCCCGTACCCCGCCTGCTCCAGTCCGCCGTGACGGATATATGCGCCATACGGAGGCTCGGGACTGAACGACTGTGGCGACGCGTTATACACACCCTGGACGTGTCCTTCGGTACCGATCTGCGGCCATGCGCCCTGTGCGCGTGCCCTGCGACGCCGGGGGCATGAAACACGTCCTGGGGGCTCCTGGGCCCTATGCCGCCGCTATGTTGGCTCAGCTGGCTCCCGGCCGAGCCAGGGGGGCTGCTCGAGTCGCTGCTCGTGTTGCCGGTCGGCTGAAATGCAATGAGTTCAAGAATACAACGATCTGATAAGGCCGGAGTAGTCCTTACCTGCGGCGAGCCCGTAGAGGGTGACAGAGATGGCGCAGGCACACCATAGCCCGCGAACGCATACTGAAGCTGGCCGTGACCACCTTCCTGCACAAATTGAGGACCCTGAGCGGAACCGAAAGGCCCTGCGCCTCCATATTGAGCACTATGAGCCCGGATTGTGGCGTAAGCGTTGTCGCCCCGCCCGACGTCGTTGAAGCCCGGATTTTGAGCGAATGCGCTAGCGCCCGTGACACCCTGGCCATGCTGAGGCTCCTGGGGCGCGGGGCTGCCGAGCAGCGCCCTGCCCGCCAAATGAGCCGGAATCCGACCCAGAGCTATCCTGGCGATTCGGGCCTGCGGGAGGGTCGGCGGGGGCCTGTGGTGGTGGAGGATGGGATGCGGGACGCGTGCGGAAGCGCCTGGATGGGTTCTGGCTGTCCATACTCGGCATGTGGACCCACAGTGAGAATTAGGAAATTGGCTCCGTGAGAGATTGTTATCGCCATTCTGCCGCCGGAAGAGCGGACGGTTTGGGCGAGGATATCAGGGGTCGTCTTTGAGCGAATGTTAGGTAATGGGGAAGAAGCACCACCAGAAGGGAAACGGGCACGGCGAGGTTGCTGCGTGTCGGGCATCGCGCGCTCTTCCTTCCCTCGACCAACGCCTCCTTCGTCGGACATGCGTCCGTCTGGGCCGGGACGACGAGAATATCAGTTGTGGTGCAGCGGTCTGCCTGGCATGACCAGTACATGGGGCCTTCGCATCCTCCTGGATTCGTGCTATTATGAGCCGTCTCTTACACTGGGGGGGAGCACTCACCAACGTATGTTCGTCGTTCTCCATACTGAGCTCCCGCTCGAAGCTGACATTTTGGTGACAGTAACGCCGCCTTCATCGGTGGAGTGTGCAGCGGACTCGGGGTCGCACCCATGGCCTTTCGAATTGTAGCCTCCGAGTCCTTGCATGATGCACCGCACAGATAAATGCACTCTGTTCACCTCGTCGACCCGTTCACTCCTCGGCATGGACGGGACCAGAGCCCAAAGCTTTCGTGTCTGCGCCGTATTCCAAATAAGGAACGGACTTTGACCCTGTGCCAAGGTTCCTCGTTAACCGCGTCACCTCTCCTGCAATTCCACTCACCAACCCAGGTTCGCGGAGACGGGAATAACCACCGTCGCCCTTCACCGGAGTGTCCTACAGAGTTGAAGAAGTTGTAAAGAGTCAAGCTGTGCGCATAGAGTGCACCCGCTTGTGTGGGTCATTGTGGGCGTGCGTTGTCACTGCGGCTGCAATAAGGCTTCCAATTTCGGGCCCTTCTGGTGGGCCGCTCGCCGTTGTGCTGCACAAAGTCGAATGGCATGATACTGTCGCCGCAGTGTCGGCGATCGTAGATCGCGACCGGCGTCGCGGCGCGCGTCGGGATCAATGACCAGATCGCCAGATCGCATGGCCCGCTCAGCGCCTGCAGGCCCGCCACCTCCATAATATCGAGCATAAGTGAATTTACCACTTTACCACGCGAGTTATATGCGGTATCTTTCTTTCGTAGAACTGCGAAGTGAGCTGTGCTCTGGATTTGTAGGGCCCCGACCCGTCCTCGACCAAATGGCCGTCACACACACGATCCTTAGAGCGCGTCACAAACACTCGGATTCCGTGAGGCTTCATGGCATGACAAGGCACAATTCCCGAATTCCGCCGCACGTAGACGGTGGTGTATCTGAGGTAGTGGTACTACAGGTGCGATTGGAGAAGGGAGAAAATGATGCTGTAGGGGCCACGGTCGTCAATCTTCACGTTCCGGGAAGTGAGCATTTCAGTTGAGAAGGTGATTGTCCGAGCCATGTTTCTGCGAATGTAGCGTATCTTGAGTGAGTTTGCTAGTCACCGATACTGGATGCGACAGGAAGAATCTTGAGCGGGATGCGTTCCGTACGTCCATCGATTTGTTTCGTCACAAATAGAACGCCAGAGCATCCAGGCCGTGTACATCCCGAGGTCTCCAGCTGATAGAGCTCAGAGGGCTGGTGGCGAGTCCAACATATATCGCAAAGGAAGTAGTAAACTGCGTGTTGGCCGGGGTCCAAGCCTAGTCGCCGACAGACGTCAGGAAGGGTACGCGCCATCGCGTCCAGTCCTTGCAATTCGACACCGGGGCGCTTTGATAACGCAACGAGTGTCCGGTGAAGGCTGTCGAGCATGAACTGGGCTTCCTTGAGTGAGATATGGTGGAAGGTCGCTGCGAGGTACACGTCGATGTACACGTCGCGAATGATGGGGTCCTCGGTGAACGTGGGCGGTGCCTCCTCGGAAAGGCAATGCGTATTCTTGAAGCTATCATCCTGGAGACGTTCGCGCGAGGCATCCATGCGACTGTCTTCCGTTCGACGTGGCCTTGCGTCAGCACCACGGCCGCCAACTAGATCTTCCATTTCCTGGTCTTGCTCCTGCCGGTGTTGGGGCAAGTCGGCCTGAGCATAGGGGTCACCGTCACGATCTTTCAGAGAAGTCGAGCGAGGAGACAGTGCGCCCTCACTGACAGCTGTTAAAGCACATCGTCCGGAGGCGTCGGAGTCGGTTGCCGTGACGCGTAGCTGGTCTGAAAGAGACCGCAGACGACGAGGGAACTCCTTATATCAGACGTCGGGTGACGAGAAGACGATGCTATAGAGTCCACAAGCCGGCAGTCGTAAACGGGTTATAGGCTCTCTTTCGCTCTGGGTATAGCAAGCGAGTAGAGTTCGACGTGCTAACGTTCCCTAAACTCCCGCCGGCAGCGAGATTCTGCGTCGTGAGCTGTCTGGAGTGCCTCTGATCCGCAATGAAAAGCTGCGTACCGTATCGCGACATCCCCGTTAGGCGTGCGTGCTATGATTTTGGTCTTCTGTCGCCGCCACGGCAAGGGGCAGTCCTCTGGAACGCCAGCGCTGCCCGCACCTCTCTCCGCGAAGCAGCGTTTCGGCGCGCTCCTCCTTATGGTATTTAACATGGGATATGATGTTCGCTCTTGTCTGAAGACCATTGTTTTAAAATCAGCCTGCAAATCGTGCAAGCCAGGGACAAATCTGTCTCCAGGCCAAGTGGCAAGTCGGTGCACGCACGTCGATTTCGCTATGGCGCGGGCCAGCGACGGCTCGGACGGGGTCGATTTCGCACTGGCTTTGGGCATTCCACGAGACCTATTGATGCAGTATCTTGAGAGGCAACGGTGTACGGAGGCGGAGATGCCAATGAGCTGAGTGTATGCGCTCGAGTGTGCCAGAGCTCCTAGTGCTTCACAGTGCGGTTCAAGTGCCGGAACTGCCAGTGGTGCGTGCGCGGTGCGCGTTGACGTATCGTGACTACCGTCACGTGGTCGTAGCACTGGCGAGCGCCGAGCGGTCTAATACTTACAGTCCTCGACTCACAGCACACTCCCACTTCGTAGCTGCCCATTACTTGCTGTTGTACATCCAGCACCTCTACACCCCCTCGGTATTTCCGTCTTTCTGTACCTCCGAAGATGTCCGAGGAAGAGAAGCGCAACCTGGTCACCAAGGAGGACAAGGACGCGGAGAGCGACACATCCGACGCGGAGAGCGTGGAAGACGACGAGCCTACAGAGGACGACGTTAAGCCCTTGCCCACGCAGCGCTCCTCGCCGTGGCGGCGGCTCGCACTCATCACCTTCCTCCTCTTATCCCTCTGGCTTGTGTGGGCCGTCCGCAAGCACGCCAACCGGCCGAAGATCATCTACGCTGAGCGGTGAGGACGCGAAGCCTCGCCTGCGTGCTATATGTACTGAGTCGTCGCCTAGGTACTCGGCAGAGTACAAGTACAGACCGGCGGCGAGTCCGATCCTCACTGAAATCCTGAAGGACGGGCGGACCCGCCTGAGGGGAGCGGTGCCGACCAATAAGTGAAGAGAGAACTTGGGTCTGACGTTGTGGTTCTGAGGTATGCTTCTCATCGCAGGAGGACAAACAATGTCTGAGGTTATCCCCAGGAGCGTTCGCGGAATACTCGGACTAGTACTTTCATTGCTCTCATTGTGCGCTTTCGTCGTCATCTTATTCTATGCTCGAGTCCGTCTTTTCCCCACTGCCTGTAAGCTTTGTACGGTTCTTATGGACCATGAAATGTTCTGACACAATTATTCCAGACATAGCTAAACTCACCCTTTACTGCTGGGACTCGATCGAGATCTCGTAATACCAGTCCATCTGCTCAAGTATATTGACCGATCTACATGACATTCAGTGCATCTAGTGAGCTGCTGCGAGCGGAAACATATGCGACGTCTATGCCGAGGGCGGTGGGCATGCATCTCTTATCAGAGCCCAATGCTGATGTGCAAGGGGCGCAGTGTTGAGCTTCAAGCGGGCGACTTCGAATTCGACGCCCAGATCATCGTGGAGGATGCGGTTCGTACGTTTTTATGGAGTGCTTATAGCGTGTGTACCAGGATACTTCTACCAAGTGCAAGGCGAGACCCCTGCAGCCATACGGACGAATTGAATACCCCATGACCATTGGCGCTCACTCAGAACACCTCCATGTCCACACTACCTTCAGACTCCCGCTTCACACCCATTCCATCCCCACCGGCCCTCCTCCACACCATGTCCCTCACCCCCAAATCCGCCTCGCGTACCCGAAGAATTCGCTCCAAACGCTCCGCCATCTCCTGCCTGGTTCCGCCTACGACGATCTGCGCATCGTACGCCGCGTGCGCGGCGAGATTCCGCCGGAGCGCTGGCACGGAGAGGTCCGCGCATGCGCCGGGCTCGGCGATGAGCGGCGGCTCAGGGTGCAGCATGTACCTGCGGTGCATACCTGACGAGTCCGTTCGTCAGCCGTTTCTCTCAGTCTCGGACGGTAGAAGACGGCGAAGACGTACTGTCGAGGTACTCCTCGCACTCGCGTGGAACCTCGATGTCGAGGCCATACTCCGCATCTCGGTCTGTGATGCCCCTCGCGAGGCGGCGCAGCCCAAGCATGCGCACACCGGTGTCGAAGACCGAGAGGTAGGACAGCTTGGGGAGGGCGAGCAGCGCGGAGACGACATCATCGTCGATGGCGGCGTTCAGTGCGATGTCGAGCTCGGAGAGTGTCCGGCGGAGCGCGACGAGGTGATATACGCTATTACATCCTGTGAGTCAATCGATGATGCAGGGAGATGTATGTGGTGCGTACGCCTCGTTGCTGATTCCTGTGTTGCTAAGCCAGAGCCGGGACAGACGCGGGAGGTGGTGTATGTAGGTCATGTCGAAGTCTTGTAGGGATGCGTCGCTGAGGCTGAGCTCGCTCAAGAAGAGGAAGCTATTCGGCTTGCGGAAGACTGCCGCAAACTGAGTTAGGTATGTTCGATGAAAGCACCCTCAAGGCATGCACCTGGCAGCAGCTCCCTCGCCCCGAAGTTGAGGCCCTCCGCATCCATGAGCGACGCGGTGAGATCGAGGCAATCGATTTCGGACATGCGGAGCATCTCTAGGACTCGCGCGTTCAGGTGCCCTGCCAAATCGCAAACACTTTGGTCAGACAAGCCACTGCATTGCTACGGCGGAAGAGGACAACACGAACCATCAACGGCGAGAAGCTCCGCTATATGCTGGTGAGAATTCACGTTGAGTGCCCGTAGTCGCTCCTTAAGCCTGATGCCGGGGAGTAGCGCGTCGAGACGCGTCGTGAGCGCGTTCATGCTGCGAGGAGTCTCCGCGCCGACTGGAGGACCGTATAACTCGTCTACAGCACATCATATACGTGGGCAACACGCGCCATTGCCATTGTACCTCCGTCAGCGTCGATGGGATGCAGCATATACGCACCTTCCAGTGCCCGGATCTTTCTCTCCAGCTCGAACGTCGTCGGCCGCCGGTCCGCGTCGGAGTACCCATAGCTGAGTGGCGCATATGGCGAGTACAGAGCGTCCACGGATTCTCTGAAGTACTTGAGCTTCTCCCCCCTAGCGCTGAGTTCGAAGGAGCTCTCGTTGACGCTCTGGTACGATTTCTCTCTTTTCGGGGGCGCGAGCATATCACTGAAGGTTCCCGGGGGGGAAGGCCTCCTGCGCTTTGCTTTGAGTCCAGGAGGGATGTCTTGCAGGCCGCGGCGTGGTGCAGGGGTGCTGTGATCACAGAAGTATCCAGAGAATTTGAGATTAGCCTGGGAGACGTCGGGGCTGTCGAGGACTCGAGGCACGGCCCTGTAGAGTAGTTCTTGGAGTTCGGCTTCGTCCAGGGACTTGTCGAGACATTCGGCGAAAGAAGGCAGGCAGTCGCCCGGAGTGCGAGAGTAGGGAGGTGGGTCCGCATGGATTTCGTGTCGGAGGTTTTGCAGGAAAGCGATTGCGTCGAGAGCGGGGCAGTAGAACGGGTTCTTCTCATCTACCACAGGTTGTTGAGGGCGCATATTGAAAGCGAAAAGGGAAGGATCGAAAAAGCGAGAAAAACGGCGGCAGAGGGAATGAATGCAGAGCGAGCAAAAAATGTGACGACTACGGAAGAGTGCTTGGTGAAAGAATGAATGAGCGGAGAACGAGAACAAGTCATGCCAAAGTCGACGGCCGGGAAGCTAATCAAGGACACCTTCCTTTTTGGGATCCTAGTGCAAATCCATCGAGATCCGTCGGCAGGACACTAGTAACGCACCGTAAGGTTGCGTAAGAAACTCGAGGTGGGTAACTTACCGGTAGGTAAGTAACTCCCCGACAGTGTAAGTTATTTACATATGTTTCTTACCGTAAGTTACTTGGGGTCACGTGATTAGGTGATCGCATCCAGGGCGCGCCGCGCTACGCGCGGCGACGTCTCAATATCTCAATAGTATGATTCTGGCATCCATGAAAATAAGTTCGCACCCCACCGTACCCCACCGCTGTTCACGCGTCTGGGGCATTTCATGCCGCACACAGCGCCCGCTTGTAGCGGTCACATCGGTTGGGCCCCGAGATCCTACTGTCCGATCCTTTCCTTTTCCGGGGTGCTACATCACTCCTGTGCTTCATCTCTGCGACACTCCTTGCCCCGTCTCGACGGACCTGTACGATCCTCGCGCCGCGCTACGACAGATAGCCATGTAAGCCTCAGCAATAAAATCGGACAGCCAGTCGTACCACACTGCAAAAAGAAATTCAATAACACAGACTCGAACCCGCGCGATGCAAAATAAGAAGTACACCATCAAACCACTCAGCCATAACACATATATACCAGCTGTGTTGGCATTATATAAGTATCCCAAATGGCTTGGTGGACGCTGCACCATCCTCCCTTCCAACTATTGTGTTTGATGCTCAATGAGGTGAATCAAATGTCCTCTTGGGACATCTAAGCATGAATCAGGGGAAACAATCACCAGGAACATCTGCCTTGCTCAAGACGAAGCGGAAGTGGTATCGGGACAAGCGTGACGGAGCGCACGAGCAATGTAGCACCCCTAAAAAGGAAAGGATCGGACGGTAGGATCTCGCGCCGGCCCAGCCAATGTGACCGCTACAAGCGGGCGCTCAAGGGCACTAAAGGTATGGGGTGCGCCGCATGAAATGGCCCAGACGTGTAGACGATGTGGTGGCTACAGTAATTGCACGGATGCATGGGTACGAGACAATGCCAGGCAAGAGACTGCGAGATATCTAGCACGTGACATTATTAACTTACACTTTCTTACATCTCTATTATTGGGCTCGGTAACTTACTAGTAATATACATGTAAAATACGTGTAAAAAACATACGTGTAATTTACAGGGCACTTTCATACGCTACCCTAACGCACCGGCAAGCTAGCCACCCGCCATACTAGTCCCGTGCTTATGGAAGGAATACGCGTACGTGACGTTGCAGGAGCACTGGGTGGGATGCGCCCGCTACGTCAGTACAAATCTCCCGCATTGTAAGCTTGGTGCTACGCTACTACTGGTGGTATACAATCTTCGTAGAAATACACTCTTCTCCATACAGTGTTGAGCCGCGTTCACCTTCGAATTGTTACGTCCACACAGCCAAAGATTTAGACGACGCCGTCGCTCCGGATGGCGCACTGTCCGAAGTCCCTCTTCGTCAAACCCTCTGGGTTCGGCCGGATGTCCTATGCATAATAGAACGTGTCACGGCTGGAACTCAACACATGGGTAGGACATACATTCTCGAAGATACCAAGCGGCAGCGCAAGGGTGACGCAGGCGTTCGGAGAGTCGACGATGGCACCGACGTGCGATTCGACGGGAGCGGCTGACAGCAAGAGGTCTAGCGTGCAAGGTCATTATGCGTCAGAACAGGCAAGACAAAGGGATCGACGGCGTTGGCCCGTAGTACAACGCAAGAGGTGAAGAGAAACGATATAATACGACACTCACAAGATTGTTCACGAGTATAGCCGAGCTGGAAGGTTACGTTCAGCTTTACTCGTTGCCACCCACAAGTCGCTCAGACCTACCTTCATGAGGTACGCGATACAGTTGAGTGCTGCTTGCTTGTAGGCGACAGTACTAAAGACGTCATCTCGCATATGAGCTCTGATATATGGCCGAATTAGAAGATGTACGTACGCATCCATGTCATACTGCTTTCCGTCACCATCTATGCAAGCCGTCAGCCACGCGCGACACCGGTGCAGACAGGAGTGGACGCACGGAGATCAACACTGATACCCTCGAAGACTAGCTGAGCTGAGTAGAGAGGGTCGACAGGCGAGGGCTGCACCGGAGCACATGAGGTAAGGTGCTGTACACGAACATCAGCGGAATGCACGCACCATGAAGATGGGCTGCTTCATAGCGAACTTCTCGACGCCACCCTTGATGATGTCGTTTGCAGAGTGATGATGCCTGCCTGTATACGGTAGGATGCCAATGACGTGCCCAACAGAGGTATCTTGATCAGTCTACGCACTCTATTGAATCAGCAACAACGCACCATCTCGATGGCGCCGCAGAACGACATCTTGTAAGAGTGTAAGTAAACGCCACGTATCGACACGCCCATTCCAGTGTCCGCTCACCTCGCCCTGTTGTCACGGGGTTACATCAGCTAGAGCGCTCTGCGTACGAAGGGAGGGAATAGTTACTACTCACGTCACCCTGCGAAAAATGCAGATCGCCAACGGAGAGGTTCGCACCCTCGACGAACACAGGGAAGTAGCATCGCGATCCCTTGGACAGGTTCTTGATCTGAAAGGCGGCAACTCCTCAGTACCAAGCCACCATACACGGAATTATACTGAAGGGGACCCAGTAACAAGGATATTCGAACTCGACTCACATCACAATTCCCGCCATGCTCCCTGCCCGGGATCGTCCTCGCGCCCTCGGTATAGATCCTCTCCCGCACGTCATCAGGCAGGTCCTGCCCGACGTACGCGCCCACCTTGTTCGGGAGCAGAGCGACCGCGGGCACCGCACCGGGGTGCGCATCGACCAAGGCGGCCTCGCGCTGATTCCAGGTGGCGAGCAGCTCCGCGGAGGGCGCCGTGCCAATCAGGCCGGGGTGCGAGACTCCTGCGAAGCGCACGCCGGGGATGTGCCGCGAGGACGCGTACACGCCGTGGAAGTCCCAAACTGCCTTGGCGGCTTTGCTTTGGAACTCGCGGGCTGCGGGGTGAGAGGACGGACTGAGTGTGAGGAGGCGACAGCGCGGAGAGGGGGGAGGCGACGTACCGAAGAGCCCACCGCCGTTCTCGAGCTCGAAGATGCCGGTGTAGCCCCAGGGCATCTTCTCGAATGGGGTGACTGAGACCGTGGTCAGAATATTGAACGCCGTCAGTACGGGGAAGGGACTTCACCGTCTAGGATGTCAACCACAAGGCAGTCGCCGGGCTCTGCGCCTTCGACAGCGATAGGGCCGGAGAGGTTGTGAATCTTCGTCAGGTCAACATTCCTGATGTCATCGGAGGCTGACGAACGTATTTAGTCAAATACACTGCATTCAACTGTACGAATACTCACAGTCGTTGTTGCCGATCTGCGCGCCCGTCCAGTCTGTTCGAAAAGGTGAGTGCTCATTGCTCGAGTGATATGATAAGTGGAGTAGAGAGATGAGAGATGACATACCGATACACTCGAGTTTGAAGACTTGACCGGGCTTCACAGTAGCGTATGCAGGGATATCAGGGCTACATTCAATCGAATATCAGCACTGGTCAAGTTCGGGAAAGATCGCAAATACGCACTGCCAGCGGTTGTGGAGGCCCTGATAGACAGCCGGATGAGTATTCGTAGTGCAAGCCAAGTCAATACGTACCTTCTGTTCCGGTGCCGGACTGCGTGCGACGACATGCGTTCAGCGCGTGCGCTCTTCAGAACTTGTCGAAAGACTTACATGAAAGGGTCGATCTATAGAAACAAATCATCGATCGATCGGTGGGCCTAGCACGGATGTGAGAGCGCTTACCGGAATGATCGTGGGGTGCGGCACGGAGTTCGCTGCTGTGGCCATACTGCAAGCTATTGCTGTCGCGCTCGCCCGGTGAACGTGGATAGGATTCGAAGCAAAGTGGGAACACGGTCGCGGGCTCAGCTGCACGCCCCCGCCGGGCGTTTTATCTGCGGAGCAGCAGCCCCTGCAAGACGATAAGACAGCGGGAAGGCGGCGGTCCGAATCTTCTCCCACTGTATCGCTCGTCCCGATAGACATTCAAAGCGCTGAACGCGATAACAACCGGTAAGAATGCCAGTGAAAAGCCGGCGCTGTGTATGTACCTAGAAAGGAGCAAGCTCGACCATCAGTCATGGATTGCACAGACGAAAGTTTTGGCAATCTTGTGCCCAGTGTCAGACATTGTAATAGCTTTCTGGCTCAGGTTGCATTGATGTG
This sequence comes from Fomitopsis serialis, assembly GCF_022376445.1. Classification (NCBI taxonomy): domain Eukaryota; kingdom Fungi; phylum Basidiomycota; class Agaricomycetes; order Polyporales; family Fomitopsidaceae; genus Fomitopsis; species Fomitopsis serialis. The sequence goes on from NW_025954978.1 coordinate 269,059, forward strand.
TTACGGCATTCGTGTGAAGAACAATGCCCATTCATATGTTTGGATCATCAACTGACCAGCAGCACAATGACGAGACTCGGAGTATTAATATGGACGAACACCACTCCGCTCTTGGGAGGCATTGATCAGGGGATAGCCTCCTATCCTAGTATCCCGTAGGCAGACCCCAAACACGACCTTGTTGACTCGTGTATGGCTCCTGTCCGCAGAACAAGCAAGTTGCAGCTCGGGGATTGGCTGCAAAAGGAATAGCCTGAATGTGCAGTTGCAGCGGTTACAGTCGCCGCACTGCCCTGCAGGCGGAGACATACTGCGTTTGGGAGTACATTCGTCTTGACAGCGAAGCCATTAAATGTGTGACAGACTACGCACATAAGTATCCAAAACCGGTTGCTCCCAACGCTCCGAGTCAGTTCATGCGTTGGGTCATGAGGTGTAGATTACGCGGCATAGAATCGAGCTCCCGGCTGAGACCAGTACTGCAGTCGACCATGGTTCGCCAAGTATCCATGACTCTCAGTTGCAAATTGCATTCCACTCTTCGTCGAGGTTGTCGGCGTTGCGTAGCAGCTGCTAAAGGTCCAGCGAAAGTACAGTCGTGGATTCAGCCGCGGCGGGGATTCAGGTCAAAGAAAGGTCGAACATGTTGCCGGGTGATCCTTCAATTTGATTGGTTGAACGCGTCTCACGTGATCATTACGCGTATCTTATCGGGCGGAATTAATCTGGAATTCTGAACGCGTCTGAGTCCCACCATTCTCAGTGCTCTATTATATATATAACCATGACTTCCCGTGCACTGGCTCAGACGCGTCCCCGACAACATCCTCCCCTTCTTCCGCACAAGTGGATCTCGAACGATGTCGCAGACGTACACGGCATTCTTCTATGGCACACTCCTCCACCCAGCCATCCTTCGACGTGTTATCGGACATGAAGGACAGAAGTTGGAGATATGTCCTGCTTTGCTACTGGTGAGCAGCTGCTGCAGATACATCTGCGAGACGTACTTGACTCGAGGATGCAGGACTATACCCGTCACCGTATCAAGGTGTGCGCCCGCACCGCTACGCTGCTACCCGGCCGGTGACTGATGTGTCCGCGCACATAGCGCGCAGACTATCCTGCCGTACTGCCTTACAGCAGGTCCCGAGAACTCTACGAACATGACTTGGCCCCGGAGGAGCGCGTAGTCCGTGGTACGCTCGTCAAGGGCCTCGAGGAAGCCGACATTGGGCTATTGGACACGTTCGAAGGCGACGTACGTCCGACATGTTCCACCTTTCCCTTGCTCGTATCCTTAGACATTCCCAGGAGTATACGCGCGAGAATGTCTCCGCGTACCCTATCGGCTCCTTCATTCCGCTCTCCTCGCCCGAAAGTTCAGCAGCAGCACCCCTCGGCACACCCCCGCCGCTCCCTCCGCTCGACACGCTCAACGCGCCCATCCCAGCGCAGACTTACATCTGGGCGCAATCCCTCTTAGATCTCTCCCCCACAATATGGGAGTACGCCGACTTCGTGCGAGACAGTGCGCACAAGTGGGTCGGCGCAGCGGCGGAGGCCAACGCGGATTACGTGGAGGTTGACCGCCGCAGGGCAATGAATGGGAACATCGCGGGAGTGGAGGTGACAAGCATCGTGGCAGAGAAGGATTGAGTGCAGTTCGCAGGGCGCCTGAGCAGTCTCCCGCTTTCCTGGGTCAATATCAATTTTTGAACAACTTGCTAACCTGCACATACATCTGCGTCTTCTATGCCTCGTCCTACGCACATGCGTGCAGCTTGATGTGGCAGTGAAGTGTAGACACCGCGCGAAACTGAGCATTACACCATCCTCATACAATGAAAACGGTGTATTGCTCAGTCTCAGCGTAGGATCCCAGTCGAACCTTTGAGCACGAGATCAGGAGGGAGGCACATCCTTGCACTGCGACCCAGTGTATTTATTGTTTTGCTGCTTGGAAACTGCAGCATCCGAGTCAAAATCTGCTGCTGAACGATTCTGTCAGATACTCGAACTTGATGTGCTTGCTGATGTGATTGCTTTACTTATTCGAAATGGATCTCAGTACAGTGTTTTACTTAAATGGGTACAGGAGTCTTACCCGGTATCCCCGTGAGCCTATAGGGACATCCGAGAAGCTGACCACCACAACAAACATACTTACGTGACATGTAACGACACGCATATCCGTCTGTGCTGACCTTGCGTCTTCCTGTATTGTCGCAGTGTCGGATAGCGCTCCATGTGGCCTTTCAAATCTAGTTATCCGGTGAAAGCCCTCGCTGAATTGAAGTCGCACTACGACTTCATCGTCGTTGGGGGTAAGTGGACACGCGCTTCCTCCAAGCTAATAGTCGCTCAAGTAATCCCACCACAGGCGGTACAGGCGGATGTCTCCTCGCGCGAAGACTCAGTGAGGACCCACGATTTTCAGTGCTGCTCGTGGAGCGGGGCGACGCCTCCAACTCGTACGTGCCATCTTGAGTCTCGTATCACAGTGCCGCCGCTCACCTCCACGACGCCCACAGGTTCCTCGACACCACGCCCCTTCTGTCAATGCACCACCTCTCCACCGGGAAACACAGCACAGTCTTCGACAGTGTTCCAGACTCGAGACTCGGGCGTTCCTGGACCCTCATTACAGGCCTTGGTCTAGGCGGCACTTCGCGCATCAACGCCAACATCTACACGTGCGGCGTCCCCGCTCAGTATAATGCCTGGCATGCGCAGGGCCGGGATGGCTGGTCTTACGATGAGATGAAGCCGTATTTCATGAGGTCGCAGAACTGGACCGGGCCGGTGCCTCAGGAGGACCATGGCGTAGATGGTACTATCATTCCACTGGCGCTAATGAGAATGCTGATGGGCTCTGCAGGTCCCCTGGATGTACGATCATTCGAAGCATACACGCATGGATGTTCGCTGAGGTGCGAAGTATACTTGGCCCACCCATCTTCGTAAGTTGACGTTGTCGCTCAAGGGCTGCAGAGGCGGCAAGGAAGATCGGATTCAGGCAGACCGTCGACGTGAATTCACCCTTCGAGCCCAGCACGGGCGTTAACAAGGTGCAGTACACGCTCGACGCAAGCGGCCGACGACACTCGTCCTTCCGCGCATTCCTGCCGGCGGACGTCGTCGCGAACCGACCGAACCTCCATGTCTGCTGCGGCGTCATCGCTACGAAGCTAGAAATTTCAAATGGCAACGACAATACCCTCAGCGCAGAGGCAGTGGAGTTGCAGAGATTTTCCGGGGGTAGTGCTAAGCGTGTCATTACCGCTCGGAGAGAGATTGTACTCTGTTGTGGCGCGTTGCGCACACCCCAGTTGCTTTTGTTAAGGTTCGTCGCAGCAATATGTACTGTGTCCAGATTGCGGAATGCTGAGACGTACCAGTGGTGTAGGTCCGCAGGAGCATCTACGCGAAGTCGGCATTCCAGTGGTCAAGCATGCCCCCGGAGTCGGAAACCACTTGGTGCGTGCTGTCTGAACGCGACCGAATCTACACTCGCTAATTGATTCCCACATTGGCAGCAAGATCACATTCTCGTGCAGTCGTCTTTCAACTGCCCGATGGCAGATTCACTCTACTCCGTATTCCGACAGCCACTCACCCTTCTGCGGGAGCTCTACAACTATCTCCGACACGGCACCGGCGCACTTCAGTGTTTCATGGTCGAGACAGAGATCTTCAGTCTCTCGAGTGTAATTTCCGCCGACGGCACGCCCACTGCGCTGTCTGCAGAGCAGCAGGATCCATACAGCCCTGACAATGTGCCCGACATCTGTGTAATGATAGTGAGTGACGCGTCAATGGCCTGTAAGTTGTATGCTCACCCACTTCAGTCTACCGTCGGTGATCCCAGGAGACCAGGCACGGACCACTTGAAGGGCACCATGGGCATCGACGCCGGACTCATGCTTGCGAAGTCGACGGGTCACCTCCGCCTACGCTCTCGCGACCCACGAGCACAACCCATCTGCGACATGCGGTACGCGACATCCCCAGACGACCGCAAGGCTCTGCGCGCGGCCCTCCGCGTCACTGCGGCCATGGCTGAGCAGCTGCGTGTGGACGGCTACCCGCTGGAGGCCGTGCACGCCCCAGACACAACGAGCGACGTCGCGCTGGACGAGTACATCGACGAGAACGTGGAGACGATGTACCATTACTCGAGCACGTGTAGGATGGCCCCGGAGGAGGACGAGTGTCCTGGGGTCATTGATGACAAGCTCCGCGTCCATGGCATTCGGAAGCTGCGAATAGCGGACGCGAGCGTGTTCCCGAACTGTCCTGCTGCTCATCCGCAGGCTGTCGTGTATGCATTTGCTGGGAAGTGTGCTGATCTCATGCTCAGATCATGATGGTATTCTGTCATGACGCCAACTGGGTGTACGACTCGGAAGCCAGGTCATCCCGTCGGCCATGAGGAATCCTGTCTCACTCTTCGCCGTTCAAGGAACAGATCTTGGAACGCATGCCTGCTAGACGCAGAGTACTCGTATTCTGGTGTCTGTCAGCTATCATTGAACGTTGAACGTTCATACACCACAACGCGCGGTGAGGTGGACTCGCGGACGTAAATCGCTTCAATGTGGAAGGGTATCCTTGTCGCGAGAGTCAATTTGTTATAACTCGTACACCTACATTTACATGCTTAGCTTCGTCGAGTGCGCAGCCTAGCGCGTGTCTATGCCCTGTGGAAACTCGCCTCCTTTCTCTACGATCTCCGTGATTTCTCCGCATATAGCCTTGAATGCCTTGCCAACATACTCGAAATCAGAAATCTGCATGATCATAGTAAGTCAGTCGCGGTAGCAGTCTCAACTTGGGTAGCATAGAACGAACATCGTTCCAAACCTGGGCGCTGCAGCGCGTCCACCAGGCGCCTGCATGTACGAAGAATCCCGCGGAGACGTTCCAGTCGAGGAGGAGCTTCTTGGTGACGTCCCTGAGGATGTTCTCGCGTGCCTGTGGTGTGTAGAACTCGCTGTTTGCAGATTCTGTCGGCAGCGGGAGTTGCACGTTGGTCTGAGACAGCTCTGTTAGCAAGACGGTGACGCATGGCTGCGTAAGTGCTGACCATGTTGAGCGTGAACTCTCCTGTTTCGTCTAGAACCTTGGTCCCTAGGTATTCTGCCAGCCTCTTACCTCCATCCAGGGCTAGCTGATGACAGTACGCATTGATGACGGCTTCGCCACCTAGCCACTGGCGGAAATCAATCGCTACAATGTCGAAATCGCGTCAGTATAACGGATATATAAGGACGAGTCAGTCATACCTCCACCTATGCTCAGGTATGGAATCTGGTCAGCCGTTCCAGTCCCTGAAGTGCCCACCTGTAAGCCCTTTTCACGTCTGGCTGCGCCGCTTACACCTACATTCATGCTGAAGGACGAAGTTCGTCTCGTCAGCCGGTGGTGGCTTTGAATCGTTAGGAGACAAGTATGCATGTGATGTCGGGATCGACGACTTGATGATATACTGGTTCCTGGGAGTGTGTCAATTCGGTGTAGACAGGTATCACTAATTGAAACGCCCCTGACCTCTTTGGAACGTACAAGAGCGCACAACCGCGCTTGGCGTAGAACCACTTGTGGCAATTCGAGATGAAGAAGTCTGGCTTCGCGGCGCTCAGGTTGATGTCCAGCTGCGAACAACAGCCCGCATCAGCGAGATGCGCATTTGAACAAAGTTGTGAAATGAGACGGGCATACACACCTCCTGCCCAATGCTGTGAGCGCCGTCGATGACACTCCATACGCCCTCTTCCTTACAGATTTGCGCAAGTTCCTTCCAGGGGAGCGCCATACCCGGGTTGGAGATGATCGAGTCGATCACTGCGACGATCTTGTTGCCCTTCCTGTTCTGGGCGCCCGTCGCATCCGGCGGGGTATCACTGTAGTCCACGTTTGGGTCTGCACCCTTGACCTCCTTGATCTTGACGCGGAAGTCATCTAGGATCTGTGCGCGCGTCATGGGGAACGTCAGGACGGTTTTCACGGGTGTAGGCCGAGGAGGCGCGGAGCGGTCGCTGAGAGAGCGGATGGTGCGCGAGACGGCGTTGTACGTAGTCGTTGCTGTGGACGCAGAATTTAGCCAGCTACCGTCAATGAAAGGTAGCGTGCAGACCTTCGATTATGACGTCGCCCTCTTTCCATTCGAAGTTCCTGAGGACGGTGTTGATGCCATGGGTCGCGTTCGGTACGAGCACGATCTCATCTAGTTCGGCGTTGACTACATCAGCTACGCGTTTCCTGCGGGCAAAGTCTCAATGTCACGCATCGTTGTCCAGTCATTGTGAGTACAGACCTGACTTCTTGCTGCATGCCCATATAGGTGATGCGGTGGAACTTGTCGGGTTCCGTTCCGCGAGAAGGGTTAGCTCCTGGCACTTGAGGAGCACAGGCAGCGGCAGAGACCCGTATGATCCTGCACAGAGTATGAGAGGTAATTTGAGGATATACGGTCGGATAATCTGATTGCATGAGTGCTAACCATGGTTCATGTTCACAAATCCAGGATCAAACGCCCAGAACGGGCGAAGAGCGTGACCAAAAGGAGGAGGCTTCCTGCCAGCATCATATGTGTACTGCTTGTGTCGTCGGGGCTGGGATCAACGGTATCAATGGCAGTCATCTCTCCTCAGAATCGAGAGGCACAAGAAGAGCAGAGAACGTGAAGGCCGCGGTAGACGAGGACAGACGCAGCTATATACGACGGCGGCACTACGAACGTTGACTCGGGACGCCCTCCAGCGACTGACTCGAGCCAGGAACGTTCAGAACTGGTTGGTCTTGGCCCCGACTCTTGGGTTGGTCAATGTTACGCAGTCACCAGTGTGGCCGGGCCGAGAATTAGCACTCACTTGCCTTATCAGGACAAAGGCCCTACCGCGAGTGAATGCAAAGAGACGAAAGCTCAAAGGGGGGCAGTTATCACATTATCCCGCTATGTATCGTCCTCCAACAAGAAATCCTGCACAGCTTCCTTCATCTGCTGCTCGCTCAACCTTGCCGGCCGATGCATGCCCGAGTCGACCCACACAGGCAGTGGTACGCAGCGTACGCTAGACTGCTCCGACGCCGGAAGCCCTAGCGAAGGCGCAGGTCGACTACTGCGACTGGTCATTGTTGTGTGGCATGCGTAGCATAGGTGCGGATTCAGAGACGTAGAGGCCGGAGGCGGTTCATCCTGTGATTTGTCGCGGGAGCGTATGGATATACGCGACTTCCATTCCTGCACACCTCGCTGTACAGGCCTACACAGGGCGCGTTAAGGACAGACAAAGTAGTATTCAGAATCACATACCGTGCACACAGGACACACAGTCCCGCAGACTCGCCCTTCGGCTCTACCTTCGTACACGTCCTGACGATGGTCGACACTGTTGACGGGTAGTCCTTCTCCAGACCGGTGATGAACTCTGCATATGTCAGTCTATGTGCATCGCTACAACAGTTCCAAACGCACCTCTCGTCAACGTTCCGATGTCTTGCTTAGCTCCTGACCATGGCCAGCGCTCCTTCCCGACGATAACCAGATCCCTCCACCTAGCCCACAGCGCGCACTCCTTGCGCCCGACGTCTCGTAGCGGCCTGACCACCCTGACATATCGCTTCCGGCCCCCGTCTCTCGTCTCATTACTCGCATCGTGCGATGGTTGTCCGTGATCACCTTCGGACCATTCCTGCTGCATCTCTTCCTTCAGAGTATGCCCCCTGCCCTGCGACACGCCGGATATCAGGGAGACGGCGAGGCTGGTGAGAGACGTCCCAAGGACCAAGTGAGAAGACTCGGTCCGCAGTGCGGTGTGTAGTAGGAGAAGCCGAACGAGCGTCTCGACGGTAGACGGCACAGCGGTCGCGGTTGGTAGGGCCGCGAGATATGATTGGAGGGACCGCAACGGCGTGGCGGAGGACGCGAGGGTCGATAGCCGTAGCTCTGCGGACTGTCAGAGATCACGGAGGCCGCTCGCCCGCATGAATCACTCACCCTCGCTGCTCATGTCCACGGCAAGGTTGGACGCATCGCGCGACGCGTGCACTGCCTCCACCAGCTCGCGTCGAACGCATCTTGCACGCGCAATGGACGAAGTCGACGCCTCGTACTTCGCCACGAACCGCTCGATATCGGCCGTCTTGTCTCGCATCTACTTTGAGAATATCAGCTGCAGTCCCCGGTAGTGACGACGTGCTCACTCCGGGAAACGCGTCGCAAATCTCCACGTAGCACACCGCACCCTCTTCCAGACTCTTCGTGTCGAGGATGATGCTTGCCTCCGTCCGAGGGCATCGTAGACTGATCCATGCTCACATAGCAGCGGTGACGAGGTCGAGGAGGACAGTCGCGCCGAGTCCCCCGGAGAAGCCGACCAGGAGGTTCCCGTCCGGTCGCAGAGCTGTGCGGCGGGGGCCGTCTGGTGTGGGGTTTACAGACGGCTCCAAGCCTCTTCTGAACTTGTGGATGATGAGGGGAAAGAAGCAATCCCTGCGAGACGAGGGAGTCAGGCGACCAAGTCGGATGCACAGATGTGAGAGGCGCACTTGCAGTACACGGCATGACGGATCACGATGTTTCCTTGCGCTTCTTTGCATCGTACACAGTATTTCGTCTTGTCGTACTTTGGCGACCTGCGGGAAGGAGTCGACTCAGTTTTCTCCTGTCGATCGATGCAAAGTCAACGGCGTACGAGGCATGAGGGTATCACCCTCCACAGCCGGGGTTTCACAAGACATAATCTTCGCAGTCCAGTCCTGCCTCTGTTATGTGATTTTCGAGCACGGCCAAGAATCGAGTTGGTGGCAAAAGTCGTAGCTTGGTGAGGGCTCGTCGGCGACCTGCAAGACGCGCTCACGTGACACGTGCCGGGTTGTGCACGGCGCAGAGCGGCAGCACGCCGCGGCTGCCGTCAAACTTCAAGACTTTCTTCGGACTTCCGCTGCAAAGAGTTCTATGGGTAATCTGGCGGGATCCGTTCAGGTTTTACGTTCAACCTTTGATATGCTGCGACATGATACTACGTCGATATTACTCGGCTAATCCGTCGAATCGCACTGGCAGCCTCAGCCAGTGGCAGGTTAGTATTCGAAGGTGAGTCCGGTGTCGACGTCCGAGTCGGACCTTCCGAGTCATTGATGTTCAGATTCAACGAGGCAGTCGTTGAAACGGGGAGGATGCGCCAGGCTCTCCCGTCTTGAGCTCTCCCAAAGCAGAGTCAAGTTAGGGCAGTCCACGAGCAACGCGGCAGCGACACGGACGCATACCAATGCCTACGGATCCTGCCAGTGGCGTCGCTAGTGGGCTGCTGTGAAGAGTAGGATCTGCCACCGCCAGTGGCACCAGTGGCTTAGCGCAGGCACTCAAGTACTCAAGGCCATAATGGAGTATCCTCACGTTATCAACTCACGAGATGCCGAGGGCAGACGTAGTACGACACGTCTCAGTTCGGGACCCCGAGTAATAACAACTTGAAGTAAGCACTGTTCACAGCCACGCAAACCAAGTGTTAGAAGTTGCTTGGAAGCCACCGAAGGTTCCCATTCGCGTTGTGTATCGATACCTGGGTACGCTGAACTGGGAGCTGGCTAGCAGACAGGAGGTCATTGACCTCTGGAACCGAGCCGTACGCCACTCGTTGACTACTCTGAGGTCTGGCAGTGTACAAAGGAACAAGCACACTGAACGCAAGGCTCGAATATCATTCTCCGATGAGTCCTTGAGTCTCCATTGTCATCCACACGCGCTACTAATCACTACAGATCGGGATCTCAGCACTTATCTTGCGCGCAGGCCCGCGTGGAGGGCATGTGACGGTGGCGAACAGACGCTTCTGTGTGAAGGTTGCGAGCGGGTTGCGAGCCTCGAGGCAGGGGCCCCGCCACTCTTCATGCTAAAGATGGCAGGAAGGCGCCTCTTGAGCTTGAGCTTGGATCTTGATGCTGGTGAAGGTGCAGTAATGTCAGCGCTACACGCTCTTTGTGATCATACAGGACGCCGCCTTCACTATGTCGCTACACGCGTATAAAAGAGTGTGCAAGGGCCGCTCGAGGATGTATTCCGTTTGCTCCCCTGGCCCGCCATGGACACCCTTCACGATTACTCCGACTGGATGCACTGGCCTGAAGATGTCCTCTCGGAGGCCGCCCCCATGTCACGGTATTCCACCGACTGGGATCTTTCTGCGCTGCATCCTGGCTTTCTCGCACCTCAAGGACGGCAGCGGAGCAATCATCATCGCTGCTTCACCAGCAGCAACCAGAAGGCTATGACGTATCTCACTGGCCAGCGGAATTGATGGGCTGGGAGAAGCAGCCTTCTCTACTGTGCGCCGCTCCGCTACTTGCTCCTACCACGGCTTCACTTATACGCCTGCATGAAACCTAGTGATGCCTCCACGTTGCCAGATGGCAATGTGGGGGAAATCTTTGGTATGAACGGGGAACAGTCACGGTCTCCGGGGCCCAGTGCAGCTGGTTTCTCCCACCACTCTACTAGCACGCTCGCGCAGTCTGGACTTCGTACCCCTCCTGTATCCCTTCCTTTGGATCTCGACATCCCTCCAAACCAAGAGGAATCCGTCGACGCACAACTCTCTAGCTCTTCCGGGAGTCTCCTGCGCCATCCTCGCCGACGGCGCAACCCTCGTCCAATCCCTACTCTCGTAGGCCGCGGGATACGGATTTCTTGCTGCACAAGTATCCCTCTACGTCAAATGTGTCGCCTGCCGTTTCGCACCCCGCGCCACCTGCGCCCAATAGCGTCCTTCCGACGTTGGTATTGACGTCCTCGAGGCCGCGAAACGTTCAGTACGGACACTCTCGGGACGATATCGACAGGATCCTGAGCGAGGCCACCGCTCCCACAACCGCGTGTCCGTATTGCGGAAAGCGCATCACCGGCGCTGGCCTCGAGCGTCACCTCCAGACCCACGCTGCAGGACAGAGACAGGACGAGATCTACTGTATTGGAGTTCCTCCCGAGTCGCAACCTTCGGACGGCGTTAAACGCCAGCAGTACCTTCATCCGATGACTGGTGAAATCTTTGTGGGCGGTTGCGGTACAGGATTCAGTCGACGAGACGCATACCTGCGCCATTTTCGGAAGGCGACCTGCTTGCCGGGAGCGGATGCTTGGCGAAGACGAATAGGTGGAGGCGAGCCTGACTAAGGAGATAATGAGTTACTATACGATGTGAGCACGTTCTCTTCCCTGCTCTCATAGCTTAGCGCTGACGTGATGAAGATGTTCCAGATACTCGCTGTGACCTAGATGGCTTCAGTCGCATTTCGAACTTTCGCGTTTAGTCACAGTGGAGCCCGCTGCTCGATGGACGCTCGATCTAGAGAAGATATTTCACGAACGTTGAAACTGGATTGGACGGACGCATTTGAAGCATACAGACAACTAGCTAGCAGGTCACTGTTGACTGTTCTCCCAAAAACGAAGCAATCACTTCGCCAACTTGAAAGTGCACCAGGTGACCGTGGTCAGATCACGTTCTGTGACGCAACGCGTCGAATGTCACGCCAGAGCGCGTGATGGGGTCGTGGGCCGCGCGATTGGTTGTTCTCAGACCTGCACGAGCTGCCCCTTCGCACCTTCAACTGGAGGGCTATAGCTTATACCCTGGGCGCTGTTCTCACATTATATCATACCTTCTGAATCGGCACAGGCGATATAAGGGAGACGTCAGCGAGAATGGGCCGCCCTTGCTCTCACCCTCGACCGTGAACAGGTATTCGCCGCTGGAGCAGCGACGATATGTCTCAACAGACCACAGCACGCATTCTCATCTACTCCGCGACGCGCGGGTACCGACACGACTCAATTCCTGCGTCGATTGAGGCTCTGAAAGCCAAAGCGTCGGTTATCAATGTTGAATACGATGCTACGGAAGATCAGTCGTGGTTCACCGACGATCGCCTCAAGCAATACGATGCGATCCTCTTCCTGAACAACTCAGGAGATGGTGTGTACTCACTTCTTCGACGATACAGACAATGTTGATATGGGTTCCTGTTGCAAGTACTCGATGAACCTGGGAAGGCTGCATTCCAAAAGTTTCTGAACTCGGGAGGCAACTTCATCGGTGTTCACTGCGCTTCTGCTTGCTTCTACAACGATGAGTGGTTCCAGAAGGAGATAGGTCGGTGAACGTGTTCCGGGCATATACGCAACGCCTCCCTGAACTTTGACATGTGCCCACAGGCGCGCTCTTCGACTACCATCCGGATATCTGTACCGCGGTACGTATGCCCTGCTTGGACGGCCCATGGAACTGAACACCGATCACCTGAGCACAGGTGTTCGACGTTGCGGGGCCTCCCCACCCAGCGACCAGCATGCTCCCAGCCAGATGGGAGCTTCATGACGAAGTGTATGCGCATGCGCGTGGTTGTTTTCCCCGCACTGATGCCATATGAACAGGTACAATTTCACGTCGGACCCGCGCAAAGTGGGGGCGACGGTGATCCTTACAGCAGACGAGTCCACCTACTCGGGTGCGCATCTTAGCTGCAACTCGCGCGTTGACCTAACATTGTCTGATTCCAGACACTGGTGAACGCAAGTATGACCACGGGAGTCCGCATCCAACCGGTATACGCAAACCCGCACCTCTGCACCAGTACGTGCATGCTGACCCATGCATCCACAGCGTGGTTCCAGGAGCGTGGTGCCGGTGTAGCGCCAGGCGGAATAGCAGGACGTAGCTTCTACACGAGTCTGGGGCACTGCATCGAGACGTGGCAGGTTCGTCGCGGTCTTGCAATGCTCTGGCAACCATCCGCTGATTATCCTCTTTTTTAGGACGAGCTCTTCCTTGCACATGTGCTGGGCGGCATCCAGTGGGCTTTACAGTCTGGCACCACGAAGGCTTACAATCCCAACGCTCTGGTCGGGAACGCTGCGGCATGATACCAGCCGTCTTGGAGCATACCGAGTAGGAGTGCATTGCAGACAAAGTGCGGATTACAGGTATCGGAGAACTTGCGGATCTAGTCTCGTATGTGGTTCCGACGCGAGAATCTTGCCTTGGTCCGAGAATATGTGGCTTCTCGGCGCAAGTACATATTACCAGCGAAACAAGACGTACGAAGGATCCTCGGCTCCGGCGAGACAGACTATTGGAAGTATCAGTCCGGCTATGAACTGGTTGGTTCAGAATCCGTAACAATACTTATTGTAGCTCAGAGAAGCAGCGAACCCGGGACGAGCGCTTGCCTCCCATCTTCCCCATTCGTCAAATTGTCATCGCAGAAAAGTGCATCTTGACAATGCTGGCCAACAGTAAGGGCAACGGCTTCTGCCAATTGCAGAGCCAAGATGGCATTGTTGCCTCGAATAGGCGCCACACGACGCTCCGTTGAAGCTGGCGCTAGACAGACGGCTTGAAACGTGCCTACTACGGATAAGTATCACAACGCTTACAAGGGCGCGCAACAACCGAGTAGAACATCCATACTAGGACCGGCGTTGTGTCCTGATCCGCGTGGATTGAGCTATCGACCACGAAATTGGCAGCGGAACCGTCAAGTCTATTCATCTGCGACTTGCAGCTGACTCCGCAACCTGCCGACGGAGCCAGACACGAACTGCGACTGGGATGCATCCACGAGACGCAGCAGTCCTTGGTCCAATAAATTATCGTAGTAATGTAACACGGTGAAAACAAGAGGGTACTCAGCAGGCTTAAGATATTACACAGTCAACAGAGATCACATAATGATACAGTCGCCCTTCCTCTTGGCTTTCTTCGCCGGTTCGTCAGCAGGGAGAGCCGATCGAGGAACGTGCTGTTGGGACGCTGTAAGCTCCTCTCGTGCTCTCTCGCGCGCGCGCCGGGCCTCTCTCGCCTGGTGCGCACGTTCATCCTCCTCGGCCTGCAGCTGTCTCGCCAATTCAGCGCTGCGAAGGAACCCGTATCAGCGTACAGTCCCGCAAGATGGCAAGACACACGTACTCTCCGCGCTCCTCAAGCGTCAGCCCCGCAGTCTCTGCTTCGAGCGCGGCGAGCGCGCTCTCGGCTGTGTAGCCCGCATAGTCCCCGCCAGCCGGGCTCGAGTGGATGAAATCAGAGTCGACGAAGGACGACATGCCACCTTCGACGTCCTCGAACCGTTCCCACACGACCGAAGCCTCGTTGAGGAACACCTGGTCCGTAACGAGGGTGTAGAGCCCGCCGTCTGGCCCGTGGGGCTTGTACAACACGGAAAGGTGCGAGTTGCGGAAGAGCGCGACGAGCTGGCCAGGCTCGATGGCAGAGGCGAGTGTGAAGAGACCATAGTACGTCAGCTGTGATTGGGTCTTGTCGATGAAGTCGCGGATGATGACGGCTATGGGCGCAACGGATCAGAACTGCTGTGATGGGCCCTAGTGATCCAGTACTACTAGCACCTACCATCTTGCACCTTCTGTCGGTCGTCACGCGAGAGCGTGTTGTAACTTCCACCGCTGCTACTGCTCCCGCCCGCCTCGGGCTCAGCGGGCACTTCCGCCGATGCGAGCAGACGGCCCTTGGTGAGGTGGTCCGCTTCGACTATCAGGTTTACGGAGGTGTCGTAGTCTTGAGTCCTCGAGAGAATCTGGTATTCCGGACTATCGGGATCTGCCAGCCAGCCATGCACGAGCTTTATGCCGGCATGCTCGAATAACTTCAGCTCCCCGCCTTCACCCGCTGGTCGGAAGGCAGTTGTGCCAGTGAATAGCGGGTTCAAGTCCATACCCTCTGTAATATGAATCAATGGTTAGCTCCGAGAGATTTCTTAGAGAAAGGAATAGATGTGAAAGTCGATGGGCTATCTGCTTGACACTCGACACATCGAACGCGACTATCGAGCAACTTCGCAAAAGCTGTCCAAGAGCCGCGTCCTGATGTTAATCCCATGAAGTCATAGATTGAGCACGCACTTCTCGTAGCAGGCATGACGGACAGAGCCGCAGTGGTATCCTCCCCAGGAGTTGCCGTCAACAAGTATTCTCCAAGTAACCGAGCGAGATAGTCATACGAGACTGACGTCCGCTCTGGTGGTTGGATCTCAATCTGACCGCGCAAAAGTAGAATGTTGCCTGCAGTTCATTAAGTCTAGGACCGCAGAACACAGCCACCACGAGGCCTACATATAGCGATGAACGAACACGGTCTGGAAGCGTGTAAATAGGCGTGAGACACCAACCAGCCAATCACACTGACCCATTATAGTTCTGGGTGATAATCTTCAGTGTCCTCAATGCCGCGTCGGGTGACGGTCGGAAAGAGACTTCTTTGAGGTACCACAACTCCTCTATTGACTCTCTGAGGTTGTCTTGGTGCGAGATGAGGTTGTCTTCGTCGTGTCTAGGGGCGGCATTGTCTTCTCCACCATCGGAAGACATAGAGATATGGATGAGCTGCACAAGAGGGTAGCAGTTTCGCGTTCTCGGGATGGTATAAGTCTAGAGGATCGCGCGCGTGCTTGACAGGAAGACGCGCGACGCGTGTCCGCAGCCACCGCGCATACACAGGTCCAAACAATGTTCCTTTTCGAGCACCGCTTTAGTTTGAAACTTGAATGTGCTCAATGAGTTGTCAATGAGTCTTCCTCCGAATCCAGTCCTTCAATTGTTGTCAACGTTTGCAGTGCTGGCTCAAAGTCGCAAGTGTGATGGCCTCCTTGGTGAATACGACACTCAAAACCCAGCGCTCCAGTGTGCACCGTGAACACGATGGCCGGGAGGCCACATAGTCTTGGTATGAGTACTTATGCTTCCTCGTGCTGGCTGCATGATAAGTTTATGATGGGAACATGCCTAGATGTACCGTTAATGTAGAACGAAAATACCTGGAAACGCTGAGCAGAGGCTCAATTCGGATGCTATACACGCTCACCCGGGCCTGCCACGGGTAGCAAGCTTCCAGTCGCCATTGCCACACCCATTCTTGCAGGAAGTTGCTGGCATCGGCGCCGTGAAAATATACCTATCCATCGGTAAGTAATTTGCTCTGTAACCCCGTAGTGCATCGTGATAGAAAGATTACACAGGCTGGCAGCCGTCGGAATGCACGCAAGAGGGCACCGAGCGACCGCGGCATCCCTGACAATCGCTGTCATCTGCTGAATCGCTCACGTTCATCCTAACGGTTGAGCTGTGCTTGCTCTATGGTTGGCATGGTATACTGTCGTACGCAGCAGATGTTCTCGCGTACATTCGGACAGAATTCGAACCCAAAATGCCCTGGGATGTCGCTCGCCGACCGCAACTGATATCCCCATCTTTCGGCACACAACTGCACCAGGCCTAACTGGGTGACCGGAAATATCGAACGACTGATGGCGTAAACGCTGACATTGGAAACGTTGAACGGGCAATTGGGCAGTCCAACGGCGTCTTGCTACGATGCAAGTCCTCACAGCCTTCTCCCGTGAGTCTCTCGTGATTCCAGCTACGCAGGTTCTGCACCCACGAGACATGAGTTCCTTACTTCTGACACGCCAACCGCTCTCATCATACACAACAGGTTCGCTTACGCAATCGCAGGACACATACAGTGTAATACACCGGGGGTCCGGCGTAGCACAGGCATGAGCCACAGGCTATATGTATGGCAGATCGGAACTCAGGAAAGCATATTGAGTCTGACCCCTGAGGGGCCCTCCTGATCATGATCAGTGAGGTATATGAGCGGTCCGGAACACTGCATGGACAATTGTGCAGCTTCTCGTTTACGGTGAGTACTCACATTACTGCGTGCTGGCCTGGCTCCCACGGGCTAATAGTGTGAAGAATGAACACTTGAAATCCCAATACAGATTCACTGATAGTTACAATCGTTTGCAAAATGGCTGTGGCTCCCCGCCCCACATCGCCACGGCACCTCTCGGCAGGACGACCGTGCACCTGCACCCCTCGTCCGAGATATTACCTTGGCCAAGGTCGAGAGAATTTTGTCTCGGACCCGCTCTGTGCATTCTGCACAGGTAACGGGACTGACCAGGTCCGGTGGTGCGGAGTCGGGGCCGGCGAAAGAGGATCAAACAAGATACTCGTCGCGTGCACATGCGACTGCCATTATGCACACGACTGTCATGCAACACTGGAGTGTCCGCTTCATCCTGCGGGGTACGCTGCCAGCATTTGCAGGCATCAATGGCTACTAATCAAGCATACAGCACTCGCCACAGTCGACTAGTCGCGAACAGATGTGGCCAGTACCGACTCGCACGGCATCAAGATCAGGTCGCATATGCAGCACCGCTGACTCGCGTATAAAGGGAGGGCAGAATGCTATGGAAAGTTTGCTAGCTATTCCTATCTCTTCGTGGCCCGCGCCCGTGACGTTACTCGCAATATAGCTTCTACTCAGAGGGAGTGGCCGCATCGCCCAGGTCATAGTAGACTTCCCGGCCGGGCGCCGCGGCAGTGGATCACCGCATGACAGACTGATAAGTACAGGCTCATGCCGGCAAACCAACCCAACTTTCCTGTAGCACAGGCCATCTTTATTTCTTGGATGTGACGCAACCGCAATGGATGGGCAGTAGATGGCGACACAGGTGGCTCGTAACATCGACTGTCCATGTCAGTGGTCACTCAAGCTGCCGAAATCGACCGCGACACAGCGGGTTCCGGACTGGCGTATGGTCGACTGGATCACTCAGTTGCTGTCCAAGAACGTCACAATAGCACACTTCTTTGAATTCGATACACCGTCACGTCGTTCACTCGTCACATCGGACATACAACTGAAATACTCTGATACAGTGGTAAATTGGTACTAGGACTGCACCACTTCGGGGCAAGAAACATACGGGACGTATCGTACATCTCTTCACAGATCGTAGCTACACTACAGAACGCTCCCCGGCGGGCGCATCACCGGTGTCTCCTCCCAAGAAACGCCAGCAGGCGTGGTGACCTCCCACTCGCTTGCAGCACCGCCGTGTAACCAGCCTCAACCACGCACCCACTCGAAAACCCTTCCCTTCCCTGCCATCCATCTCCCGGACGTGATCGCCCAGTACGCTCTGTGCGTTACCCAGTCACACTCCGGGCCGGTACCAGTCGCCGACAGGTCCCTTTCGCGCACGCTCTTGACCAGCAGCGCGATCTGCGGGTTCACCGACACCGGCAGCGCGTCCCGCAGCCGAATCTCTGGCAGGGCAAAACTGTGCCCGTTCGTCACTGCGTACCGCGCCGTGCACGCCGTCGTCCAGATCCGCTCGACGAATGGGCGCTCCGGTCGCTCTTCAGTCCGCGCCGTACGCCGATACAACACTCGCACCGCGTCGTCCACCCCGAGCGGCGCGACGAATGTTTCTTGCGGTTTGACGTCCTGTGCATAGTCAGCATGCATCACCGAACTACCTCCGCTCACTTCCACCAGGTTCGTAACAGGCGAAACACGCACCTTCAACGTAGTCTTCGCCACTTGCTTGCCATCGACGTACACCGTCAGCGGGCCTGCGACGAGGGTGTGCGTACTGGTGTTCCTCGAGCGACACTCGACGAACGCGGCCGCGCGCGACCGCGGCACGCACACCCACATGAACGCGGCGTCCAGCGCAAGCGACGCGATCGGAACGGCGTGCCCCGCACCGTCGCTCGGGATGCTCGCCCTCTCGGCCGCAGACAGGCGTACGTCGGCCGCGGGCGTGCTCTCGCGGATCGTAATCTTCTCGCCGACCGCAGTGACGCGCATGTCGGACACGTGTCTGTTCCCTGGGTTGCTCCCATCGTCGATCTGAGGCTTGGGCTGGAGGGCTGCTTTGTCCGTTGCAGCATCCTGCGCCGCGCCCTGAGAACTCGGCTTTGGCTGCGACCCGTATCCAGTTTGCTGAGCCGGGGAGACCGTCGTGGAAGGAGGGGACTTCCCGAACAGACCACCCCCAGTGACCTGTCCGAAGGCTGAGGGCCACCCCGTGCCAGCAGCAGTGTTCTGTTGGTTCCCAGCCGCTTGAGAACCAAACAGGCTCGAGCGGGGCTGTTGGGCTGCAGGGATGCTAGCAGTAGCGCCGAACCCACCGCTCTGCTGTGACGCTGGGCGATCATCGCTACTGCTATGCGACTGGAATATGTTGATAGCAGCGCCGGTAGGGGTGCCTGTGCCCGTCAGTGCAGAATGACCGAACAAACTGCCCCCAGACGAAGGCATAGACGCAGGAGCTCCGACCAACCATGCTGGTGCTACTGCAGCAGTCGCGGGAGCAGCCCCGAACCCGCCAAGACCGGTCGGGATGCGGACAACTTTGCGCCCAGCCAGCGACGGAGTATCGGCATCGCTTTCCTGACGAGGCCCGCTGCTCGTTACGAAGGCGATGTCCGTGTCGTTCCAGTCTTCGCCCGACGTCTGCTTCACCCGCACGTTGCAGTGGAGGGACACCGTCGACGCAGGCTGGCCGCTAACGGTCGTAGCGTGTAGGTCGTAGTACGGCTCCCAGCTAGCATCGTTGACCTCTGCCCGTCCGTCAGTTGGCGTGGATATCGGCGACACGGCGACGAACTCACTGTATGTCATCTCAAGCCCGGCTGAACAAGCCTCGGCGGCGATGATCACGAAGGTCACTCGCCCGCCCCTCTTGTCATTGCTGTGAGCTTCGTGCCCTCTTCTTTCAATGCTCTGTCAACCTCAGCAATCTCATCGTCGAGCTTCCTGATGCTGGCGACGGTGGACCGACGACCAGCCATGAAAGCATCTAGGAAGTTCACAGCATCGCCAGGCGCAGTGTGCGCGCTGTTCAGCGTCCGCGCGTAGTCTACGAACAGGCTCAAGCCCTGCTCAAGCACCTTCCGCTCATCCTCTAGCTCACGCTTGCGCGCCAACAACGCGACACTGTCGTTCGCAGGCACTGCTGCATTGGGTGCATCGACAGTGCACTGAACATCTATCACGCGAGCGGAACCGCTCAGATGTGACACTCGCAACGATTGGCTGTCTATACTGCTAGATAGCTGAGCAACGTGCACTGTATTCCTACCCGCCTACCGTAGGATACACGACGTACAGCGCGACTAGTCAAGACATGGAGATGTACCTATGATATCTCGTAGACGCACCTTGAGGTCGAGGGCGAAAGGCCGGACGACCTCTGCTGCCGTGCGATAGACGGTGACCGACTTGATAGAGTGCTCAGAGGCGTTGAGAGTAGTCATGGTTGTAGAGTGGAAAGGTGGAAAGGGAGGACTGGGTGGGAGCCAGGTCTTATATACAGCTGACTCATCTGAGTCAGCATGACAGATAGGCGCTCATTCCGCGGCAATTGGCGGACGCACAGCAAACGCAGTCACTGGAACACACATTGGCTTTGGGGCAAGTACCAGTACTGCCATTTGACTCAGGGTGGCAAACCATCCCGCGCCGGTTGACAGAAAGCAAACGGCGACAATACTCGTAGTGATTCTATAATATATACATACAATACTAGAGATTAAGCATGCGCAGAAAGTATAACTCAATATACAACACTCTATCCCTTCCAACAATCCCTTCCAACGTTGTTATACAAATCCCATCTAGTGCAGCATCGAGCCAGAGGCCGTCGTACTCTGACTGGACGGCTCTCCTCCTCCAACGGGGATGACCGCAACGCGAGTGCCGGACTTGCTGATGTCCTTGCTCACGCGGGACCGCCCTCTTCCATCTCCCTTCGTCGACGCGGCGCATTACTCTGCGGCGCACCTTGACGCCGGCATCAGGGCGGATGAGGGAGAGGCAGATGAAGGCAGCAAAGGCGAAACCTCCCGCCGCTACAAAGATGGCCTTGGGGAATGTCGCGACGGTCTCGCTGTAGATCAGACCGAATATGAGCGGCTGGATAAGAAAGGTCAGCGACACTTCATGAGGCCACTAGAGCGCTACGCACCCCAATGATCATCTGTCCGATGGTGCGCAGCATCGCAAACAGCCCGAACAGCGTGCCACGGTTGTCCTCGCCGTTCGCCTGCATGATGCACAACGCCAGGCTTTGCAACGCAGGGTCAACGCCCGCCCCGAAGCTGCTCAGCGAAGTGAACATCGTGAACGCAACCGAGCTGGAGTCAGGCGACGACAGCGACACCAAGACATGCGACATCAAGTCGATTACGAGCGATGTCCGCAGGAGCCCGAAGTCAAAACGCATCTCAGCAGCGATCTGTGCAGGCGTTTGCGGCGGCTTCTTCCCTTGAACAATAGTTGGCGCGGAAGCCTGCGGAGAGGGCTTGGGTTTGGGCTTGAAAAAGTAGATGGCGACTGTGTTTGGCTCAGAACGCATGCACACGCTAGTTAGCAGTGGGATTGACGTACCTGGCATGAGCACCAGGAGATACGTTGTCCGACAGGCACCCATAGCTGATATGTAGTAGCTGAGCTGTGGTCGGTGTCGTCCATCAAAATTATGAAACCGAGGAAGCGTAAAGAACCTACTTGTTCGGCATTCCACTCGTAAACATGCACCGCGTACAAGTACTTGACTTGGAAGATGCCCTGTGACAATGTGTGAGCTTCGCCCGTTAGGCGCAAGTCAAGAGAGACGTACAGTCGACAACGCATATACAAGCAAGGCAAGCGCGATGAGAGTGATTCGCCAGTCCTTCCTGGAGGTTCCGTTCGAGTTCTGAACGGTCCTTGGCGCCAACAATTTGAAGGGGCCCAAGAAACCCGCAATATGTCCTTGCTTGCCAGCAGACGACGGCGTCAGGCCCTCCCCACCAGGCAGCGGCTGCGCCTCTGGCGCTACTTTCGCTCTCTTGGTAGGTTCAGGGAAGACGAAGAGGGCAAGCATCAAATTCACCAGCGAGCAGAGAGCAGCGACGTAGAACACCGTCGTGACATTCTGCGTGGTACCATGCGCGCTTGGGCTAGGCAGGGTCCCAATACGAATGGGTGGCGAATGAAGAACGCGCCAACCACTGGCCGAGGCGAAACCGAAGAAAGAGATACCGAGGAATCGGGAGAATATATGCGCGCGTGAGCCGTCTGATGTACAGTCCGATATGTAGGCGTTGACGGCGGCCATGAGCGTCTGCCAGCCACCCAGTAGGCCTTCTACCATCGGCGAATAACGAGAATTTGTGGCCATGAACGGCGAATACGCTGTGTGGTGTGGAGACTAGGATGAATGTCAGATCGCTGGCAGCAAACATCAGCTATTGTATGGCAACTGAGATGGCGTCACGCACGTTAGGAAGAGACCGAGTGTCGCCGCAGACAAAACCTTCGTGCGACCACGCGTCTCGCCAAAATGACCCCACCAGCCTGTCGTTAGTGCAGAGAGAACGCCAGCTGCGAACGTCATGATCGTCTGCAGACGTGCTGCACCCTTCTGAACGGCAGGGTCATGTATACATCGCTTGGAGGGCAAGTTGCGCGGATCCGGTTCGTCGTCATCGTCGCCGTCGCCGTGTCTTCCGTAAGAAACATGATAGGTTGATGATCGGCGTGAATAGGGAATGCGACGAACATTCCATCCGGTGCAGGTGCAGAGGATTCGATCGAAGAGGGGACATGTGGATAGTTAGTCGAAAGGATAGCGTTGGTGTTCTCGGACGTGTGGTTGTAGCCGTGGTGGCCATATATAGCGTTACAGGAAAGTTGAGTGAAGACTTCGACTCTGGGACCAATAGTCATGCCGCGCTGAATAATAGTACCTATCATCAACCAGCAGCGACGGTTCGTAGTCCAACGAACTCACGACGATCGACGCGTGATTGAGAATGGTACGAGCCTAGAACGTATCGTGCCGTCAGCTCATGTTTCGTCAAGCTATGTATCTTGCGAGCATATTCGAGTGACTATAGTGCACCAGCAGCAGCGGAGATCCAAGTACCACCGCGACTGACGATGCACCATGACATCGCAGACCCGCTCCACCATTCGCTAATTGAAGATGAAATCGAGTCTGCCAGGATCGTACCACGGCGAATGCATCAATAGCGTTGGCCGCAGTACACCATCGGGGCTCATGATTGCGAATCACGTTTTAGCGAGTACTGTGGCGATGACGACCGTCGCAGCGAGTTGCCTGAGTCAGTCCCCAGAGTCCGGGCGCTGGACCTCTGCAGGGCCGACCTGGCGCACACGGGTGGCCTGAGTGCCCCCGAAGAATTAGAAATAAGACTCGACGAAGGCCCTGCTCTCGACCACAGCACCTACAACTTATGTTCGCTCCAAGGATATGCCGCATCGGACTGCATAGGCTGAGAAGTGATTGTGGTCGGAATACTCACCACAACGGCCTCGCACGATACCATTTCTTCTTCACCGCCCTCGCCCTGCTGCCACTGAGAAGCGGTGCCCTCTCATCGCCACCAGGGTGGGACTGCCCTCCAAGCGACCGGTCGGAAGGGGTGGCCGGCGGTGCACGCGACGTCATTCCGGACGCGTCGGCAGGCGTCTATGATGCTCTAGCTCTACAGATCCGTCGTTGCAGCGGCCAACGTCGCCAAAGCTTCTGTCGAGCAGGTCGCCAGAGGAGAGTGGTGGTCCGGAATGAGAGGGTGGGACTGGCTGCGGGACAGTGGACATGCGGCGAGTATAAGTCCCAGCTAGAGCGTGGACGGCACGAGCTCGCCGTCGTCGGCCCCTTTCAAAGATAAGATAGAGTATATGAAATGAGACACGGAGATGATTGTCGGGAATAAGAGCCGTCGCTGACTTGGTATTCAAAGTTGTGGTCGCATTTCATTCTCCGCTAATTCTTCACAGCCACATGATTGAAGGTCCGATACGCTCAGACATGGGGTGACGAGTCGGCGCTTCTATTACCACCACCTGCGGCAGGTGTCGCCACTTCTTTCCATTGACCACCACACCCAGCTCGTCGTCATGAACGTCGACGACCAACAGCCCCCACCACATCCTCTACAACCTACAAATGCTCTTGCTGGACCCTCGACGATGCCTGAAGTACTACCTATCTACCTTCCTCCCCCAGGTTTGTCGCCACGCTCGTTTCCCGTGTATGCGAACTCACCTCGCTGTTTCACCCCTCAGGCCCTCCCCGACCACGCCCTCTTCTTACCAGTACTCAAGACCTCGTCAAGCGTTTCCAACTACTACCGGCATATGACAAGTATGTCCGGCCGTACGCGCCGGCTGTCGGCCAGCCATCCGTGGCCGCGGACAAGGGCAAAGGCAAGGAGAAGGAGATGTCGGTCCCTCTGGGTGCAACACCAGGTGCTGTGCCAGATGGAGAGGAGGACGACGGAGATGGAAAGAAGAAGGCGAAAAACACGTACAAGCAGCTCATCAAGGGCATTCCTGGTGCGTGCGTTGGCCACTATGGCGCGTCGGGTTTTCTCACCGTCTGCGGCAGGGAAACATTCCATGAAGAAGGACGACTACCTGACCACGATGATGCAGGTGCCTCCGAAGCAGAGGATCTCCATCCTGCCGTTTGACCAGCGGACACAGCGGGATGCATTCTCGGTCAGCTTGGAGGGCCTCAAAGGCGTACGACTGCCTCCTGTCCCTCTGCGGTGCAGGGCTGACGCTTATTGCAGTGGAATATCAACGCGCTCGTCGCGGAGTCGCCGCAAGCGCGAGAGGACAGGAAGAAACGCAAGGAGCTCAAGAAGCTCGCAAAAATACAAGGCCAAACCCCGCTCGTGGCGGGCACACCCTCCGTGTTCGGCCTGCCTGCAACCCCTGCGGCAGTGTCATCGTCAGCAACCGCTTCAGCTCGAGGCGCGACGCCGAAACTTGCAGGCGTACAACGGCCGGCTGCCTCAATACCGCACGCGAACGTAAACCCAAGCCATCCCCGAGGCCGAACGCCCGTCGGCATCGGTACACCGCAGTCGATGCCCACGCCTGGCACTGCTGCCATCCCGACACCCGCACCGACGTCGGCTGCGTTCAGCCCCTCCGTGGCTACGCCTGCCACGGCAAGCGTGCCCACCGTCGCAGAGCCAAAGCGCGGGACCAAGCGCGAGAGGGAGCCCACTGGGGATGGATCCCAAGCCGTCGCGCACACAAATGGCGTGGGCACCACGAAGGGGAACGGGAACGGGACCGCCACCTCCAAGCCGGCCATGGTTGTCAGCGCGAAAGCGGGCAATGCGGGAGTCCGGCCGAGGCCGCTGAAGAAGCAGCGCATGGTGTGTTCGTACTTCTGTTTTGTCGCGCGTCCGCATGCTCAACGTCTCCGTTCGCCGTTCAGGACACCGAGGGCGCTGCGAGGCCCCTTCCCATACAGCAGCCGACGCCGCATGCATGACCGGCTCTCCGTCGAAATATCGTGACAATCATCTCCGATGTCCGATGGAACCCCGGTCCTGGCGCCTCCATCGTGTGCCTACGCGTTCGTCCGACCCGCGGCATACGTTTGCAGCGCTGCGTTGGCCTCTTTACGTTGGCTGGCAGTGCGCCCCTCGACGCCGACACATGCATTACAAATCCAGCGCGACGCTCCTGCCCCACATCATGACCTCGCCACGTCTCCTCACACCCCATCTGCTCATTGTCTCCGCGCATGCACGCATCTTTATCGGTCCTCATCTCAAGGCTATTCTCATGATTCATATCAGCATTCAGTATCCTAATACTACTACCGGACGGAAAGTCTCGCATCCCATTCCATCAGCTTCATCCAGTCTCCGTTTCTGTGGGCCCGTGTATTTGTGGCGTCACCCCACGTATCGTAGCATATGTTGCGAATCAATCCTGCTGTTGTGTGTTCGTCCGGCCGTCTGATCGACCCTAGTGCTTCACACTGCAACGCCATCGCTGCCCCTGCTCAGAAAAGTTGGATGGGTATCTTCGTATGCGTCCTTCCCTTGTACATAGGCTCCAATGCAAGCTGGAGGACCTGTCCAAGGAGCGCCTATCTGCTCTGCTGTGCCATCATGCATTATCGATCAGCACCTCACGGTATATAAACGGCTCAGCTCCCCCCCAATTCCCCTCCTACAACCATGACTACTCTCAACGCCTCTGAGCATGCTATAAAGTCGGTCACCATCTATCGCACGGCAGCAGAGGTCGTCCGACCTTTCGCCCTCGACCTCAAGGTGCGTTTACGAGGTATCATAGGCACATTCTCTTGTCTTGACTACGCGCTGTACGTCGTGTATCCTACGTAGGCGGGTACGAATCGAGGGTGCGTCGCTCAGCTATCCAGCAGTATAGACAGCCAATCGTTACGAGTGTCACATCTGAGCGGTTCCGCTCGCGTGATAGATGTTCAGTGCACTGTCGACGCACCCAATGCAGCAATGCCCGCGAACGACAGTGTCGCGTTGCTGGTTCGCAAGCGTGAGCTAGAGGATGAGCGGAAGGTGCTTGAGCAGGGCTTGAGCCTGTTCGTAGACTACGCGCGGACGCTGAACAGCGCGCACACTGCGCCTGCCGACGCTGTGAACTTCCTAGACGCTTTCATGGCTGGTCGCCAGTCCACCGTCGCCAGCATCAGAACGCTCGACGGCTGAGGTTGACAGAGCACCGAAATTAGAGGGCACGAAGCCCAACAGCAAGGCAAAGGAATGGACGAGTGACCTTGGTGATCATCGCCGCCGAGGCTTGTTCAGTTGGGCTTGAGAAGACATACAGTGAGTTCGTCGCCGTGTCGCCGATATTCACGCCAACTGACGGACGGGCAGAGGTCAACGATGCTAGCTGGGAGCCGTACTACGACCTACACGCTACGACCGTTAGCGGCCAGCCTGCGTCGACGGTGTCCCTCCACTGCAACGTGCGGGCGAAACAGACGTCGGGCGAAGACTGGAATGACACAGACATCACATTCGTAACCAGCAGCACGCGTCGTCAGGAAAGCGATGTCGATACTTCGTCGCTGGCTGGGCGCAAAGTCGTCCGCGCGCATCCCGACCGGTCTTGGTGGACTTGGGGCTGCACCCGCGACTGCTGCACCGGCATGGTTGGTCGGAGCTCCTGCGTCCACGCCTTCACCTTTGTGTGGTCCGTTTGGTCGTTCTGCGCCTACGGGCACGGGCGGTGCTGCTATCAACATTTTTCAGTCGCATGACACTGGCGACGATCGCCCGGTGTCATATCAGATCGGTGGGTTCGGTGCTAGTATCCCTACAGCCTAACAGCCTCCCAGCTCGAGCCTGTTTGGTTGTCAAGCGGCTGGGAGCCAACAGAACACTGCTGCCGGCACGGGGTGGCTTTCAGCCTTTGGACAGGCCAGTGGGGGCGGTCTGTTCGGGAAGTCCTCTCCTTCCACGACGGTCTCCCGGCTCAGCAAACTGGATACGAGTCGCAGTCAAAGCCGAGTTCTCAGGACATGGCGGAGGATGCTGCGACGGCCTTAACTGGTCTGTTCATAAAAGCAGCCCTGAAGCCAGCACGAGAGACCATCAATATCAATGGAGCTACGAGACTTGACGCACACGAGCAGCAATAAGGAAAATCACCAATCATCAATCTCATTGAACTGCTGCTACAGAGCCTGAGGGCGATAGCCGTCGACGATACGCAGCATTTACACCCAATCCAAAACTCCGTTCGAGTCTCCACCTCGAGCTCAGAACTTGTACATCGGGCCTAGGTGTCGGTCCTCCCCAGGCTGGCGGGTCCTCTGCGCTGAATTCGACATCAGGTCCATCTTGCGGTAAGGAGGCGGCGCGTTGGCCGCACCAGCCGTACGCGGATGAGGGTCCGTCACCTTGGGCTTGGGGGCAGGTGTTGTATTCTTCGGCCCGCGAGCCATCAAGACATGCGAAGCATCGCGAGCCTCGAAGTCATGTTCTAGCGCACGACCCTTGTTCTGCTGGTGTGGCTGCTCGCGCAATGGGTCTTTGACGCTGTACGGCGGGCGCGGCGTGGGATTAGTCTTCCTATACCGAGGAAGGCTGCTCTCCGAGCCCGCAGGGAGCGGGTGCTTGTCATGCTTTCTGTACTTGGGTGGCGGCCTATCAGGCAGATTGGGCCCGCGTGCGATCACCACACGCAACGCGTCGCGGGCCTCGAGGACGTTTGCCGCCGCTCGCGCAAGGATGTGTACGTCGTAGTCGATGTCGCGCGCCTCGATCTCAACACTAATTCCGCGTCAGTCTCAATTCGTGTCATTACGCAGTCGAACGACTCACCCTTCGTAGCCAATGGGATGGGCTATGACCGAGGTACCGCCGCAATGGACGTGAGCAGGAGAGTGAACGCAGTGCTGAAGCGCATCATGTCTTGTTTGTAATGAGAGATAGTACGGTGAGAAGTGATATTGCAGGTCGTAAGGAAATCAAGCAACGCTGCGAAGAAACAATGAGTGACGGCTTCAGAAGAATCACACCCGTGGTACTCACCAACCAGTGCTGATGCTTTCAGTGAACTCGGAAGGAATGAAGGAGCTGAGGCGAGTTTCCGTAGCATACTGCCCCTCCTCTTATACGCTAGTCCGCTGCCAGTGTGTGCTCCGAGTACATATGCGACCTGATAATGATGCCGTGGAAGTCGGTACAAATCACATCTGTTCATGACTGCGGCGACCGCCTGATGTTAGGTCAGAAGTCATCGATGACTGCAACATGCTGGCAGCGTACCTGACAGGATGAAGCTGACACTCCAATGTCGCCATTGATTAAAAAAGAAACTTCAGTAGTCAGCTATCGGTGGGTATGTGACGGGATTCCAAGTGTCAATTCTTCATACTAGCTTGAGGGAGCCAGGCTAGCACAGCAGCAATGTAAGTACTCACCGTAAACTTGAACGAATAGTCGGACAATTTGTCCGTGCAGGAGTCGTTCCGGACCGCCCATATGCAGTATCCTCACATATCTCATTGATGATCAGCCCTAGGTCAATGCGCTTACAAGCCTGGGGCTGTGGCTGAATCGATCATTAACATTACACCGATCATGCCAGTGCTATGTACGCCTGCCAGTCGCCTCTGCAAATCAATGCTTGGACCGTCTCTCGCGAAGTAGCACCTCTGCCTTGCGATTAGGCACCATCGACGATGAGACCCACGTCGGAGGCGGGACGGCATGTGCGTCCATCCCATCTGGGAATCTGACGTCGTAGGTAGTGACAACATGGGCGAGAATCGTCTTGAGCATTGCCGCGGCGAAAAAGCGACCAGGGCTACACAAGTCACCATTCAGTATCTCGGCAACCAGTTCGCTAAGCGAGAACGGCGCACCATGCATGTCGTCCATGCCCAAACAGCAGGTAATGGTCGCTTGTCTTGATCAAGTGTTCTTTCCCTCCGGCCCGAGAATGACCATCGAACCGGTGGCGAAACGCCAAGGGTTGAACACGTCCGGGTTGGCGTAGATGTCGTCGTCCAAGTGGATGGGCAGAGAGGCAGCAGCTACGAAGGTGCCTTTGGGTATAAACGTCCCGTCCGAGAAAGTATAATCCTGAACTGCTTTGCGATTGATGGATACTAGTACCCGCTTTAATGTGAGTAGACGCGCGCGGATGACGTAGGACGGCCACGTACTCGCACCCAAGCCGGTGACGCGCCCCACTTCCTTCAGGAAGCTGTCGACGAGGCGCATGTTCCCCAGTGCGGCCTTGCTCCAGCCTTCATCTTGGACGACCCGCTCGACTTCGTCCCGGAGAATTTCCGCGTGTTCTGGGTGGGCCGCGAGGTAGTACAATGTATGTGTGAGCATCTACACGAGTATGTCTGTCAGCCGCAGCCGACAAAACAGTTTCAGAGGATAAATGGGACACACCGTGGACGTCGTATGGAGTGCGGCGAAGTTGACTACCAGAACGCGCAAGGCGAGCGCGGGGACAGTGCGCTCAGGGCCATCCGGTGCGCTTTCGATAAGCCATTGCAGTAGGTCATTCTAATGGAGACCATCAAGTGGGAGATCAGCGACAAGTCATCACAGTTGACTGGCCAACCGCATGCACAAAGACTGACCGGATGGTCTTTCTCTTCATCCCGATGGTCTCGGTTCACGTCCGCGGCACGTAGGAGGCGTTCCGTAATGATCGGTTCCAAGTGGCGCACGACACGATTGATGCTGCCTGGGATGTTCGTGCAGAACTTCGCAACAAATCTGACGAGGAACATTCAATCCGATGAAGGCCTTAGCCCAAGGGACGTGGCGCGGGGCATCGAGAACGTACGGTTTCATGAACCGAGGGAACAGCTTGATGAGGGAGCTCCCAAGGACAACATCCATCGTGAAACCTTTGTTGACCGCCAGATAGTCGGGGTCTCTGCCTGTACAGATACGTACGACTCAGTAACGATACCAAGACCAAAGGTGGATTGACTACACATACACACTGGCAGACCAACAAAGATGCGGTTGGCGACCCGACACACGATCTGCAATGACATATCCTTGGGACGTACACTAATCCAATCTGCCAGTGCGACGAAATCTTTAACATGAAGGCAGGGTAGCAACAGAATTAAGCAGGCTCACCGTCACCAGCATCGGCACTTCGTATCTCATCAGCGAACGCACATGTGATCTCGTCCCGCAATCTTCTATCATCCGTGGGAGATCACGCATGAGCCGAGTACGGATAATGGGGATGTGGTACGCGTTGAGAGCAATGTTTGGGCCCAGGGTGTACGGGATTTGTACCGACTGTGCGTGTAACGAATCAGTATTCGTCCGCCGAAATATGGTCTTGCCCGTCTACACAGGCTGAAGCGTTCAGACTTACGTCGGCCGCGGCGGCGGAAAAGGAAAGCACGTCTGCTGAGGCGCGTGCGATCTCCTCCACGGCTGCACGGGAGGTAACGAGGACACGCCAGTGGCCGGGTTCTGCGTATCTGAAGCATTGTCCTTTGTACTGATGGTAATATGGTCAGCTATCGAAGGACAGAGCCACAAGGAGACATATAGTACTTTAGTATAGCCCTCATGTATGATGCTAGCCGCGGCTGTGATGGACCGTATGGCGCCGACGTAGGAGAGGATGGGGAACGAAGACCCGCCGACAATGGGAATGTCGGACATCTTTAAGAGAGAGTCAGCCAACAAGCACAAAGTCAGGAATGAGAGCATGACCTACACGTCGGCGACGATCGAAGAGAGCGCGGACGAAATACAACAAGCCAAAGGCGATAGATGCGCAAACTGCAGCCTGAAGAGACATTCTGTAAGCAATAGGGTTCCGCGTCGATGGGCGTCGGTGCATACAGCAGCCTGCACTCACGATATATATACATGATTTGAATATACATGTCCGTCTGCGTGAGACTAGTACGCTAAAGCCGCTGCTCGTGAGTGCACAGCCATACTCCCATCCAAGCGGACAACGCACGGAGGTGTCTAGGTCTGGATGCATGCATGCCTGCATCGCTCCCACCAGCTTCCCCGTAAGGCCTTGACATGTCTTATCGGTGACCAGAAGAGCGGCGTCGTGCTTGACGGAAGGCGAAGTAGTGACATTTTGCGGCGATTGTGAGTCGCCAACCTTATGGTCAGTGACAAGTGATTGTGGTCCTAGGCTGACAGGGTGCAGTGTGCAGTGTCGCGGACCTGAGTAGAAGAGAGAAGACAAGGTTTGCTCGACGACATACGCAGTTGAGTTGTATCAACGGAACTTTCGATACATCGCACATCCATGACATGTCGCCCTATCCGAAGCACAGTTGTTGAAATTTGGCTCCTGCTGACTGCGAGCCACTATGCGGCGTTGGTGTGCAGCAATTGGTCTTCACGATATTGAAACTACGCGTCGCAGACTGAGTTCGCGAGTCGTAGATAGTGATGATTGCAGTAGGAATCGCCAGCACTAGTGACCGTTAGGAAGACCAACTTCTGCAAGTACCTATTCATACTCATGGAATCGTCAGCTCCGAGTCAATCGCCGACTACAAACTACAACGTACCAGGCCGTATGCACGTTGCGAGATGTCTACGTCCGAGAAATCTGCGTTGCCGCGCGCCAGTGGCTGCATAGACAGTCTGCTATGTTCAGCCCGTATGCATGCGCGTATCTTCCAGACTTCACGTACTTCAGTACGCCCCGCATCCTGTTGTCTGATTCAAAGATCTTCAAGTTGAAGCCAGGCATGCCGGCCTGAGTCTGAGCCGTTCCAACAGTGAGCAGGCTTCCGTCACGGACCAACCTCCGCTGAGACACCCAAGATATGAACATCAAGTGTCCGCCATGACAAGAAGGTCGCTCCGAGAGGTCGGATGGCTCTGTCGCCCGGGCCTGTAAGTGTCACTTAAACCGTTCTGCAATCATATTAATTGCATGCATACCAGTAGCGGAGACAATCACACTTCCGCTCTAGATGTAGAATGGCATAACAGGCCCAGAGCGTAACAAGTAGAACGCTTGTCGATCTGCCGACGTATAGGCAGTACCGTGACCGTGACGGCCAACACGAGGATGCGAGCGCTACAACAGTGGTGTAGGATCGGGAGAGCGATCGGTGGCCCGACGCCTTCCTGATTGGGTAATTTTACCCGAACTGCCTGCCACGTGGCCGAGCGCCAGCACACGTCTGTGGCTGGAAAGTTGTTCGTATCCACAGCTTACTCGGCATAGTGCTTGAAGCCTTTATACCAACGTTCAACATTAAGCACATCACTTCAGCCACCCTTCGCTGCCGCACGACTCACACTCCACTGAAACAGCTTCAAATCCGTCACACAAAGATCGAAATAGACGTTCAATGCGCGTGCATCTCGGCCTACCTCACATTCCTCGCGACCAACATGCAAGCTACAACTGTTCAAGTACAATTCAACACCGAAACCACACAGCACAATCAAATCAGTTACTCAAGCGAAGCGAATAGGGATTCTCAGACTTGGGCCGCCGAAATCGACGGCAAGATCAGTTTCTTCGACAGGATACTCCCAGATTTCTTCACACAATACATCCCCTGCGACACGCCTTTCCCAGGGTACCGTCCATGGGGTAACCCATCTGACGTATTTGAGGCTGTCCCTGTTGATGTCAAAGAGACTGCGAAATACCCGGAATTGGTATGCTTTGTCGATCTCCCGCCGGTTCGCAGTATCTGACAGTCTCTCACAGCTAGTAGGACTGAGGAGCCTTGTGCAAGAGTTTGAGCCGGAACGCAGACCCTTGTTTGCTGAAGGCAGTAGATGTCGCGTCAAATTTCCGTTTTCCACATGGGAAGACGAGCGCAACTACACCATGCCAGGCATCCTGATGTCGTTTCCCGGTGAACAAGACGAGGGTTGGGCCGGGACATGGCATGGTATCTCAATGGTATTCGAGATCAAGCGTACCAGAGGCGAAGATCCGATTGACGAGTACGGTGTGCGGTACGGCAAGCAGGCGACGGACGCACTGACGCAACTTGCGAAGAGCGCGCGGAACCTCCTGTCGACGCACGGGATGCTCTTTGTGTACGTCGTCGGCATCTACGGCGACACCGCTCGGATCTACCGCTTTGACCATGCAGCGTGCGTCGTCTCACGATCATTCGACTTCAAGGAGACGCCATGGCCTCTCCACGAACTGCTCTGGCGTTTCTGTTACTACCAAGGGCCACGAGGAGGTGCCAGAGTAGCTGGCGCACCTCCGACAAATATGCTTATTGGCGCGGATCCGTCTTTTCAGCGAGCTACGGACGATGATCTTAGGCTTGCAGAAGAGAAGTGCACGGAGATGGGTACAGAATCGCTCACGCTGACCGACAAGCAAGCGTGCCGATGGATCACAGTAACAAGACACAGCGAGGACGGAACGGAGGTGGGAACGACAAGGTACCTAGCCTATCGCATCCGCTCTCTCAATGCGCGACTCTTTTCGCGCGCGACGGCCGTCTGGGATGCGCTCGAGGAGGGAACGTGGGAGCGCTGCGTGATCAAGGACTCGTGGAGACAACTTGAACACGATCGCGAGGATGTTTTGTACGACCGAATTCGCGGATCGTTTCGAGATCGACCATGGCACGAAGTGCTCGAGGATCATGTCTTCATGCACCGTAACGATGGGCCTAAGGAGAAGCCATCAATTCCGACCGGACCCTTCCAGGTAGACGAACAAGGCTGCTCTATGCTCCCACTAGAGTTAGAAGAGATGCTGGTCGACGCAGCGCTGGATCCCATTGTCGCAGAGCTGTATGGCCTGCCGGAGATATCGTATAGCGATGATCTTGGAGCGCGCGAGGCGAGCAAAGCTCTGCGTCCGGACTCGAGCAACGCTGCTGGTAACCGTGGCAGCACCGGTATTGTGGTGAGCAGTCCTGATCGGCCACCCGTGTACGGCCATCGCACCATTTGCGGTCAGTTACGGGACCCGAAAAATGCGAACTACTATGAACGGAGCCACATGCGGGTGATAATGAAGACGGTTGGCCGGCCTTTGTCCTCTTTCAAATCGACGAAGGAGCTTGTTCATGCTCTCCGGGATGCTATCATTGGTACGTTTCCCCAGCTGCATTATCACTATCCCGGTCACAATGTATTTGGCGAACAGGACATAGGCAGGCATACCACGCTGGCATCATTCATCGAGACATCAGCGAAGGCAACGTGATGATTTGCGATACGCGGATCAGCTCCTTCGCTGGCTTCCTTCTCGATTTTGACTATGGCTTCGATTGGAAGACCGCGCTCAAGCAGGTGGGGTGGCCGGCTGACGAGGCAAGCTGGAGGATGTTCGTCGAGAAGTACAATGAAAGTCTGCCTTGTATTAGGCGACATGCGCCGCCCAAACAGACGATTCCCGTCCTAGGCTCTCATAGCGCAGACACTTCAAAACTGGAGACGAAGATGAAGCAAAGGACGGTGCGTCTGAGCTTACTATACATCTTCGTAATGATAGTGAACGACATCACAGGGTACGCTAGATTCCATGGCTATTGAAATCCTAGAGACCTATTGCGCACACGACATTCGCCACGACCTGGAGTCGTTCTTATGGCTTTATTGTGGGTCGTTCTGCGACACACAAGTAATACGAGCTATCCTGCTACGGAATCTACCTGGAAGTCTTCGGTACGCAAGAGGGATGGGATAGCGCGGCAAGGAAGAGACAGTTCCTCCAGACCTGGACGGCATTCGAGGTAAAGATAACATGCCGCTGACGACTCTGATCCGCGACTTCAAAGAAATATGCTCCGACAACATGCCAATGATGAGGGGCGGTAAACCATCAGCGACAATTCCTCTCACCTACGAGAGCGTGTTGGCAGTCTTCGACAAGGCGCTTGCGGATCCGTCATGGCCGGAGAACGACAGTGCGCTGCCATTCAAGCTTCCACGCAATGTCAACAGTTCGCAGTCGGGGCAAGACGGCTCTGCAGGATCGCGTCAGGACGAGGAACGCACGAGGGAAGCTGACGACATGGACGGCATTGAGGAGAAGGAGGACGACGACGACGATCCATTCGGAATGCAACAACGTGCTCTCCAGCGGCGACAGGCCGATTGTCAGAGTCTCGCTTCTCTCAGCTCTGAGCTCGGAGAATCTGACTGAAGTTCTCGAATGAAGGGGTGAAATGTTTGCGGATGCGGCGCCTTGGTGTACGAGTACTGTATTTTCTCAAGACTGACCGTCGTACTCTAGAATTATCCTGCTGAACCCCATACATGTACTCTCGATCTCCATTAGACTATGATCGCGGCTGCTCATAAAACGCCGTAGCATTTTCCCCCGGCAGGTCTCGATAAACATAAAAAGGCCACAGATAGTGTCCATTGTGGGCGCATCGACACCTTTCGAGCGGAGATCCGAGAGATCGTCAGGACTGAGGGAGAATGAGTCGAAGCACCATCACGTGGCCGCGTGCACACGCGTCTGTGGCTGGCCTGTTCGCAGCCACAGCGCTTCATTTCAATCTTCGACCACGACCACGCGGCAAGCCTCGCCCACCTTCGCTCCTGCACAGCTTCTCGTTTGCTGACAAACGTCTGCAACTACTACCATAACGGCCGTGGTGGGAGATGATCGAAGACTACGTTTTCATGCACTGCAACGACGAGCCAGGTCCGGATAAACCCTCGCTGCCTGATGGCGGGTTCCAGTTGGATGACGAAGGCCACCCATACTCACGGAAGAATTGGAGGAGATGGTGGTGGCGGCGTCGCTGACACCGACGTGACAGAGTTGTATGGCCTACCGGACGTGGTATACGGCGAAGACCTCGGCGCACGTGAAGCAGCGAAGGTCCTCTCGAGTTTGGGCAGTTCATCAGGCTCCGACTCGGAGGTAAGCGATGCAGACCTCGATCTGGTCGCCAGCAGTGCAGATCGACCGCCTGCATACGACGTCTATCATCGTACGGTCTGTGCTTGGCTGAGGGGTAGCAAGAAAGCGAAGTACAACGAACGGAGCCATATGCGATTGGTGATGAGGACAGTAGGTCGTCCTCTGTCGAGCTTCAAGTCGACAAAGGAATCGTCAGACCCTTCGAGATGCATTCACGGTATGTTCTTCCTCGCTGCGTGTGTATGGTCAATGGCGCTCATTCACGTCCAGGACATCGCCAGGCATATCTTGCAGGCACGATTCATCGTGACATCAGCGAGGGAAACGTCATGATTGTCGATGATTGGATGTGTTTCTTCGTTGGTTTTCTGCTCGACCTGGACTATGGCTTCGATTGGAAAGCAGCGCTGGAACACGCAGGCAGGCCGGTCGATGAGGCAAGTTGGAAGGAGTTCGTCGAGGCATACAACAAGAGCCTGCCTCACCTTGAGCGGCTCGCGCTGCCTGAATTGGAAATTCCCATCCTTGGCCCTGGCAAAGAAGCTGACTCGGAACAGGACAATAAGACGAGACGGGAGAAATGGGAAGCAAGAATGAGGATGAAGGAGAGAACGGTACGTATCACGAGTCTTTGCGACCGAATACATTGACTGACTGACTTTGTAGGGCACACTCTACTTCATGGCCATCGAAATACTGCTGACGTTTGTCGCGCACGATGTCAACCACGACCTCGAGTCTTTTTTTTGGCTCTTACTTTGGGCGGTTCTGCGCTACACGCGCCACACACACCATTCGTCCTGCCAGCTATTTCTTTCGGTCTTCGACGCACAAGATGCAACGTCTAGCGCGGCAAAGAAGTCTTTGTTTCTAAATCGACCCATGTTTTGGGAAATCAGGGACAACAAACCGCTGACCACCCTCATTCGCAAGTTCAAGACCCTCTGTCACAGGGCCCAGCCTGGCGATTCCTTGGATATCATCCCTCTGACGTACGAGAGTGTCTTGGCTTTGTTCGACGAGGCTCTTGCGGATCCATCCTGGCCGGAGAATGACCCTGCCTTGCCATTCAAGCTTCCGAAAGATGACGACACCTCAAAATCGAAGCATGGGTCTGCCGCCGATGAGTCCGGGTCGTCCGGCACATCGAGTGGGACCAGGAAACGCACCCGGGACGCGGAGCAGAGGAAAGGCGCGAACAATGTCAGGCCTGATCCATGGGCAATGCCTCCGCCTGCTCCCAAGAGGGTGCAGACAGGTCGTCCTAGCCCCTTGCGCTTCGAAGTGAGCGATTCAAGAGAGGAAAGCTAAGTATTGTGTGTCCTCACCTCGATATGTGATGTTGTGTACGACGAGTATATTCTGTCCAGACTGCCGTAAATGTAGCCGCTGCCCTCTCCGTCTCGCGACTTTTGCTTATCTATGTACTCTCGGGCTTCTGCGCTGCAATATCACCCCATTAACTTATACACCAATAGCCGGATCGGACATGGAGGGAACTAGTCGAGCACTATCTTCAAGCCTGAGGCCTGAGTACTAAGTACCGGGGCCGCAAGCAGGGTAAGCCTCCGTGTGTGACGGCTACATATTACTAGAGACGATGGCAACAGTCCACAGTCCTGATCGGACTTGAAGGTCACTCTGTGGGATCGCGTCGGAGCGAGGACGGGCCTAAGGGCACACGATGGGAGCTGACGGCAAGGATCGCGTTCATTGAATGATGGCGAGGACGAGGACGAGGACGAGAACGGTCTGGCCTTTGCAGTGTCTCCGTTTGTTCCCAAGAGGGCACAGGGTCTCAGCCCTCTGCGCTTCGAGACGGGGGAATCTGCCAGACAACGGCGACGGCCTTGGGTCGTACGATGGAAATGCGATTGCGAACGTGGTGTCTTAGCGTACAAGTATCCTCTCAGGATTGTCCGCACTATACTCTTAAGTTCGAATAGCCATTCATGTATGCAAGGAATGTATGCTCTGCAATATGCGATCTCCATTATACTGTGACCGTCATTGCTCAGTGCTCACAATACGCCACAGGTACACAATCATGCCTCACACCCATCGGTATGAGCTCTCCGACTGAAGTTTCGTATATACAATCTATTTGTTGTTCCTTCCGACGACACGTCGCTGTCTTCAGGCAGCCACGGTCAGGTTGCCCCGATCACGGCGCGAATTATTCCGCATTTGCAAGCAGTTTGCTAGATTTCTTCATGGCCGCTCCAACGGTATCCTTCCCCACGGGGAAGTTCAGAGGACGGCCCTTCAGCGTGGCTATCTTGTAGATCACGTCTACCGCTCCAGCAGCTGACGGCGTCCCCGAGGGTAGCTATCGCTTGTCAGATGCTTCCTGACGATGGTCGGTGCTAGCGTCGGCTTGAGGGTCCACGCGGAAGATACTCCGCGATCTGACGTGCTGAAACCCACGGACTCGATATCAGTGATTTGCAACGACGACATATCAACCGGACGCTCGATGCCGATGATTTGCATCCGGGCTTGCCGTTAAATTCCAATCGGGATCCAGCTCAGCGGCAAGCCCTTCGCTCAGGCCCTCGAATGCTGGTCGTACAAGATTGTCAGGTCTAGACATGTGATCACCCTGGTTCAACACTCACCGCATTTGCTCGCACCGTATTGACCCAAGGATGCAGAGCTGGTGTAGACGGCGACCGAGCTCATCTGCAGCAGCCGGCCGCCCTATGGCTTGACGCCGCGGAAGATGCGCACGGCCTCCCTGTTGACATTCGCGGCCCCGAAGTTCACGTCGAACATCGCGCGCGATTGCTCCTCAGGTGTTCCCTCCACCTCCGCAAGGATGCCGTATTCGGCGAACTTCTGCACGGCGTCATGGAACGCGGACGTAACCTCCTGCGGCTCGGACACGTACGCGTCGAGCTTGATGACCAGACATTGGTCGGAGCTGTACTTGGCCGCGAGATCAGCGACGTCCGGTGGGTTTCTAAGCGTGGCGACGGCGGTATCGCCCTTTCCCAACACTAGTTCCCGGCCAAACCCGCTACTAGTAGAAGATCCAGTAACTGTGAGCACTGATCATGAGCTATCTGCAAAGGCGTGACGACGGTGTCTGCTCACTGAACCAAACTTTGGGAGACAACATCTTGGTTATCTTGTTGAGAGAATGCGTTGGATGAACACAGACTCTGCATCATCATCCAGCCTTGCTCTTTTTATACGACCACTGACTGTGCTCGCCGTGATGTCCCACCCATTTCAAGAGCCCTGCAGCGTATTGCGCACCTTTGAGACTTCCATAGGGTATGTGGTGGTGGAACAGACCATCCAATCCTAGTATTCGGGGTATGACGAAGCCTAAGTCCGAGTCCGTCGGCGGTGGCCTCTGTACATCGACGGAAGTCGCTTCTGCCACCGAACACTTGGTCAGTAAGTCATTCTACTGAAATTTTGCAGTGCTTACGATCCGCGGTCAAGGATTGGCCTCGGAAAGTAGGTCTGTCTCGCATCACAGACGATTCCTGTCACCAAGTGAAGGACCTCGATAATGACGATGAGGTCACGAGGATCGCGTGAGTTGCGAAGGGCGGGACTGATCCAGTGCATGTTGTGGATGATTCATCCGGGATGCTATCATTGCACGTCTCCCCAGCTGGCAGCTGCATACTCACTGTCCCGCTCACATGTTATTTGGCGAACAGGACATAGGCAGACATACCACGCTGGCGTCATTCATCGAGACATCAGCGAAGGCAATGTGATGATTTGCGACACGTGGACAGCCTCCTTCGCTGGCTTCCTTCTTGATCTTGACTACTTATGGCGGCTCTGAGTCGATTGGAAGGCCGCGCTCAAGCAGGTGGGGTAGCCGGCTGACGAGGCAAACTGGACGATGTTCGTCGAGAAGTACAATGAAAGTCTGCCTTGTATTAGGCGACATGCGCCGCCCAAACAGACGATTCTCCTCGGCTCTCATAGCGCAGACACTTCAAAACTGGAGGCGAAGATGAGGGAAAGGACGGTGCGTCTGAAGCTACTATATAATTTCGTAACGATATTGATCGACATCACAGGGTACGCTAGATTTCATGGCTATTGAAATCCTAGAGACCTATTGCGCACACGATATTCGCCACGACCTGGAGTCGTTCTTATGGCTCTTATTGTGGGTCGTTCTGCGACACACAAGTAATACGAGCTATCCTGCTTACGGAATCTACCTGGAAGTCTTCGGTACGCAAGAGGGATGGGATAGCGCGGCAAGGAAGAGACAGTTCCTCCAGACCTGGACGGCATTCGAGGTAAAAAATAACATGCCGCTGACGACTCTCATCCGCGACTTCAAAGAAGTATGCTTCGACAACATGCCAATGATGAGGGGCGGTAAACCATCAGCGACAATCCCTCTCACCTACGAGAGCGTGTTGGCAGTCTTCGACAAGGCGCTTGCGGATCCGTCATGGCCGGAGAACGACAGTGCGCTGCCATTCAAGCTTCCACGCAATGTCAACAGTTCGCAGCCGGGGCAAGACGGCTCTGCAGGATCGCGTCAGGACGAGGAACGCACGAGTGAAGCTGACGACATGGACCGAATTGACGACGACGACCCATTTGCCAGAATGCAACAACGTGCTCTCAAGCGGCGATAGGTCGATTGTCAGGCTCTCGCTTCTTTCAACTTTGAGCCCGGAGAATCTGACTGAAGTTCTCGAATGAAGGGGGGAAATGATTGTGGATGCGGCGCCTTGGTGTACGGATACTGTATTTTCTCAAGACTAACCGTCGTACTCTCGAATTCTCCTGCTGAGCCCCATGCATGTACTCTCGAATATATATTGCGCAATGCGATCTCCATGAGACTAGATCGCGGCTGCTCATAAAACGCCGTAGCATGTTCCCCCGGCAAAGGCCGTAGTGTCCATTGTCGGCGCGTCGTCAACACCTTTCGAGTGGAGAGATCGTCAGACTGAGGAGAACGAGTCGAAGCACCATCACGTGGCCGCGTGCACACGCGTCTGTGGCTGGCCTGCTCGCAGCCACAGCGCTTCATTTCAACCTTCGACCACGACCACGCGGCAAGCCTCGACCGACCTTCGCTCCCGCCTGCTCCCGCACAGCCTACGATTTGCTTACCAGCGGCCGTATCTTCTACCATATTAGTCGCACAAAGAACAAAGCAGACGCCGCGTGTTCGTTTCAGCTCACTTCTGCGCAGTTCTGCGCGTCCATCCCGGCCTCGGTTTGACCACAGCGTACGGAAATTACCAAAGTCGGACATATCATTGTTTTGTTCCACCGGTAGCTACGTTTTTGGAATCTGCTCTTCATCAAACTGAGTGGTCTTGCTTCGTATAAAGAGCAGCCATGTCGCCTCGAAGGTCGCGGTCCTCATCATCCCGGACTGGAGAGTCCAGCACTTCACCCAGTTCTTCTACCCCGTCGCTTGCACACGACATGTACGGAACACCGCGCATACAGAAGTCAAACGTTTCGATCACCCAGAAGAAGCAAACACTCCAGTCGAGCGAAGTGAACAAGGAGTCTTGGGCGGCCGAGATCGACGGCAAAATCAGCCTCTTCGATGAGGATATCAAGGATTTCTTTGACGTCTATGTTCCGTTCGACAATCCGTTTGGTGGCTCGCGTCCGTGGTCCGATCCAGCTGCTGTCTTTGCAGACGTCCCTTCCTCGGGACCGGAGACCGCAAGGTACCCAGCTCAGGTATGTTCAGCTGCGTTGCCACATCGGGAAGTCTTGTCTGACTCTCTGGTTAGATCAAGGCACTCGAGAGCATTGTTGGCGAGTTCGAATACCAGCGTAAGCCCCTGTTTGCCAATGGTAGCAGATGCAGCGTGAAGTTCCCGTTCCCGAAGTGGGAAGAGGAACACCACTACACAATGCCAGATATCCTGATGTCGTTCCCGGGCGAAGACGATGATACGGGGGGACGTACGTGGCAAAGCATCTCCATGGTCTTTGAGATCAAACCAGGAAAACACGAAGACCCATTTGGCGACTATGGGTTGAAACACGGCAAGTTGGCGACGGGCGTACTCACGCAAATCGCAAAGAGCGCGAGGAACATCATGCTGACGCATGGCATGCTGTTCGTGTACATCGTCGGCATTTACGACAGCATGGCTCGTATCTACCGCTTCGATCACGCAGCGGGAGTCGCTTCCCAAGCGTTCGATATCAAGAAGGATCCCTGGCCTCTTCATGAACTAATCTGGCGGTTCTGTCATCAGCGAGCGCGCGCTGGAGGCCTAGCGGGAGCACCGTTCACCGATATGGTCCTTGGCGCGGATCCATCGCTTCGACGAGTTACCGATGAGGACATCAAGCTGGTCGACGAGGAATGCTCCAGGACGGGGAGGGACCGTCTCACGGAGGACGAGAAGGAAGCGTGCCGATGGATGACCGTGATACGGTACAACGAAGACGGTTTGGAGGTGGGCGCAACGAGATATCTACTCTACCGACTTCGCTTCCTGAACCCACGGCTGTTCTCGCGATCGACGATGGTCTGGGACGCGCTTGAGGAAGGGACGTGGCAGCTCTGCGCTATCAAGGAAGCCTGGAGACAACTGGCTCGTGATCGTGAAGATGTGCTGTACGGCCACATTCGCGACGCGTTTAGCAACCGGCCGTGGTGGGAGATGATCGAAGACTACGTTTTCATGCACTGCAACGACGAGCCAGGTCCGGATAAACCCTCGCTGCCTGATGGCGGGTTCCAGTTGGATGACGAAGGCCACCCATACTCACGGAAGAATTGGAGGAGATGGTGGTGGCGGCGTCGCTCGACATCGGCGTGACAGAGTTGTATGGCCTACCGGACGTGGTATACGGCGAAGACCTCGGCGCACGTGAAGCAGCGAAGGTCCTCTCGAGTTTGGGCAGTTCATCAGGCTCCGACTCGGAGGTAAGCGATGCAGACCTCGATCTGGTCGCCAGCAGTGCAGATCGACCGCCTGCATACGACGTCTATCATCGTACGGTCTGTGCTTGGCTGAGGGGTAGCAAGAAAGCGAAGTACAACGAACGGAGCCATATGCGATTGGTGATGAGGACAGTAGGTCGTCCTCTGTCGAGCTTCAAGTCGACAAAGGAAGTCGTCAGGACCCTTCGAGATGCAATTCACGGTATGTTTTCCTCGCTGCGTGTGTTGGTCAATGGCGCTCATTCACGTCCAGGACATCGCCAGGCATATCTTGCAGGCACGATTCATCGTGACATCAGCGAGGGAAATGTCATGATTGTCGATGATTGGATGTGTTTCTTCGTTGGGTTTCTGCTCGACCTGGACTACGGCTTCGATTGGAAATCCGCGCTGAAACACGCAGGCTTGCCGGTCAGTGAGGCAAGCTGGAAGGAGTTCGTCGACGTGTACAACAAGAACTTGCCTCATCTTGAACGGCCTGCGCCTCCTGAGATAGATACCCCCATCCTTGGCCCTGGAAAAGAAGACAATTTGGGCCAGGACAACAAGGAGACCCGAGAGAAGTGGGAAGCTAGAATGAGGATGAAGGAAAGAACAGTGCGTGCTCCGAGTTAGCGTTTGAATGGCCAGCTACTTAGACTAACCGTCTTTGTAGGGCACACTTTACTTCATGGCCATCGAGATACTAGAGACGTATGTCGCCCATGACGTTCGCCACGACCTGGAGTCATTCTTTTGGCTCTTGCTGTGGGTTGTTCTGCGCTACACGAACCACACAAGCTGTCCGCCCTACCACGTGTTTATCTCGGTATTCGGCGCACAGGATGCAGAGGACAGCGCGGCGAAGAAAGCGAGGTTTCTCTCTAGGTCCATGAATTGGGGAATCAAAGACAACGCGCCTCTGACCACACTCGTTCGCAAGTTCAAGATCCTCTGCTACAAGAATATGCCCACATATGTCGACCCCTCCAAGATTGTCGTCCCTCTGACGTACGAGAGCGTATTGGCTTTGTTCGACGAGGCCCTTGCGGATCCATCCTGGCCGGAGAACGACCACGCCCTACCGTTCAAGCTTCCAAACGATAGTGACACCTCGAAGTCGAAGCATGAGTCTGCCGCGGCTGGCGGCCCTAGTGGCGATGAATCTCGCACGTCGAATGAGGGCAGGAAACGCACCCGGGAAGCGGAGCAGAGGAAAGGCGCGAACAATGTCAGGCCTGATCCATGGGCAATGCCTCCGCCTGCTCCCAAGAGGGTGCAGACAGGTCGTCCTAGCCCCTTGCGCTTCGAAGTGAGCGATTCAGGAGAGGAAAACTAAGTATTGTGTGTCCTCACCTCGATATGTGATGTTGTGTACGACGAGTATATTCTGTCCAGACTGCCGTAAATGTAGCCGCTGCCCTCTCCGTCTCGCGACTTTTGCTTATCTATGTACTCTCGGACTTCTGCGCTGCAATACAACCCATCAACTTATATACCAATGACCGGAACGGACATGTACTAGTAAGTACATTGACCTGTACAACACCCGCCGCGCTGAGGTACCACCACGTGATCGAGCGTACCCGCCGCGTCTGTGGCGTCACCGCGCGACCTGAGCGGCTCAACGCGTCTCCTCGTTCCCGCCGCCCGGAGACCCCCTCCTCTTGTTCGAACCGCCTTTATCTGAACGACTAGCCCGGA
The DNA here is from genome assembly GCF_022376445.1 of Fomitopsis serialis. NCBI lineage: Eukaryota > Fungi > Basidiomycota > Agaricomycetes > Polyporales > Fomitopsidaceae > Fomitopsis > Fomitopsis serialis. The sequence goes on from NW_025954978.1 coordinate 313,702, forward strand.
GAATATACATCCGTAGGTCATCTCATGGCCGCTGATACGACCGCGAAACCTGTTTCATGGAAAGGCAAGGGGAGGGCCACACAGTCAGGCGCGGAAGCCGACTTCTACGACCTCAACCCTACAATCACCTACCGCCAACTACACTCGCGGAATCTTGGAGTAAAGGATCCTCTACGTGTGATAGCGCTGTGCGACAGCGACGCGTTCTACGCTGCGTGCGAGCAGGTCCGCCTAGGAATTGACCCATCGCGGCCTTTGGTAGTCCAGCAATGGGACTCCCTCATCGCCGTGAATTACCCCGCACGCAAGTTCGGCATTACACGTATGGAAAAGATCAAGGAGGCAAGAAAGAAGTGCCCAGAACTGGTTGTCGTTCATGTCGCGACTTATAAGGAGGGGGAGAAGGAACCTGGATATTGGGAGAACCCTGATACCCTAACACATAAGGTGAGATTCTCAGCTTCTGCCCTGTCGGTCAGCGACACTCTCATATACTGCACTGGCGTAGGTGTCATTGGATCACTACCGACGAGAAAGTATGAAAGTTATCCGCATGTTCCAAGAAGGTCTCCCTACTGGCGAAATCGGTATGCATTCACGTCTACTCTACCGACTCACCCTAACGAACGTGTCGCAGAGAAAGCGTCGATAGACGAGGCTTTCATTGACTTCACTGGGCCGATTCGGGAAGAAATCCTTCGACGATACCCCTATCTCGCACAGGTCCCTCCAGATGCACCAAACGGCGCTGACAGTCCTCTTCCGCCCCCACCGCCTATCATGTGGGACGACCTAGGAGTAGTGATACCCTTAGTGACACGTCGTCAGGAGGCTCTGCAGCAGACGCAGAAGCTCCCAGTGACCAAGACGTCTCGGACGCCGACGATAAGGGTGTCGATAACGTCGATACGACTACTTGGCACGATGTTGCGCTCGCCATCGCCGCTGAGCTAATGGGAAAGATTCGCCATGACATTTACATGAAACTTGGTTACTCAACATCGGCGGTGAGTCGTGGCTTCTGGATCTGGAAGCGGTTTGTTTATGCCAGCGCCAGGGTATAGCTAGGAATAAATTTCTGGCAAAGGTTGTTCAACCCTATATCCTGAGACGCGTCTTGTTGACAAGCTCTACAGCTCATCGCGTCATACAAGAAACCTAACAACCAGGTATGAAGGTTTCCTAGCGCGACGAGACGTGATGCACATTTGGCATGCTCAGAGCATCCTGCGTAATTTGGCAATACCGAACTACCTCAGGCCTTACCATTCCAAAAGGTCAAAGTCACGCCACAGAATCTACCTCGACTGAGACTCAGCGCTTGACTGCTAGATTCGCTTTCTCGGAGGGAAACTCGGGAAAGCCATCGCCGAAGAATATGAAGCATCTACCGTTGGTGACTTACTGTGAGTGCCTGTGTGAGGTGTCGCTACCAGCACTCACGCTGTGTCAGGAGCATTTCCTTAGGTGAGTCAGTCGATCATCACGAATCGCAATACCTTCGAACCTCACATTACAGAGGAGATGCAACGCAAGTTTGGCGAGGAGTCTATCTGGGTATACGAATCTCCGGTGTGTGGTCTGAACCAGCTATGTATTGAATTGCTAACCCCAGTCCTCGCCGCCAGAGGCATAGACCGGTCCGAAGGTGTGGACAGTCTTCATTCTGCCCCGCAATCTGTCTCGGCTGACTATGTACCAACCAGTCAAGGAGAAGCCGGCAGTCAATAAGAGCATGATGGCATCGAAGAATCTTCCAAACCCGATCACGAAGACGTCGCAGGGGCACCACTGGATCAGAGTGCTCGCGGCGGAGCTGGCGCTACGCCTGCGCGAAGCTAGGGAAGAGATGCCGCGCTGTGGCCGAAGACGCTGGTGTTGCATGCCCGACAAAGTTCGTCGCTTCACTTCGTCTCTGCATACCCCTGTTCATCCTGATACTGGGTGGCCATCGCTAAGGCTATGACGCGTCGCGGTCAAAACAGGCAGCGTTCCCGTTCACACGCGATGCATCCGTTGACGTGATCACATCTGCGGGAGATAGGCTCTGGAAGGAGCTTATAGGCACTGATACCTCCCGAACGACACCAATGAAGATCACAAACGTCGCTCTCGGGTTTACAGGGGTCGAAGCCATGGAGGCAGGGCAGCGCAGCATCCATGGCTTTCTCAAGCCACCTTCGACGTCAAAGCAGGCCCAGAGTGCAGACGTCCCTGTCAAACGCAAGAGGGACCCGCACGAAGACACGGAGGACACCGGGCGGGACTTCGTGCGGCAGAAAAGCAACAGCGACGTTGCTGCTGGCTCCCCTGACGGCACCACTTACTTCACGTGCGACAAGTGTGGCAAGCGCATATCCCTGCCTGGAGACTTGATAGATGATGGTTTGGAAGACGTGATCATGCAAGAAGCGCTTGAGGCGCTGCGCGTGGAACACAAAGACTTCCATTATGCGCAGGAGTTGTCCAAGCAACTCAGCTCCGTCGGTTCCCCTCGCAAGTTCCGACCTTCATCTGGAGAACAGGCTCAACCGGCGACCACGAGGAGAGGGGGACGGCCAAAACAGTCCGATAGCATAGCCAAGTTCTTCTCCGCAAAGTAACGCGCCAACGTTTGACGTGATGACATCCTTTCTTTTGATCGACTTATCTTTATTCACTTTAATATCCTTCTGCATGTAGGTTTGTTGTAGAACGAAGGAATGGAGTAGAGGCATGCGTCGGGGCGCGCACCTCGTGTCTACACACCAGCTCGCACCTCTGCGATGGTCGCTTCGACATGTATACGGCGCACTGTCTGTCAACTCATCGTGGGTTCCCATACGTGTCAGTTACGCCGGACACATCTTATGATGCACCGCCATAGTACTGCCATCGAAGCAACTAAACTCGCTATGAAGCTGACGACGTGACTACGGCGCGGTTGAGCTCTTCCCGCTCGGTCTCAACGCACTTTCGCGCTGGTAACGGGCCGCTTTCCTTTTTATATTCGTTCTTCCAGGCAGGTTCCTGTCGTCCACTTCTGGGCACCTTCTCGCCAGACGCAGGGCATCGTCGGCAGCTCCTTGCTGTTTCTACACGGGACGGCCTTGTCGGGGACAGACCTCCTCAGCTCTTGCTTTTCGTATTGTATGCTTGTTTTACACTGACAGTTCTTCGACCATGCGGGAGTTTGGCGGGACATCTGGGAGGCTACCGGGCGATACACTTCTGCGGAGGCAGCTTCGCTGGTGGTGAGTCTACATTCAGTTGCTACTCTTCTAACCGCTAAAGCGGTCGTGCAACAGGCCGTTATCGTCTTCGCTATCGTATCCATTCTGGCTGTTGGAGGTTTCCTCGCATACGTGGCTCGCCTTTCCTTATGTGCATTCATGGCGAAGCGACGTGGAGGACGCGAACAAGCTCAAGAAACGCGCTCCTTCTTTCAGACACAACTGGGAGCCTATACCGTGTCATTGTTGCTGAGCAATTTCTTGATGAGTATCGCGTTCATTTTCAATGCATACTGGGTGGAATAGGCGGCGTACGACAAGGTATTCCGGCGACCAATGTGTATGCAGTCTTACTGACAATGCTTCCAGACGCCCTTTGTACCGCCCAAGGTAAAAACATCAACATCGCGGAGAGCTCATTAACTCATTACGAATCACATTTGCAGGGTTTGTCAAGCAGTTCAGCATCACAGCTAGTTCCTATTTCACATCAGCAATTGCCATTCATGCATTTACCACGCTTGCGTGTCGTCGTCGATTGCCGATTGGTTCTGCGGGTGGCTGTTGTATCGGGCTGGGCGGCAGCAGCTGTCATGGGTCCGTATTACTTCATTCACCAAGTTACGAGACTGAGCTAGATGGGTACCTCAGGTATCATCCCCGCCATGATTGATGACGACAACCATGGTTCGCTATACGGTTTCGACGGCATGTCTTGTGGGATTTCGCTGGCCTACCCTGCCCTTCAGCTGTTCTTCCAAGTCATTCCTGTACGTGTGTTTCGCCTTATAGGCAGTGTTACCTGTAGTTCACACAATTGCTGTCAGGTGTTCCTTGCGATAGCCACCTCGATACTATTCTACACTCTCGTCTACCTCGTCCTACGCGGTACCATCTCCATGAGCAACGGACTGAGGCTCAATTTCAACACCGAGGACCGCAAGCGTTCATTGGACATGGACGGCAGTGATCCGAAGTATCAGCAGTTCATCCTGACTGTCGCGAGAAGCCTACTTTGGTAGGTCTCCGATGCAAAACCGACTTCATTGGCTAATCGATGCTTGCGACTCAGGTACCCAGTAGGTCCGTAGCATCCAACTGACTCGACTTGTCTTCGCGTCTGACTGTAGCGCAGCTTTCATCTTGCTGAACCTTGCAGATATGGTGATTGCCTTGTTGGAGGTGGCGGGGAATGAAGACCTGCCTTTCGGGTTGCATGTCTTTGGCGACTCCACCGTCGGCACGCTAGGTATGCATCTTGTCAGTATCTTGACTGAGCCCAACTCATCACACGCTGCAGGCCTAGCAAACGCGGTCATTCTGCTGAACACGCTCCGCATCATAGCACCGGTCATCGGGAACCACACGCTCGGAGGCCCGCAAGTCACCGGCGACTCAGAGAGTTTCTTCGCACCGAGCACCTCCCCCATCGACCCTCCCGGGACATTGTGCCTCAGTGACCACAAAGCCTCGTTGAGCATCGACTCCACGTACAAAGCCGACACGACCGCCGAGGCGTACCTCACCGCCTTGCCTATCGCGCACGTCTCGTCTCGGCGGAGGGCGCACGTAGACCTGAGCGACGCGCTCGCTGCGCTGAAGCCCCCGGTCCCGCCCAAGCGTAACTCGAGACCACAGAGCCCGGACAAGTCGCCCTCGCGATATACCTTCCCGCGGTCGGCCGTAACCTCGCCCAAGCCTGCGCATATGCAAAACCCCGACCGTCTGCACATGGCTCGCCCCGGTTTCATGCACAGCGCGGTTCGCCTCGCTCGTTTGACGAAGTCCCTTTTGCGGCTCGTCACAAGCCGCCTCCGCTCGAGGAGCCGCTTCGGAGCCCGCTCATGGCGCCCATCGTCACCGTCGTCAGCCCTCAGGGCGATCACTCTCCCGAAGCCCGCATCGTCCACCGAGATGCCGCGCGGGCGGTGGTCACCTCGCCCCCGCACTGCGCTGCGCTGTTCTCCATCTCACGGCCTGCCTCGCTCGTCCAAGCCGATGCCCACCTGCTAGTGCGGACTCGCTAGCCGCTGTGCGCGGTGTCACAGCTCGAAGCGCGCGCCAGGGAGCTAAGCCAGGAGCGACGAGCAGCCTCATATCTCTGCTGTCAGCGCCCGCGCCCGGTACGTTCGATCCGCGCGTCGGTCGCACGAGCGGGAGCGCACCCAGTAGCAGGGCGCCCTCTATCGCGTCCAGCACGACGAGCTTCCGTGGGCTGCCGCCGCACCCGAGGGCGCTGAGGGCGGCGTGGGAGGAGTAGTGCGCAGGCGAATGGGAGGATGCCCTCGCCGTTGACGGTCAATAGTGGCATTCAAACTGGCAGCGCTCCACCCAACGTGGCAGCGGTGGTGGACAGTCCACGACGGCCTGAGGCCAACGTTCCAGCTCCGGCTCCCAAGGCGGCAGCACCCCCGAACGTACGGTCAAGCACGGCTACGCGCCGTGCCCAGTCCGTCAGTCAGCGCCACCCCTCCGCGGAGGCATGCCCGGCAAGCCTGCGCCCACACGCGCCATCCCGCGTTCGCAATCCAGCAACGACATCCGCGGGCCGCGCCCGACCCTCATGCGCTCAGCTCTGCACTTCCCGCAGCGGCGTCAGCGTCGGCGAACGGTGTCAGGCTGTCGCGGAGGCGCTCTCCGCGCGCATGCCGAGCGTCGCGTCGCTCAAGTCGCCGTCGACGGTGAGCCTCGTGGGCGATGGGTCCGTCCCATTACTTGCCGGCCGTAGGATGACGGTGGTGCGCCGCTCGTCGAAGATGGGGGGCGTGGTCGTCTCCCCGGGTGGGTATATCTGATGGGTTTTCCGTGCATACAAGCATGCTGTAGATGTCGGGCTTTCGTTCCAATCCATTCTCCCGCAGATCATTCATTATTCTGTTCGTTGTCCTGAGGCTGCTTGAGATGTGTCGTTCGCGGTTGATTTCCTTGCAAGCGTTTGTCACGTCGGACACCTACACCCACACTCACTGTTGTATTATATCGCTGTATCGTGTATCTTGGAGGACTCGTGTACGGTGTCGGTGTGCATAGGCGGTAGATGTAGATGTATGTATAGACGTACCGGGCCCGTGTTCCCCACTTCGATGAAGATGAGAACATGTCGGACTGTCAGCCTGTGACTCATGAAATTCGCAGCTGCAACCGCAGGAAGGACGTCGGTGTGGGTTCGGTGATGATGCGAGTGGAAACATAGCAATGCCTTGCACGACACACTGGCAGCGGTCGACGGTTCCGCCTGTTGCGCCGAAAGTCAAAGTTCGACTGACCGGGCTATGGAGAGCCTATGTATCTTCTGTCGATGTATGACCGCAATTAACTCGAGGCCGAATGACAACGCAGGCCCTTCTTATCGCGCGAGGAATGTGTGTGTCTCTACTGACCTGTTGATCAAGGCCCGGCAGTATCCAATCGCGGATATCTCAGACTTCCCATGTTCCGACACTCGCGCGAGTATGATGAATTGAAGATAGATTCGACACTTTGCCATTGTTCATCAGCTCACAGGATACCAAAAAAGCAAGTTCGATGTTATCGTGCCTTGAGAACAACTCGAGGACCGCAATCCGCACATAACAGCACCCGGTGGACTTCTAACACAGCCTGGTGGACATCGGCACCCAATGGCGACAGTCAGGGACGTCTGCGACCTTGAGATGGAGTGAAGCTTCGCAAGCTCATATGAACGCCCGCAGAGTATGTGTAATGAGATCGCAGCTCAAGGGCTAGGATGTAGAGACGATGGGTGACCTGGTGGCGTTGATGCACTTCGAGCGTCAAGACGTCCATAGCCTCGGTGGGCGACGTCTGTATCCGGGGCCGCGAGACGTGTATGGCACTGACATATCGAGCAATAATATATCCGCATCGCAAACTGAATACATACTTGCGGTGTACTTGCCGGGGGGAATCCTCTGCGCCCACGACTTCGCGTCTAGGACTGTATGCCTCCAGAGCCGTTCTGCGCCACCTTCCTCAGACTGTCGTATGGTGCTTACGACCTCGCTGTGCAGAGATAAGCCCTTCGAAGTTCGGGGTACAGGTGTGTGTGAGAGATGTCGTGTTTGTGTTGGACAGATGTGGGCGAGGAGAGATGATGGAGGGGAGCAAGACGAGCGCGTGTCCGGGACAGGCGAAACATTTGGCCTTGTTTGGCAGGTGCCCCCGGCTCGTATAGGGACACTGCATCCGCCCCTTGCTGCAGCGCGGATCGCCCCTCCTCGTCGTCCCTCTACACCTTCCGCTCTTCTTCTTTCTATCTTGCAGTTATGTCTCGGGTATGTAGCAAAGATAGGTGGAAAGGATAGCAACTGACGGTTCTCATAGGCGCAGTTCTTGCGGGAGTACAAGCTTGTCGTCGTCGGCGGTGGTGGTACGTCGACTGACAACGCTCCCCTATATCCGTGTTCAATTACCGCGTCTTAGGTGTCGGAAAGTCAGCGTTGACTATCCAGTTTATTCAAAGCCACTTCGTCGACGAGTATGACCCGACTATTGAGGGTGAGTCGTTTTGCATCCGTTGCTTGGTAGTGACCGTGTTAGCCTGCCCAATATCGCAGCTTCAGCACTGTTATCTTGCTGGGCATGAAAGGCACCTTTGAGTGGTGCAGCTATGTGTGGCCAGAGACCTGGCGGCGGGCACGTTCGGGCAGCGCACCAAAGCTTGACCTAAACGTCATGACCTTGTCATGCTCCCTTGGACGCCATTGCCAAGCGATCTAGAGTCCGGTGAGATGTCGCGGGGGCTCATGGCGCACAATCCCTCGGCGGGAGCTCAGTTGCTGGGAGTATCGCGATGCGGCGGACGCAATGCACCTGCTCCAGGCATGGGCGCTACGTCGAGCTTGTCTATCATTGTTCTGACCTATCGCCCGATGTGTTCCCCTGTACTGCGCAATAACATTCGGACATGTCGTGCTGAGACCGGTTCACTGATACTCTGCCCATTGCAGATTCGTACCGGAAACAATGCGTGATTGACGACGAGGTCGCGCTGTTGGACGTGCTTGACACTGCGGGTCAGGAAGAATACGGGTACGTCCACCCCCGCTATGAAGCCCTCTCTTTCACTTACATGTTCCCGTCAGAGCGATGCGCGAACAGTACATGCGCACGGGCGAGGGCTTCCTGCTCGTTTACTCGATCACGTCGCGCCCGTCGTTCGAGGAAATCAGCACGTTCCACCAACAGATCCTGCGTGTCAAGGACCAGGACTCGTTCCCCGTTGTCGTCGTCGCGAATAAGAGCGATTTGGAGTATGAGCGGCAGGTGGGCATGAACGGTACGCTCAGACATCGCCTCTTCGCCTAGCCTCTCCGCTGACATTTGCTTGCAGAGGGCCGTGACCTCGCGAAGCACTTTGGCTGCAAATTCATTGAAACGTCGGCGAAGCAGCGGATCAACGTCGACGAGGCGTTCTGCAGCCTTGTGCGTGAGATCAGACGGTACAACAAGGTGCGTTCACATCTGCCCCCCGTGTTTCGCTTTCTTGATGTCATTCGCAGGAGCAACAAACCGGTCGCCCGGGTGTGCAGCCAAACGCACCGTCAGGGCCTGGTGTGTATGGCTCTGGCAAGGGAGACCAAGACGACGTAGGCGGATGCTGCTCCGGCTGCATCATTCTCTAGACTTGGCTTCCCGCGCCTTCCACCCCCCCTCGCCTCGCTCTCGTCCCCTGCTCCACAGACACACTATCCTCCCTCGCGCCGTTTCGTACTCTACACCGCTGCCTGCCGCTTACCGAAGACATGTTACCCCTTAAACCTTAACCGTCGTGGATGCTCTGTTTGTTGAAGAAGGTTTTCTGGTCGGTATATCCTACTCTGTACAAATTCGCGCCCCGTCGGTCTCGGTCTCGGTCCTCTTCCCCTGTTTACATCTTTCTTTCTCCATCTTTTCTGTGACGTGACCTCCGTCCTTCGGAGCCTTGTCCCCGACGTGCCGACGCTCGTTGCGCATTGGTTTAGCTGGAATATAGAATAGTCCATCGCATCGATATCTCAGTCGGTCTGTTGTGTCGTCGTGAAGGTTCGTGAGGCTGTGGCAAGTTGAGGGCGTGGTTCAATCGTTTGCTCGTACCGAGGTTCGTACATTCCTTCGTCAAACCTCTAACTACAGACTATCTACAAGCAATCGATACTCAATACAAGCAGGTAAACACACTGTGCTACCTATCCTCCGTTCGCAGTCCGCATGGTATGTCCGTCCAATTCTTCCGTTCTCATGTCTGTTTCACAAACGACTTCGGGATCGTCATCTTATAGTAGAACTCTTCCCTGAGCGTCTTCCCGCCACCGAGAGCCTCCACCTTGATCTCGCACAGCGTGCGCATCGCGACGTCCCACGGAAAGCGCGACCACCCGCCCCACGACCGGTCGCGGTCGAGAATGTACGCGTACGACGCGCGCAGCCTGCGTATCGCGGGCTTGTCGAAGCACAGGAGCGCGCTGCCGTCCGGCAGCGCGGCGGGGCCGTCCTCGAACATCTTCGAGAGCTCGCGGAAGATGTCCTGGCGCTGCTCGATGGGCCGGTCCGAGAACGACGCGCCGCCCTTGCTCTTCCGGCGGCTCGAGCTGGACCGCGAGCGGCCGTGGCTGGTGCGCGAGGCGTGCATGCCCTTGACCCGCAGCGCGTGCTGCGCGTACACCGCGCAGACGTGCTCGCGGATCGCGTCGAGCTCCTTCTGCATCCAGGTGTCCCCGCGCGCCGCCGTGACCTGCTCTGCGCGGGCGACGGCCTCTTCCCAGGGCGCGGTGAGGTGCTTGTCGAGGGGGGCCTTGGTGCGCGGGTCTTTCTCGGGGAAGATGGTGTCGAGGTGTTTGTCGAGCGCGTCGCACTGGTGCATGAGCTCGCGGTAGATGAGCTCGAGGATGAAGGGCGGGAGACCCGTGCCGCGCTTGGCGGGGATGTCGTCTTCCTCGACGAACTCGTGTCGGTTCCTCGACTGCTTCTGCGCGAGGGTCCAGGGGAGCGGGAGTGAGCGGAAGGTTTTCCTGTGCTCTTCGAAGACCTTGTTGGATACGGTGACACCCGTCTTGGCTCCGTCGAGGATGTTGGTGAACCTGTGATTGGAGAAAGGTGAGTCGTACTCTTGACCGGTGGAACGGATGTGGCTTACATGTGTGCCAGGAAGATCGTTTTCGGGTCTGAATACCCATTCTTGTATGCTGAAGCTAACCAGTAATTCGAATAGGTGCCGACCCTAGAGACGTCTTGCAGAGATCCGAGGAGATACCTCTGCATCTCGACAAGCTTGAGGTCGGCGCTACAGCCAGAGGTACGTTGTAGGAAATCTGGGACAGTCTCGGGATTCTTGCTGAGCGCTGCCTGGACCTCTGCAGGCTCTTGAGCGAACATCGGGTCGGCGTTTGTGAAGTGGGTGACGATGGACGGGTCCCAGAACACCTCCATGGTGTCTCCGTCATAGTCGCCTGTGTATGCGCCATGATGCTGATGATCGTGGTGAGTGTTACTGGACTTACCTCCACCGGTCATGCTAGCTAAATGTCTATCTAGGGGCCGACCATTGTAGTGGTGGTTCTTCGTAGATACCACAAGGACATCAACATAGTTGCTGAGCTCGGGCTTGTACACGGCAGTGACCTATATTGTGGGTGTCAGTTGTTTGACGACGACGACACGACCTGGCATCCCCGAATTCACCTTCTGGACATCAGTGGGAATTTTGCATGGATGTCGAGTAACCTATTGGATGTATGATGAAACTGAGTTCTCTTTTGAGCATGGATGCTTACCAAGACATCTCCAAGCACAAGATCAGTTTGCATACCATCCTGGTCTGCCAAGTTCCTGGATGAGCTCTTGATGTGAACCTCATTGGGTTCAAGGATGTTGCAAGGATCTACAATAGAATCTAGGCACATGAATGATATAGAAAATAGTAGCTCACCAGGGACAACAAATACTGTGCATGACATAGGCACAGTGATGTGACACTTGTTCTTGCATTGATTGATGACCATCTTGACGCAGTTCTTCAGCTTGGATGCAAGCACAGGGCATGTGTCAGGGAGGAAACCAGAGTCAAGAAGCACAAGAACTGTCTCTGCAATGGTTGAAGGACATCCACTGGTTGGATCTGCCCACCATGCAGTTGACTGTTCCTTCAAAACCTCATCCAACTCATCCAGCCCATCCTCATCCACATCCTCATCCCTCCCCTGCTCATCCACATCACGGCTAGTATAGCCCTTTGCACGGGCAGTACCAGCAGCCTCCCTTATCAGCCTCTGAGTGGTCACTGACTCAGCATTTCCCACATTCCTGTACAGAGTATATACAGAGAATGGTGGGGACCACTGAGTCAGACCATCTACCCTGGCCTGCAGGTCATCCTTCATCAACTTGACAAAGCTGGAGAGTGGGACTCCATTCTCTGCCAAGTTGATGATGGTCTCTTCTGAGAGTCGTGAGGGAGTACTTAACCGCCCAGGCTTGATGATGTCTATAGTGAGCATGGCTGGGTCTATAGGATGACCCAAGCCTGACAGGGCAATCTTGATTTGGGAAGGTCGTAATGAGATATGGAAAGGCATGTTGGGCAAGATGGGGGCAGGATGTGACATCAGGAGGCCCTATATGTACAATTGCCATATTAGGTGATCCAAGACAAAAGAGGCAATGGTCACTGACCTTTGCTCCAGCAATGCGCATCTGGATTGCTGTTGGAACCTCACTCCACCCCAGCAATTGTGCAAGTGCTCTCAACACATTGCGTGAGGTCAGACCACATCCATCAGTCATTACCATCTGACTGGGCACCTTGTGCTGTCTATTGAAGGCAGCACAGACTATGCATGCATGAAGGAACTTGCATAAGACTTATAACAAGTAGTGCTACATACCAATGTCATTCACTTCATGAATGCACTCCTCCTTGACTTGAAGTCCAGGAACTGAGTTTGAGAGTCCAAGTGCAAAGCGAGCGGACCATTTCGTCATGCTCTGCATATACATGAAGCCAATGTTATTTGTAGTGAGTACTCAACTCACCTGTCCTTGGTTGTGTGTCACATTGTTATGCCATGCAAGCAGCTGTTCCAGGGTGAGCTCTACACTAGAGGCTGGAGCTGCAGGCTCCTCAGGGACAGTAATATGACTACCGTCCCAACGCTCTACGGTACGTACAGGAAGACGTGGTTGTCTTTCGCGTAGAACGCCCGATACACCCAGTGATGTACTATGAACGGCCGTGTGAAGAATCTAATAAGGTCATTAGGCCCATCCTTGTAGCATCCACAGTGAATCTGAGGTCGTCAGGTATTCGGATGCGGAGAAACGCATGCGACCCAAACCGTCGTGCGAACCGGTTCGACGAGCCCATGGCTGGAGCCTCAAGCTTGATGTCGAATGAAGGATGAACGTCGGGGCTGCCGTGCGAGAGGCTGTAGAGCATGGCAGTGAAATGCACACGCCCGCCGATCCACCCGGGGTTCTCGGTGCTGTGCCCGACGCAGCCGTACTGGTCCTTCCAGAGAACGTACTCTTCCCGGTCGAGCTCCCTCCACGGCGACTGGCACAAGCAATCAGCGTAGGACCAAGGTGCGCGATAATGTACGTGCCCTGATTTCTTGTTCCCTACTCGAGACCGTCGAGTTCGCCGCAGGCGGAATGTCCAGGCAGGCGTGGAGCGCAGGGATGCCCTGTACGTTGGAGGACGCAGTCAACTGGTTGATTCTGTCGGCGAGCCGCTTGCCGCTAGTCTTCAAATGGCCTGCGGCGCACAGCCGGGCCAGCTCCCATTGAACGCCGAACGGGAGGTGTTCGACTGTCGCATCAGGGATGTGGGCCTGCGCGCGCGGTCAGTGAGACGCCATGATGCAAAGCGAACAACTCAACGATGATGACGGGAATCAGATGATAGTTGCTGGAGTCACGGCGTTCGGCGTGTGGCCTCGGCTTGGGATTTCGTAGGGGCGCAGCGCTCCTCGCGGAGACGTCCGCTTCGTCGGTGGATGTATCGAGAGCTGCGAAGGGTCGCTTTCCGAGTTTGACGGTGACATCGGCGTCTTCAGGGTCTTGCACCCAAGAAAGGAAGAGTGTTCAGCGCTGACATGGCTCGCTTGTGCGGTACAGTTGACGCACCTGCCGGAATTTGACCGAGGATCGGGTCAAGGTCCTCTAGTTCAGAGAAGTAATGCGTGCTCTAAGTTGAACGCGAAGGTTGACGGATCCAAACGCTCAGAAACAGGATGTGAAATACGAATACAATAACGCACCGACGCTTGTGAGGCACGCGAAGGTGAACGAGGCGGCTCCGAGTCCAGAGGGAGGGTTTCAACGTCAACGTCCAACGGATCCGGAGCCATCTGTGCCCGCGCGTCAGGTTTCCGACCGAACATAGGTGGTCGAGTTCGCGCGTTACGGGGCCCTTTCGCGCTTGCTGACAACTCGCAGGTGCTGCACAAGAAGCTGAGAGTGGCCTGGATAGCAGTAGATGGCAGCACTGAGCAGAGCATAAGCGGAGGAGGATCGATCTCCAGATCGCTCGGCCACGCTGGAGAAGTCGACCGCGACCACGAGCTGAACACGGGTCGCTCAAAAAGGCATTTCGCGCACGGCGTAGATTCACTCGATGCGGTACAAAGGGCCATACGAATCCATACCGAGCTACAGATACAGTGTCGTAATCCTTACAAACTATAAGGCAGAGTTCCAAACGCTTCGTCCGTTCACGCTAGCGTACGCGGATATCTCCTGCACGACATCATCCGGAGCGTATTTCTCGCTCAGGACTGCGAGCTTTGAGCGATACTCATCAACGCCGACGTACGCCCCACACATGCGGCGCTTTCCTGTGAACGCTGAACGGCCGTGGAGTACACGATGGTTGTCGACAACTGGTGCATCGTTAGTAGAGCACTGCATGACACGGCCAAGTCGGATAGTTGCACTCACCGACCGCAGTTCCAGGGGAGAGTTGAATCCAGTACTCAGAGTCCGCACTCGTCAAGAGCTGGTGCCATTTCCTGATCGCGTCGTACCTGTCCGGAACCATCGCATCAGAGAGTTCAACGGGAATGCGGCGAGCTACGAACCATTCCTCAACCATACTGGGCTCTAGATGGCTCATCACGCTACGGTCATCGTTGTTCCACCGCACCTGGATCAGCTCGCCGTCCGAGTGTCGGAGGACGGGGTAGCCAGAGCGAGGTGTCGGCGTATACAAAGCGCTTGGCTCGCCCGCAGCGTGAGACGGTACCCGAACACGAGCGAGCAGGCCGTAGGCTGTGGGGTGAAGCTCCTTCAGGATCGACGCGACGTAGAAGCCGTCCACAAGTAGCGTAGCGCCACCCTTGCCGCCCGTATGTTCAAGTAGGTGGAAGAGCTGCAGGCCGCATGGGTCCGTCTAGACAAAGAGCCATGAGCGGACGCGACTACGCCTGTGAAAGCAAGACGTACATAGTATGTCGTATCCGTATGCGCGCCCAGAGCCAGCGTGGTGTACGCAGTATCGCCCTTCGCCAGGTCCGACGTGAAGTCCCAGAATGCCCCGTCTGGTATTGTGAGCGGTTAGCACAAGGCCATCCAAACCTTCACTTGCATACAGACATTGCGTCTCCCGGATGAAACCAATCCGTCGCGAAAGCTCCTCCGTTGCTTCGGGTGTGGGTGGGACGCCAGAGACGAAACAGAAGCCGAACTTGTCCTTCGTGAACATGGATCGATCAGCGACATGCAGAGTGGCATAGAACAGACACATACGACGTTGGATAGCCATTTGAAGAGACCCCGCTCATCTTCGGCCATCACCTCCTTGTAAGTCGCTGTGGGCGGATCCTGGAGTATTTTCGAGCCCCATAAGATCTTTCTACTCGGTGTCATTATAACGGATTGGTCTCATTAACGACGTAACGCACTCTGCAGGAGGAGGATGGTCCAATGGAGGGTCATATGAATTTCGTTGAAGCCATGACCAAGGGTAGAACGACGTATGAGGTTGTGCAGATGGCCCTGCGAGCGGGGGACATACTTAGGCGGCACAGAGAGGACGCGCAAGGGTATTACATGTCACCTCTAGACCCTGAGGCTTTGATCGACGGCTACTGGTTTGACGTCAAAGGGAATCTGGAGAAGGATGGTCAGTGGTTGATAGCTGAGACGACATGACCCTGCGCACCTCGAACGTGTTCACAAGGCGCTGCTTCGTCACCGGGTGAAAGCATTGAGGACATCTGCAGTGGTCTCTGAGCCATATATGGTGACTCCAGTCATACAGGTCAGTCGCGGATAGTAGGGGAAGTAGCACATGGACGCACTATCGAGACCATGTCTGTGTGTCCCATCCAACCACCACCTTCCGGTCGTCAATCCTGCTGCTCGGCAGATCACTGAATGCAATGGCACTATGTTCATGATGTATTGAAGTGTCAGTTTGGAGAGGTTTTGGCTTCAGCGCAGCGGCACCCGAGGCATGTCTGGAGGAAGCATGACCGCGGAGGACTTCAGTTGCTGTCGATGTCGACTGAGACACTTAGTTCAGCAAAAAGGATGAAACAACGATCTGCATCAACTCACGATTGCCCTGCTATGTGTCCATCGCCCGACTATGCTCTTCCGTGCCAGTGAACTTTCCGAGATGGTCGTCGCAGTTCGCTTCCCCGTGGCGCTCAGTCGCAAACAAGATGTTGACCGCCACATGGCCACAAGTTACAACTAGCGGGAAACACGGTCAACAGATCACAGCTAGAGAGGAGGGGACGTTGAGGAGTATGAGGGCGAGAGCGTGCGCTATCTTGCCTGAGGCACGGTGGTGATCGCCTGGTCAGCCGGTCCCGGTCATGGCCAACGTAAAGGCAGCGGCACGGACTCGGAGTCCAGGCTGGGTCCGCCCTCTCCCCACCGCCGACCCGTCTATTCGCAGCAGACTCACACAGCACAAGGATTGTTGTCCAGATGTCGTAGCAATGTGTCTAGATAATACGCTGTAGTAGTACTTTTCACTTCTTCCGCGGTGTGCTGCACGCTCAATGCACACTTCACGCCTCGGCCTGGATGGACTTGAGGACATACCCCTCCAACCCGCCGCAGATCCACAACTCCTGCACGCTCGCACCGACGACACCGACGCTGTACGTCTTCTTCTCCTTGCCCGGCCAGCGCACCTCCACGCGGCCCTCCGCGACATGCACCTCGACGTCCAAGCCCTCGTTCACCGTCAACTCGCCCTTCCTCCCGCCTGTACCGCGCTCCCCGTCCTTCGCGTACTCGCGCGTGAGGTCCGCGACGAGTTCGGGGCACTCCACGCACACGAGCCCGTTGTTGATCGCATTCCGTTTGAAGATGTCCCCGAACGAGCCCGCCAGCACGAGCGGCACGCCCGCCGCCTTGAGCGCCGTCGCGGCTTGCTCACGCGACGAGCCCGTGCCGAAGTTGTACCCAGACCGAGGATCACACCTTGCTTGACCGACGCCGACGGCGAGGATGGCTGCGCCTTGCGAATCGACGCGACCAGGCCGGCGAAGGACGGGTCGTAGTTCTCCATGACCACCTCGGCCTGCCGTTCGAGCGTGATGTCGTCCTGGTAGGTGTACTTCCCCGGGTAGAGTGCGTCTGTGTTCAGGTTGTCCTGGGGCGCGAAGAGCAGCGAGCCGGCGAACGTCGATGGGAAGCCAGAGAGAACGGACTCCTTTGCAGCGGCAGCAGTGGCGGACGCAGGCGCAGATGTCGGCGTCGCAATCGAAAACGTGGGCGCGCCTGAAGGAGGCAGGCTAGCAGTATCCAGCGAATCCGGACTGCAGATGTATCCCTTAACAGCACTCGCAGCGACCACAGCCGGGCTCGCCAGATACGCCTGCGCCTTCGGACTGCCCATTCGTCCCTTGTAGTTCCGGTTCGTCGCACTGATGCCCACCTCGCCGTCCTCCAAGAGACCGGTACCCAGTCCTATACATGGTCCACAGCCCGAGGGAAGTGGCTTCGCACCAGCCTGGATGAGAGTCTGCCAGTCGCCCTGACGTTCTGCATCCAGCTGCACCTCTGAGCTCGCCGCAGCGACGTAGAAGTCCACACCAGGCGCGACTTTGTGCCCCTTCATCACGGCGGCGGCGGCGGATATGTCAGACAGGCGGGCGTTCGTACAGCTGAGGAGATATGCCTTCTTGATCGCGATGTGCTTCTCCTCCAGGGCCGGGAGCGGGTTCGACACCTTGACGCTGTTCGGGCCGGACACGTAGGGGACAAGCGTGGACAGGTCGAAGACGAGGTGCGACGCGTATGTCGCGTCGGGATCAGAGGCGAGCGCCAATGCGCACACCTCGTCGAGGCGACGGCGGTTGATACGAGGGTGTTCCGGGGGCGCAGGGATAGCAGCGGCGAGCGCGGGCGAAGCAAACGTCCGCAGCTCCAGCTTCCTAAGGGCGCGCTCGTACCACTCAAGTAGGGTGCCGTCCACAGGGAATACGCCGGACAACGCGCCCCACTCCGTCGTCATGTTCGAGATCGTGAGCCGGTCGTCGACAGAGAGTGCGGCGACGCCCTCGCCCGTAAACTCGATAGCCGCGTTGAGCACCTCGTCGTTGTTGAAGCATCCGCAGAGCGCAACGATGACGTCCTTGCCAGTGACCCCAGGGGCGAGCTGGCCCTTGAACTCGACCTTGACCATCCGCGGGACCTGCCACCACGTCTTGCCCGTCGCCCACAGTGCGGCGGCGTCCGTGCGCACGATCGGCGTCCCGACGCAACCGACGCCGCCGTACATGTTACTGTGGCTGTCGCTCGCCACGGTCATCGTGTACGGGAAGGCGTAGCCCTCCTCGACGAGGACTTGGTGTCCGATGCCGCGTCCGGCCGGGTAGAAGTCGACGTTATGTGTCCTCGCGAAGGCCTCTATTGAGGCGTACTTGTGTAGGTTCTTGTCGGACTTGTTCTGGACGTCATGGTCGAGCGTGAAGACGAGCTGGGAGGGGTTCTTGATACGAGTAGCCCCGATGGACTTGAACCTATCGCAGCATGTTAGGAGGCTCTGGTGAATGAACACGACAAACTCAAGAGCCAGCCGTTCTGGAAACGTGCAATGTAGCTGGACATAGCAAGGTCAGAGAACGGCAGGCTCCCCCATGCACATGTCTGTTCAAGTACCTGTGCATAGCAAAGACATTCGGAGCTGTCGTTCGTCAAGATTGGGCTGGTACTCACTTCGATATAACCGGGCCCGTGTTGTCGTGCGTCATGACATGCTCCGGGCGAATCATCACGTAGTCGCCAGCTTTCACGACCTTTCCCGGAGGCAGGTCGACGGCGTACTTCTGCACGACCTTCTCGATGATGGTTTGTGGGATGCGGGGCGAGTCCGCGGCCGTGGCGAAAGACCGCCAGGCTGTTTGTCTCAGTGCTGATGAGAGAAACCGCATGACTGCGCGAGACGGCGAGGGCGCCGTCACTTTTCACGACGAGGACGATGAAATGGACAGTGAGGAAGAGCCTGAGGTCGATGAGCACAGAGTCAAATTCGAAGACGGCGATTCGTTCACTGGCGATCGATCCGAACCGACCCCCCCGAGATGAGCCGGTTCAGGCCAAGTCTCGGGTACTTCTGCAAGTGCCTTGGTCCTGCCCGTCAACCGCATCCTCAGCCTGCACTGAGAACTCATTAATCATTACCCAGCCGCCTTCTGGCTACGGGGGCCTCGAGAAACATCATCTATAGGACCTTGAACAGTGCCCGGGTCTCTGTGCTCATGTGGGTCCGACGTCCTCAAGCACCTGCGGTGGATGCTTCTGCCACCTGAGTGCACCTGGCACACAGGCTTTGAGGGACTCACACAGGCAGATCGGAAGTTCAGTGCGCTGGGTATGTATCCAACGCTCTTCCAACAGTCGGGCTCAGTAACTTCCGGTCGGCTGTATCACTCCAGACGCTTGCCAGTCGGGATCGACATGAGAGGCTGACAGGCGTTCACCAGTCTGTCAGCCTTCGGTAATGGTATATATGAGCTGTTGCACCGGTGAGTCTCTAGGCCCTCTTCTTGGTCCTAACCTTTGCACAGTCCCCTCACGCCCGCACGGCATTCCACGATCTTTCCACCGCACGTCATGTCTAGACACCGCCGGTCACTCCTTTTTCTGCTCCTTTCGGCTTCGCATCTCTATGTCCTAGCAGCACCTGCCGGTCCCGGCATGTCTGCTTCTGTGGTCACAGAAACTCTGCTCGAGATTCCTACCGCTCTCGCTATCGAGGCCGCGACGACGACTCGGGATTCCAACACTGAGGCTTCGTCGACGCCGGCTGCTACCGATCTCGCATCTCGGATCGCTGACGGGTCTCTCACACTGGTGGCAGCTACGCAGACGATCTTGTTCGCACCTCCTCAGACTGAGGGTCCCTCGACCTCTGGCTTGTCTTCGTCTGCCGTGTTCGCTCAAGATGTGCTGTCAGCCCCCACCTCGCAGCCTGCATCCACGTCGGGAACCACAGCTGACGATCTCCAAGTTGCATCGGATGTCCTCAGCTCGCGGACGACGCTCTACGTTCCTCCTTCATCAACGGAAGCTCCTGCACAAGCTGAGGCGACTCCAACAACTCTCTATGTCAGCGCCTCTTCATTCGCCAGCAGCGGCAGTTCTTCGGTCGCACATAGCTCTGTACAGTCCTCATCTACGATATCTATGTGGGATCCTAACCCTACTTCGGAGACGGAGGCCTCGTCCAACGCGAGGAGCCAGCAATCTCGGCGGTCTGCGATCCTCGCTGCCTTCCTGATCATCGGCGTACTCACCATGTTTGGCTTTACCTACGGCTGCATGCGCCTCAAGCTGCCTATGCGTCTGGGCTACGTTCGCCGCAGGTGCGACAACAAGAGGGTGCGCTTCGCCGACGCGGAGGACGCGGCCTTCGCAAGCATTTCGTATCCTGCTTCTGTTTCCGAGAAGGACAACAAGGATAGCATCGCTCCGGACCCTGCCGTCTTCGCATACCAGGAAGTCACCGTACCCACACTCGCCCGTCAGCCCAACGGTCCGGTGCCACCCTCTACACCGAACGGCACCCAGGTGGACTGGCGTGTCTTCGCCAACTACGACGGTCAGTTCGAGGACGTGACCCACATCCTCTCGACGGACGTCTTCGCACCCCTCGGCCGCCACGCCCGCGGTGGTTCACACGGGTCCATGTCCGTCCTCTCCGGCTCACGCAACAGCTCGCCTCGTACGAGCGGCGGCGGCGCGAGCTTCACGGGTGCCTCCTACCAGTCGTGCGAGTCGCACTACTCCGTGCCGACCGTGGGCCGCCAGTCCGCGGACGTCCCCACCACGCCTCCGCGCGTGCCGGAGCTGGACCTGGAGGGAGAGCGCACCGCGCCGAACTCGCCGCCCTCGCCTGCGCTCCCTGCCACGCCGCAGTCTGTGCACACCGAGCCTGGGATGCCCGTCGGGTGTGTGGGCAGCAAGGATCCGCACGAGCTTGTCCGGGGGCTGCGCGAGTCCGCTGAGAGCGCATGCTCGGAGTGGGACGTTGCGAGGGCGTATGGGGCGCACAGCAGCGTGGGCGGGGATTCTCTGGTTAGTCGCGTGGATAGCGTGCTTTTCGACGGGCCTATGGAGAGCGTGGACGTGGGCGGGAAGAAGTGTGTGCTTGTTCAGGGCTGAGTTTCTTGTCGGTTTCTTTGCTTGTTGGGAGCTTGTGGTAATAGGGAAGAAATCAAAGATCATTGTATTATGCGAACTCGAAGTGACAGTAAGACTGACTTGTACTGGCAGTGATTTGATACGATGCGTACATATGACCAAACAAATGTCCGTAACCCCGCGTTGTGGCGTCGCTGGTTGTGTATACACGCTTCTTTCTCTCATTAACCTCATTGCTCGTCCCATCCGACTGGTCCTGCCAAACTGTGTTCGCATGGATTCTACACTCTGGCTACGGGGCTTCACTGCAGAAGGTAGAACCTCTCAGGTTTTCGCCGTCACCCTCGCCGGCACGCCCGTCAATCCCGCAGACCCTGAATCGGTCCTACGCACTGTGGCGGGCTTAACCCGGGATTTTGACTCAGAGAGCGAGTGAAAACATGCGCCCGCCACACTGATGGGTGAAAGGGTGGTGAATCCGCTGATGAGTGAAATCTCCGACGAAAATCCCCTCTCTCGATATCAACCGTCTGCGAGGGATTTTTGAGCGGTGTATGTCGGAGACATCAAGTCACCCAGTCAGCGAGAAGCGCGCCATAACCACTGGCTCCTCATCACTCATATGGTAGATGTTTTTGTCGATGTATGGATTGGCACTGTCACGAATACATATGCATGTATAAACCGCATCTGCAATCGTTATGTACAGGCACTACATTGTCATTACATGTCCGACTGCAATCCCACCGACTGAGACACGGTGCCCACTAACACCTCTTCGTCCACCTCCTGCTCACAAGTGGCTCTCCGGTCCTCTATGAGTAGGTGTCGCGGCCTGTCGACAAGCTCCGCGATATGCGCGTCGCGGTGGCGCGCATGTTCCTGTCCGTTGTGGCGAAGTGGGAGTGGACCGTGACGAGCGCGAGCGGGTAGACGAGCGCGGGTAGGCTGAGCGAGAGGATGCATGTGCGACGACAGCGAGAGCAGCAGGTGGATACTGAGGAAAAAAGTCAGTGGCGGCGCCACGAGCATCGTCCTGTATGTTGTCAAGAGGTATCAGCGCGCAGGGGGTATGGTGAATGCGTGTGAGTCGTGATGCAGTAGAGTTGGAATGAGATGCGACGCAATGCGGCTAGACAAGCCATGCTGCTCATCGTCATCATCGACGGTGACCGCGTCATCTTGACGTTCAGACCGAGCAGCTGCCCTTCGGCGCCGGGCTTCACCAAGACATTTCGCTCCGCCACACCGAGGTCCGAGTCGTTGTAGGTATAGAACGCGCCAAGCAGGTGGATGTCCGGCTCCTCGGACAGAAAGTCCGCCGTTGACGAGGACGACTAAAGTTGGGGCGGGTAGACGAGGGCGAGGACGGCCCCGGGCGAAAACTGGCGACGCCCGACGGGAGACGATGGTTAGCACAACAGGTATGCGGGGGATGGACGAGCTCGGGCAGGTGGACGAGCTCAGGTGGGTGGACGGGCGCGGGTGGCTTTCGAGACGAAGTGGCTGCGGAGAGGGGCAGGAGGGTGTAGAAGCGGGGGCGGGTCTGCTTCGCGGCAGAGTGGGTATAGACGGGCGCGGGCGAGTGGACGGACGCGGCGAGTGGACGGACGCGGGCGAGTGGACGGACGCGGGCGGATTGGCGAACATGGGCAAGTGGCGTTTGCGACGAAGTGGGTGCCGAGAGGTGCAGGCGGGCGGGCGGGCGCAGGCAGGCTGACGAGTGTGGGCGGGTGGACAAGCATGGGCGGGTGGACAAGGTTGGGTGTGGAGAGGTGTGGACGCTGCCGGCGAGCTGGGGTGGGTTGATGCAAGGGCAAGGGTGGACGAGCACGGGTGGGCGATGTTCGCAGTGAGGTGGGCGTGGACAAGCATGGGCGTGTGGCCAAACACGGACAGGTGGCCTTCGGGAGGAAGTGGATGTGGAGAACCGCAGGTGGGTGGGAAGGCACAGGCAAGTGTCCCTCGCGGCGAGGTGTTGACGAGCGCAGGCGGGTGGACATGCATTGGGTGTGGTCCGTGTGGAGAGCTGCAAGTGATGGACGAGGGCGGGAGGGTTGACGAGCGCAAGGGTGGGTGAATGCAAGGGTGGACGAGCGCGGTTGGGCGACGTTCGCGGCGAGGTGGGTATGGACGAGTGCGCGCGAGTGGTGGAACACGGGCAAGGTGTCCGCCACGGGTGGGTGGCCCCACCGACGAAGTGGGTGTGGATAGGTGCAGGCGGGTGGACGAGCATGGGCGAAGTTGGTGGGGAGAAGCGCAGGCGGCTGCCCTTCGTAGTGCAGTGTTGACGAGCGCGGGCGGGTGACCTTTGCGGCGATGTGGGTGTCGAGAGACTGCTCATGTAAAAAAACAGCAGACTCATCTGTTAAGAGATTAGTTAGGCTCGGATCGGCACATCGAGGTGTAGGGAACAAGGGAGAGCATGCGATCAGGCAGTGGCGACACCAGCTCAACAGGAGCACATATTCTCCCTAAGCAGTCTGCGGATGCAATCACCCGGGCCGATCCCCAACGCGCACATCAACGCAGAACTGCAGTCGGAAGAGCATGCGCATGTTGGCATAGCCTGCATCGACAAATTGCTTGTTGGAGAAAGGGGGCTTATAGGTGGATTTACGAAGGGTTTGGGGTCAATCAATGCTCACCTTTTACAACCCACACTCCCTCCGCGCATATTGACGGCTGCTGCACGTATTGAAACGAGTCTTCACGGTCGCGGGCGCGACCTCAGTTCATGGCATGAGGCGGCGGCTGCAGGTCGCAGAGTGCAGGTGAAGGCTGAATTACTGAGCGACGAGTGAGTTGCCAGATATGTGTTGAGCAGAAGGAGACCCACAGGCCTGAAGCCCGGTGCCCATGTCGAGCTCAAGGAGCGTAGTGGGTGGATCACATAGAGGTCGTTGCAGAGCGGCGCGTCGACCTTGCGGTTGGGCGCCTCAGCACGCAAAATAAGCGCTGGTTTCGCCGCAAAAATGTGCATGAGCATCGAGTCCGAACATTGCAGGCTGCGGCTTAGATTCGTAGGATACAGCAGTAGATACATGCACATTAGTTTATGTCCTCCTCCACATATATCGCACGCGCCAGACTACCACTCCTATCAACGATGGCCCACTGGCCTCGATCGTGGATGCGCCCGACGAGACATTGTATGTTATTGATGTCCACGACTTCGTATCGACCAGTTGTGGTATAGTAGTGAATGTCGAGGCCACCAGGTGAAGGGCGGTCGTCCAATTTGCATGTCCGGATGCCAGCGAGTATGAGAGTTTCGACTCTCCGCGCGCCAGCGGTGTCGGTGACCTGTACGTCCAAAGACACGATATGCTGCAGCTCGCCATAGAAAGTCCGAAGCTCAAAAACCGACGGACGGTTTCGCTGTCCAGCAAACTTGTCGACAAGGCTTTCGTACTGTGAAAAAGTAAGTCAGTAAGGGATGAGATAATCCGCGACTCGTGCATTGATAGCATACCCGCACATACGACGCATTTCGCGAGTCCTCTCTGATGCCACCGAGTGTCGTAGACCGGACGAGATCACCTCCCCCGAGGATTTGCAGCTTGCCCCATTGTGTGATTGTTTCCGGCCTGAGCATTGCGCGGACGTCCCGAACGGGAGCTTCAAACCGAGTAGACAGGTGGCTGATGATCTTGTCATGAACAGCTTTGTCGAGCGTGACGGCTTTCCTCGAAGGTGGCAACAAGGCACACATTTGGTCTGTATGGCGGACATCGTCCTTGCAGTTAGATTTTACTGATAATTAGTACATAGGATAGCGCAGAACTTACATTCAGGAAAGGTTGTCGACATGTCCTGCATAGGGCGCCGCAATGACAAGACATCTGCTGCGTCATAGACTAATTTGACCTGAAGTAGGCGTGCTGTGTCGAGGACGTAATGCGCGAGAGTTGTGTAAGGGAATCGGCGACTTCGGATGGCGGGTTTGAGCATCCCGCAATATCGCTCCATGGGAAATGCCCACGATGCCCAGACAGGCCCCGCGGCCTCGATGCTGTCGGCGACGTGCAGCAAGGCATGTATAGTGAGAGGACACGCAGCAAGTCGTGAGGGCGTGTTCTGATAGTAAATTCTGTTTCGTATGGTGAACAAACCGATGAATGAACTCGGACAGGATCGACTCACTTTTCGTATTCTTCAACCCATTCCGCAAGCCCGCGACGAACATCTGCCACTTCTGACCTCGTCATCTCGAATTGCAGACATACATGGAGTATCTTGACAAGCTTGATGAAGTGCTTGTAGTACTTCTCGTGGCGAAAGCGGCCGCGAAGGACGACAGGTGCTATGTACAAGGTCCAGAAGGACCACGAGTCTGCTGTACAAGCTTGCTTGTCAGTATCAATGTTCGGTGGGCGAGGGCCGTATGCAGATGGGATGGTGGATCCCGAGGCAGCAGTTGCTTCCCCTATGATCTTCCAAGTTTCAGGCGATAGCTCATAGTCCTCTCTCCCGCTGTCTAGCTCGCGGTACTGACCAGTCCACAAGGCGACCAAGTTCTTGATGACGTTTTCCCAGACCAGGTGCATGAAGTCGTAAGGGAAGGAGTCGGGAAACGTCAGGGACGATAGGCAGGACAGAAGTGGGACACCCTTGATACCGCATTCTTTTGCAAGGCGCTCGGATTCAGCCGCTGTTGGGGCCATCTGGACATCGCGACCCTGCGCCATGAAGCGATCATGCGTCCGTTTTGGCAACTCGAAAGGGCTGTATTGGCGCGGCGGCGCATTCGCTCCTGCGACGTCGGGGTGGCGAGATCGATCGAGTGGGACGTAGTAGGGACTGCGCGGCTTGTTGGGGATGCGAACACCGACAATCTCGCACATGCGACATGGGCACTTGCCATTGTGACCCTTGACATGCAGCAGCATAGATAGTGCAGGGATGTCGCCAGACGCGAGGATCATATACGCATGCAGAAGGAACCGAACCTGCGAGAGGGCATCGAAGGCGCGTACTCCGACTGCAAGCTCGAGCATCTCGGTAACAAGCGGCCATAGGAAAGAATCGAAGTCGACGGGTTTCTTGGGACCTGGAACGACGCCAAACGGAATCCAGTTCTTCTTCGTGAACCGCGTCTCCGGTGGTAGATTGTAGTTGAAGCCGACAAGCGGCCAAGCAGTCTTGTTCCGGCGTCGAAATGGACCGAAGCCATCCGTAGCGAGGCCAAGAGCCACGTCGCGAGGATCCGAAAAGTGGCAATGGCGGAGCTCCTTGTCATGTACTCGCACTCGTTGCCGCAGTTTCGAACGGTACGCGGTGCTATCGTAGACGTCGGATATGGTATCGGCTTTGTGGGTGTGGCCGTGGGCGCGATGTTTCATTGCTGTCGCCATCTCTGTGTTCGCCTGAAATGCCTGAAGGCGCGGAATTAGAGGGATATAGGAAAATTGCGATCGTGCCTTGCCGCGGCTGTCCCGGCGGGGCGCCTTGCAGTATGGGCAGTTATCTAGGGCTGCGTGTGGACCAGTGTAGCAGCAGCACGAGTTTGGGCAGCAATCGTAAAGAACAGGTTTTATGCCCGACAGAAAGGCGACCCGAGTGCGGAGATGGTTGGCAGAAGGAACATGGGCACCTGGGAAGGCGAAGGGTAGCTTCTCCAAGGTGCGGCGGGTTAGGTGTTCATCTGTCTTCAGTGCGAACGTGCGCAAGGTCGCCTTGTCTGTCTCGCTCAAAGCTGCATCTAGTGATAGACTTGTAAGATACTGGTGTCTCGCAAGTCTCAGTCGTACTCACAGGTCGTGTTATACGATCGCTCGAAGTCCTCGCCAAGCTGATCCACAGCTGACAAGCCTGACAGTGAGGCCGACTCGTTTGAGGCTTCCTCCCCGAGCCCAGACTCCATAATCTCGTCGATGTAGTCGTTCCACCACTCTTCGTCATATGATGCACTGTCCTCCGCATTTTCTCGCTCGTCCTCTCCAGATGCCGGCTCGTCCTCGTCATCGGAACCCAAGTCTTCGATTTGCACAGAGCGCCGGGAATGCTGATCTCCCTCGCCCCAGACATCGCGTTGTATTGCCGCCGCAGTGTCTTGATCCAAGCCTGCTACAGTGCCTCGCTCAGCGATATTATCATGCCTCGAAGGTACACTGTACTCGCCTGTTGGCTCATGCTCTGAGTCAGCGACCTCATCAATGTTCATATCCACGATTGCAGCATTCTCCGAATCTACAGGAGTGTTTGGATGTTGTGGCTGTGAACTTCCTGATGGTACTTGTGCTTGCGAAACACGGCGGGCTTGGGTATTGGAACTGTGGTATATTCGGTCACATCTTCTCTGCAACTCCGAGTCATTGATTGTGTGCACACGACATACCTTCCCTCGGCGGCACCCTTTCGCTTCCATGACAAACTTGCAGCTACATCGCTCCTCCGTGCTTCATCCACTCCCACAGGATCATTGAGGATGCTCTTCTGGTATGCATACGATGCTCGGACGTGTGGCTTTGCCTGCCCTTTGCGATGCCGGCGCTCGGTACTCTTGGCGACCGACTGGTTGCAGCATCCACATATAACAAAATCGTCCCGCGCCATTGGAGATATATAGCTGTACTTAACAGTAAGCCACTCGGGCACAGAGGATGAGTGAGGGTAGCTCACCTACTGCCTGTTGTCGGCTTGTTCGATGTCGGTCGGTGGTCGTCGGTGGTGTGAGCGCACAAGATCTGATCGGTACCAGGCGGGTGTGCTATCAACCGCGGCCTGGTGAATTTTGAGTCGCTCCGCTGCTGCCTGCCCTAAAATGATGGAACAAATGGGGACAAACAATTAGTAGAATAGCATAAGTTGTCGGACTGTACACCTTATCGCTCACCTCATTTTCCCCCTTCCCAACTTCCACTTCAAGTCCGTCGGCACACTATCGTGCCTTCCCGCAGAGCTGGTCCTGCCCCATTTCGCCTTTATATCATGTCAGTAATGCTCTCTATATAGATGAACACATGCTAATTCACCTTCGTAAAGCACTGTCACTCGACTCACCTGTTCGTGAAGCAATGGCTCCTTCAAACAAAGCTCGGGCTCCCACGAAGCAGGACCTCCTCGACGAGAATGCCATGCTGAAGGCATCGCAGCAGAACCTCTCGGATGAGATGGTTGCTCTCAAGGAGCAGCTCGCCAGCCTGACAGGTATGTGCCAAGACCTTGTGTCGAATCTCGTCAGCCCCGGGCCTAGCCTGCATCACATGATGAAGTAGAATACTTACAATACTCGCAGACTCGCTGACGCAAGAACGGGCCTCGCGCGCGGCTGCTGAGATTCTCGTCGAAAGCAAGCGCAACGAGATCCAGTTCATGAAAGATGCTGCTGCGCGCGAAGCCCAGAATGCGGCGAGTACTGCTCGTGCTGCGGCTGAGCATGGCGTGGGCCGCATGCCAGCCAACGCGCCTTCGCTGTCGGCGAGGCGCGCCACTGGCGACGAGGTGATTCCGAAGCCGAGAGGCTCCGGAGGCCAAGACTACAAGGTCCGAGTGGAAATGGGCCTGGCCAACGAGAAGTCGCTGTATCTTGCCATAATGGTAAGTGGCATTTCTTCTCACAAACACGAAGCACTTACTGACACGTTGACTGAAGCGGACCATACGAGACCTGGTGCATGCATCTATGATGACTGGTCCAAAGATTATCAGCACCAGAACCCGGTTGTGCTCGGCAAGCTGTTCCGCGCAGTGAGTCGCTTCTCATTGCATATTGTTGATCACCGCTTGAGATGATTGTATGCAGGCCGAGGAGAAGCACCCCTACCTTCAGCGCTTCGAGTGCTCGTGGGCGACTGCCGATCTAGTCAAGCAGTATATTCGTAACCGCCGCAAGGATGCTGTTGCCAAAGGGTACATGGAGCCCCGTGCCAAACGCGCGGCAGCTCATCAGCAGGCGGAGGCCGCCGCGGTTGCAGGTAGTTCGTCCGCATCGGGTTCTGCTGATCTCGGCGACGTCGACGACGAGCCCGAGGACGATGGGATGCAGTGCGACTAGGCTGTTGGTTGTGTGACCTCCTCAAATGCATGTCTAGTTATGGTCGTGGTTAGCTCGTCGTTCTAGCCAGTGCTCTCACATTCGTGTATCGTTTTCTGTCCACTACAGGGCTTTTTTCGCTACTGGTAGCAGCCCAATATCACCCATTCATTCGATTTGAACTTCATTCGTGTGCTGGGGTATTATCCACCTGGGAGATCATCTGCAGACTGACGAAAATGAGGTGCGACATGAGGAACAAAGCCCGTGTGATTGCCTGTTGACTCTAGACTATCGCAGAGGTGAAAAGTGAAGTCGACCATGTGATGGTTGGAATCGATGACGATGACGCCGGTCAAGCGCACTGGGTGAATGCGGTCACATAAGTGGTGATTAACCCCGATACGGAAATGGCCATAATCAAGTCAGAAACTCCCCCGTGCTGAGTGAAGTTCACTCGTTCAGACGTCGTATATCACCGGTAGTCCGGGTGGTTCCTTGGTCGAAAATACCCATGCAATCCCTCTATAGTGTACACTGGATCGTCTACTTCGACATCGGGTCTGGACGCGTGATTAAATTCGACATGCTCCCAGGCGGCGGCCCCGACGGAATGACTGGTTGTCTACAGGCGGTGGTATGCGACACCCCAGCCACTCAAGACCTCCCCGCCAGCTTCGCCGCAAACATAGCAGCGTCCGCGAGCTTGTCAGGCCAAGAGATCCTAGACTCGCTACTCGAAAAACCCCGAACGCGGAATCGGTACATGTACGACCAGACCGGGTCCGGGTGTCGCTTTTGGTGCCGCACCGTCCTAGAGGATCTCCAACGCGCTGGGATCGTCCCGTCCGGTTCGCTCGAGCAGTTCGACGAGTACATTTCGCGGAAGAGCGAGGAGAACCCTGCTCGATTCCCTATGCCGACGCGTCGCGGTCGTTTTTACTGATACTCAATGGTATGTCGTCTGACTGTGCCAAATTGCTCATAATACTTACATCTTGACGGGGCCGCTCGTGCAGTTGATCTTTCTAGAGCAGCTTGTCATCGCTATTGCATTCGATCGATGCTTCCTTTTCGTGTTTGACAAAATGAACGTGCAAATCCTCCCTCTGGGAGACTAGGGAGAATATGGCGTTTTCGTAAACTGTATGCATCGGTTCTGGCTCTCAAGTTCACGGCCAAGACCTCGGCCTCAACACGCGCGACAACAGTCTTGACTCACTGTCGATTTCTGTCAGGGCGGCGGGAGCGGGAAGCAAGCGCAGGAGGATGGCTGGGTGCACCGCACCGTGCGCACGTCCGTCAAGGAGGGCGGCGATATTACATTTGAATGTTTCGGTGTGGCAGGATGTCACGGACAAGGCCAAGGGAAGGCGATCGCTCTCGGTGTGGCTATCGGCTCTGGCTACATGTACGAGAAGACCGCCGAGAAGGTGTTCTATGACCTGTACGGCGAGCGTGGTGTGATATGTGTCACTCATTCGAGGCTCAAAGTTGCTGACGTCGAAATGCAGTTGTCATCCAAGGTCTCTTTGCGCGTAGTACTAAGTACTGCGCGTTGTGCCAACGGCCACACGCCGTCTGAGGAACTGAAGACACCGTCGAGGAGACCACGCAGTCGCTCTACATACCTGCTGATCTGCTGGGCGAAAGCCTTCGTACAGACGAATACGCCGCTGGGCGAGAAACTCGAGAACATCCGCGACGGCACGGAGACGCGTTGGAGTTTCGAGTTCAACCGCGTGGACCTCGCGAAGGAGCTCAAGGAGGTCTGGAGAGCCGGTACTTGCAGGCGTCGGCATTCATCGAACATCTCTCGCATAAGCGAACCACTGGGTAATATTACACAGCCTGGTGCTTTCAGCTCGGGGCACAAAGGCCTACGAACAACTCGTACCCATTGTCTAGGCGAAGGAGGCGCACACTCTTGCCTATAGCCAATGTTGTGGGAATGTTCACCTCAGATTCCCAGTGTACGAGTGTGATTTACGAGACTTAGCTGCCCGTGTGCGCGCACATGGGACCCACTCATTCATCACGACATGTACGTTGTCAGTGGCCTTTTGCAGCGTTCAGTGTGTTAAGCATTACTTGTACGACGTATCCAAGTAGCGGTTGCGTCCATCGTTACTAACTCATTGACCAGGCGATCATGAGAGGACTCAGTACGTCGAAGGTATAACGGGAGTTGATCGTGATATTCGACAGTAGTACACAGTACACACATGATAATTACAGCTGGTTCCGGAATACAAAATATACCGCAGATAGTTGGAAGCACATCGTCGGACTCCTACAACACCGCAAGTGAATACTGACGATACTCAAGGACCGTCTCTGTTCACGATCTGACCGACTTCGTTCCGCAAAAGACTGCCAACCTGTGTTCTCTTAGCAGCGCGTGGACCAAAAGGGTCACCTTCGTCCTCGTCAGAGTCCGTCTTCTGATCAGGATCCCTGTCGCGTTTCTTACGCTGTCTCGATTTCCCCGACCCGCCTGTAGCAGATGCGATGTCGCTGTCGTCCCGAGGCAGCTTGAAAGGGAGAGCGCAATCATTCTCCGGCCAAGACGGATCCGCGAGAGCCTCGTCGAACAACGACAGAACGCTCTCGTAGGTGAGAGGAATGACGCTCGAGGGATCATCGTAGTTGGGCAGATTATTCTTGCAGAGGGTCTTGAATTTCCGAACGAGCGTAGTCAGAGGTTTATTGTCCTTGATCTCCCACTCCATCGGCCCGCTGAGAAAGACTTGCTTCCTCCCCGCGCTGTCGAGTTCATTCTCAGCGCCGAACACACGCAGGTACAACATATACTGCGGGCTGCTGGTATGTTTGGTATGCCGCAATATCATGCAGAGAAGGAGCCAAAAGGCAGATTCTAGGTCATGGCGAACGTCATGGACGACATAGGTTAACAGGATCTCGATCGCCATGAAGAACAGTGTGCCCTGCACAAACAATCAGTACAAGTCAGCTCAGCCGAGAGTGAGACGCACCGTTCTCTCCTTCAACTTCATCCTCGTTTTCCATATCTCCCGGTCAGAGTTGCCCCCTGGAGCGGAAGCGGCATCAAGAGGAGGAACGAGGACGGGTATTTCTGTCTCGGGCGGCGCAGGCCGCGCGCGGTGGGGCAAACTCCGGTTATACTCCTCGACGAACCGTTTCCAACTTGTCTCATTAATTGGCCAGCCCGCGTGTCCTAGCGCCGCCTTCCAATCGAAGGCATAGTCGAGGTCGAGCAAGAAACCGACAAAGAAACACATCCAATCGTCGACAATCATCACATTTCCCTCGCTGATGTCACGATGGATCGTGCCTGCCAGATAGGCCTGCCGATGTCCTGGTCTTGAATGAATAACACTGGCCATTCGCACGGAGTAAAAATGAACGTACCGTGAATTGCGTCTCGAAGGGCTCTAACGAGTTCCTTCGTCGACCTGAAGTCCGACAAGGGGCGGCCGACAGTGCTCATCACCAATCGCATATGGCTCCGTTCGTTGTATTTCGCCTTCTGGGCATTCCACCCACAGACCGTGCGATGGTAGGCTTCGTATGCAAGCGGTCGATCCGCATGACTGGCAACTGAAACCAGATCTGCGCCGCTTACCTCGGAGCTCGACGAGCTGCGCGATTTTAAGAGCACTTTCGCTGCCTCAAGTGCGCCAAGGTCTCCGCCGTATACCACGTCCGGAAGTCCGTATAACTCTGTCACGCCTATGTCGAGCGATGCCGCAACCACCATATCCTCCAACTCTTCCGTGAGTATGGGATGGCCTTCGTCGTCCAGCTCGAAACCGCCATCAGGCAACGAGGGTCTGTCCGGACCCGGCTCGTCTTTGCGGTGCATGAACACATAGTCTTCGACCATCTCCCACCACGGCCGATTGCGGTACGCTTTACAGAGACGGTCGTACAGTACATCTTCGCGGTCACGGGCGAGTTGCCTCCAGGCGTCCTTGATTGCGCAAAGCTGCCACGTCCCTTCCTCGAGTGCGTCCCAGACTGTCGTCGATCGCGAGAACAGCCGCGGGTTCAGGAAGCGAAGTCGGCAGAGTAGATATCTCGTCGCCCCAACCTCCGCGCCATCCTCGTTGTACTTGATCGCCGTCATCCATCGGCATGCTTGCTTCTCGTCCTCCGTAAGACGGGCCCTCCCTGCTCTTATGCATTCCTCGTCGGCCAGCTTGATGTCCTCTTCAGTAGCTCTTTGCAGCGACGGATCTGCGCCAAGGACCATATCGGCGAAGGGTGCTCCCATTCGGCCGCCGACACGCGCTCGGTGATGACAGAACCGCCAGATCAGTTCATGAAGAGGCCACGGATCCTTCTTGTAATCGAACGCTCGGGAAGCGACGCCCGCTGCGTGATCAAAGCGGTATATCCGAGCAAGGTTGCCGTAGATTCCAACGACGAAGACGAAGAGCCTCCCGTGCGTCAGCATGATGTTCCTCGCACTCTTCGCTAGTTGCGTGAGCACAGCCGTCGCCGCTGTACTGTACTTGCCAATTGGATCCTCGCATTTTCCTGGCTTTATCTCGAATACCATCGAGATGCTGTGCCAGGACTTTCCCCAGGCCTCGTCGTCTTCACCAGGAAATGACATGAGTATGTCTGGTATGGTGTACATGTGTTCGTCTTCCCATGCGGAGAATGGAAATCTGACCGCGCATTTGCTGCTGTCGGCAAATTGGGGCCGGCGTTCGAGTTCAAACTCATGGACAACCGTCTGAAGTCCTGAAATCTACAAGACGGAGATAAACAGGTCGAATGGCAGATGTCATGAAATTGAACTTGACCCACCAGTGCTGGGTACATCGCCGTCTCCCGTCCCACGGTACGGACGTCTGCAAACACAGCAGCGGGATCGTCCCACGGACGTGCGCCACCAAAAGGGTCCTCAAAGGGAACGTAGACCTCGAAAAACTCCTTGTGGCTCTTGTCGAACAAATTGATTTTTCCGTCGATCTCGGCTGCCCAAGAGTCCGGATCCTTATTCACTTCGCTTGTCCGAAGCGTTTGTTTCTTGTTGGTAATTGCAACCCCAGACTTACGCGAGGGGTGTGTTCCGTACATGTCGTATGCAAGTTCCGAGCCAGAAGAGATGGATGAGTCGCTGGACCCTTCCGACCAAGATCCAGAGGAAGAGGACCGGGACCTTCAGCCCGGGGGCGACATGGCTGCACTTTATATGGAGCGAAACTACTCAATGTGATGGAGACCAATCGTGGCTGAGGCGATTACCAGTGCCACAGAACAACGACGTGTCCAACTTTGGTAATTTTCGGCAGGCTGTGGTCGAATCTCGTTGCGAGAAGGCCGAGATGGATGCGCAGAAGTGAGCTGAAACGAACACGCGGCTGCTGCTTTGTTCTTTGTGCGACAGTTATGGTAATAATTGCAGACGTTTGTCAGCAAACGAGAAGCTGTGCAGGAGCGAAGGTGGGCGAGGCTTGCCGCGTGGTCGTGGTCGAAGATTGAAATGAAGCGCTGTGGCTGCGAACAGGCCAGCCACAGACGCGTGTGCACGCGGCCACGTGATGGTGCTTCGACTGCTGTCTTTCCGCTCGAAAGGTGTCGACGCGCCGACAATGGACAGTACTATGGCCTTTTTGTTATCGTCGAGACCTGCGGGGGCAAAGAATACGGCGAGTCGTGAGCAGCCGCGATCATATTTTAATGGAGATCGCATCGCGCAACATAAGTATGTTCGAGAGTACAGCCTGTATGGGTCGTTCGCCGAGCTCCAATGTGCTTCGACATAAAAGCATCACGATGCGCCGCTTAATTTTACCTACTTGTTTGCCTACGCAAGAGATATCAAAGAGTGGAAGTACAATAGAGGTGAATAATGCTGTGCGAAGTTCACGTATTCCCGATGTGCGAGTGTGGCCCACAGGACTAGCGAACGCGCCCCCGTAAGAAGTGCGCATTGAGTGTAGTGAATGTCCGAACTGTTCACGTTCGACGAAGCAGAGGCTTGTTGCGACGTTGAAGTAGTACTTGTGGGGGTTCCTTCCAATCACTGGCCGATGATGTGCACACGCCCTTAAGTACTTATACTCAACCCACCCAACCACGTCTGTCTAGAGAAAAATAGGCGTATGCGGCGGCGACAGTAGCGTGAGCAGCTGCCGCGATGCTAAATATGATGGAGATCACATTGCAGAGCAGACGTTCGAGAGTACATGAATAAATACCAACAGCAAAATTTGATAGTACAACGGACAGTCCTGAGAGAATACTTGTATGGCACCAAGTCACCGCATCCCCAGACACGATTCCACCTCACGACCTAATGACTCGGTCCAGCTTCCCCGAGCTCGAATCGCAGAGAACTGAGGCCCGGGCAAGCGATCTGTGGCCTCTTGGGAGCACGTTGATGCATTTTGAATGGATCGTCGTCGTCCTCTTCTTCCTCAATGTGCTCCATGTCATCAGCGTCCCTCGCGCGTTTCTTGTCCTGCGATCCTTCAGAGTCGTCTTGACCCGGCTGCGAACCGTTGACATTGCGTGGAAGTTTGAACGGTAGCGCAGCGTCATTCGTCGGCCAAGACGGATCCGCAAGCGCCGTGTCAAACACGGCCAACACGCTTTCGTAGGTGAGAGGAACCGTCGTTGACGTTGACGGATCATCGCCCGCCAACGGGATGCTGTGTCGGCACAACCGCTTGAAGTCGCGGATGAGATTCATCAGCGGTTTGTTATCCTTTACCTCGAATGCCATCCGGGTCTGGAGGAACTGTCTCTTCCTTGCCGCGCTATCTGCTCCGTCTTGCGCAGCGAAAACTTTGAGGTAAACAGAGTAATAGGTTGGATAGCTCGTATGGTTTGTGTGTCGCAAAACAATCCATAACAAGAGCCAGAAGAACGACTCCAGATCGTGGCGAACATCGTGCGCAAGATAGGTTTCCAGGATTTCGACGGCCATGAAAAAAAGTGTGCCCTATAACAATGATCAATACTAAAACGAAAGTGTGAATCTTCAGACGCACCGTTCTTTCCTTCATCTTCATCCTCGCTTCCCACTGCTCCCGAGCGGCCTTGGTGTGCGGTGAACCGTCTGTAGTATGGGGGCCCAAGAAAGGAATGATCTTTTCAGGCGGTCCAGGTCGCACAGGGTGAGTCAGACTTTCGTTGTACTTCTCAACGAACATCTTCCAGTTTGCCTCGTTGACCGGGAACCCCGCATGCATGAGCGCAGCCTTCCAGTCAAAGCCGTAGTCGAAATCGAGGAGGAAGCCAACGAAGAAGGCCATCCGCGTATCGCAAATCATCACGTTGCCCTCGCTGACGTCTCGATGAATGACACCAGCTTGATATGCTTGCCTATGTCCTGCTCGACAAATACATTGTGAGTGTGACAGCGAGTAAGAAGCTGGGGAGACGTACCAATGATAGCATCCCGGAGAGCATGAACAAGCTCCTTCGTCGATTTGAAAGCGGACAAAGGCCGGCCAACCGTCTTCATTACCAGCCGCATGTGGCCCCGTTCATCGTATACCGCCCTCTGTGGGCCTCGCAACGAACCACAAATGGTGCGATGGCCATACACGGGTGGCCGGTCAGGATTGTTTGCGGTAGATATGAGGCCGTCACGGGCACCAGCAACGCCCGAGTCCGGGTGCAGGGCCTTGTCTGCCTCGCGTGCTCCAAGATCATCGCTATACGACGTCTCCGGGAGGCCATATAGCTCCGCGACCATGGGATCCAGCTCTGCGTCGACCAGCATCTCTTCTATCTCTGGCGGGAGCATAACACAGCCATGTTCATCTACCTGGAAGGGTCCGGTCGGAATTGATGGCTTCCCTTCAGGTCCATCGTTACTATGCATGAAGAGGTAGTCTTCGAGCAACTCGCGCCACGGTCGGTCTCGAAACGCTCCACGGATTTGATCGTACAATACGTCCTCGCGATCGCGCGCAAGTTGTCTCCACGCATCCTTGATTGCGCAGCGCTCCCACGTCCCCTCTTCAAGCGCATCCCACACGATGGTCGCGCGCGAGAAGAGTCGCGGATTAAGAGAGCGGATGCGATAAATCAGGTACCTTCAAGTTGTCGTTCCCGCCTGTGTCCCGTCATCGTTGTATCTTGGTACGGTGATCCATCGACACGCTTGCTCGTCCGTCGTCACGCCCTGATTTTCAGCAAGCTTGACATCGCGTTCGGTAGCTTGCTGAACCGACGGATCAGCGCCGAGAAGCATATTGGTGAGGGGTGCGCCTGGTACGCCTCCCTGCGGCGCTTGGTAGTGACAGAAACGCCAGAGCAGTTCGTGGAGAGGCCATGGCCTCTTCTTGATGTCGAATGATCGTGAAACGACGCAGGCCGCATGGTCGACGCGGTAGATCCGAGCAATGTCGCCGTAGATGCCGACGATGTACATAAAGAGCATCCCGTGTGTCAACAGGAGATTCCGCGCGCTCTTCGCGAGCTGCGTGAGTACGCCCGTCTCCTGTTTGCCAGGTTTCACGGCATACTTGCCAATTGGATCTTCGCCGCTTGTACGTTTGATCTCGAACACCATCGAGATGCCTTGCCATGACCCGGCCCATTTCTTGGCGCGTACTCCGGGAAACGACATAAGGATGTCCGGCATAGTGTAATTGTGCTCGTCCTCCCACGCATCGAACGGGAACCGAATAGGACATCTACTGCCGTCGGCGAACAGGGGTCTGCGTTTGGGCTCAAATTCTCGTACAAGCCTCCTCAGTCCTGATAGCTGGAAGAGGCCGTCAGATACTGTGAAACGAGAAGTGGACAGAGCATACCAATTCCGGATATTTCGCAGTCTCTTTACCATCAACAGGGACGTCTCCAAATACGTCAGATGCTTCACGCCATGGACGGTCCCCGGGGAAAGGCGATTCGCAGGGGACGTAGTGTTGGAAGAATTCTGGGAGAGTCCTGTCGAAGAGACTGATCTTGCCGTCGATTTCAGAGGCCCAAGAGTCCTTATTCACTTGGCTTGATTGGAGTGTTTGCTCGTGTTGCGTGATCCCAGTACTGGATTTCTTTTTGCTCGGTGTACCCTGCATGTCGGGCGAAGGCGGAAAATCGGAAGAGATGGACGACTCGCTGGATCCTTCCGTCCAGGACGCAGAGGAAGAGAATGAAGAGGACGGGGACATTGGGGGCGACATGGTTGCACTTTATATGGAGCGAAACTAGTCAGTGTGATGGAAGCCAATCGCGCGAAGGAGGCGGTTACCGCCGGTGGCACAGAACAACGACGTGTCCAACTTTGGTAATTTTCGGCAGGCTGTGGTCGAACCTCGTTGCGAGAAGGCCGAAATGGGTGCGCAGAAGTGAGCTGAAACAAACACGCGGCTGCTGCTTTGTTCTTTGTGCGACCAATATGGCAATAACTGCAGACGTTTGTCAACAAATGAGAAGCTGTGCAGGAGCGAAGGTGGCCGAGGCTTGCCGCGTGGTCGTGGTCGAAGATTGAAATGAAGCGCTGTGGCTGCGAACAGGCCAGCCACAGACGCGTGTGCACGCGATCACGTGGCTGTGGCTCGACATCCCCGGGAGTGCTTCGCTACGGGCTGACTCAGGCGCCGGTTCTTTCATTCAGTGCTTCATGATATTGGATGCTATTCAAGTCTATTGTGAAGCTTCATCTGAACTGCTCTAAAGTAACACAACGAAGCACACTGAAAAATTGATGCGGTTAGTGCAAAACCAGTGCATTGCTTGATTTTTGCGTAGTTGTTCCCTTACGCGAGACTCGGAGATGTCGAATAGGTAGTGGAAGTCCAATAGAGGTGATCAATGCTGTTCACGTCCTTACGATTTGCGAGCGGGGCACACGGTGATAAGTACTTACATAGTAAACACACGGCGAGTAAGCATGCTTCCGCGGCGTTCATATGAGACTTGAGTGTCACGATGTTTGTGTTGTCCGAAGCAGAAACGGTGAATCGCGAGGACCCGCAGTCGTGGTATATCAGATATTGCATTGCAAAGCATATGTTGAAGATTACATCAGCAGGAGAATACGAGTGTACAACTCTGAGATGATACTCCACCAAGACACCGTGTTATTACAGTCACACCTGATCACTCGACCTAAGAAGTCTGCCCAGACTCCCCAAACTCGAAATACAGAGGATCGAAACCTGAAAAACTTACCTGTATTCTCTTGGGAGCACGCTGGGGCATTGCAAGATCACCCTCGTCCTCACTGTCAGCTTCCCTCGCGCGTTTATTATCCCGAGGCGACCCTGCAGAGCTGCCGTTTGTGTCTTGCCCCGGTTCCGAACTGTTATCGTCTCGTGGAAGCTTGAACGGCAGCGCACTGTCGCTCTCTGGCCAAGACGGGTCGGCAAGGGCCTTGTCGAACACTGCTAGCACGCTCTCGTAAGTGAGAGGAACTATAGTTGATGGATCTTCGCCTCCCCTCGGAACGTTGTGGAGGCAGAGCTGCTTGAAATCACGGAGGAGGGTCGTCAATGGCTTGTTATCCTTCACTTGGAATGGCATTGATTCCATGAGGAACGTTATCTT
Source organism: Fomitopsis serialis (assembly GCF_022376445.1). Classification (NCBI taxonomy): domain Eukaryota; kingdom Fungi; phylum Basidiomycota; class Agaricomycetes; order Polyporales; family Fomitopsidaceae; genus Fomitopsis; species Fomitopsis serialis. The sequence continues at coordinate 352,978 of NW_025954978.1, forward strand.
CTTTGCCGCACTCGATTTCTCTTGATGCGTATCGAAGACGTCCAGGTAGACTCCATAGGTCGGATAGCTCGTGTTGCTTGTATGTCGGGAAACAATCCATAGTAAGAGCCAGAAGAACGACTCCAGATCATGGCGAACATCGTGCGCGAGATAGGAGTGCAGAATCTCCATGGCCATAAAATCCAGCGTACCCTGCAATACTCATCAATACCAGAGCGAAAATGAAAATATTCAGACGCACCGTTCTTTCCCTCATCTTCATCCTCACTTCCCACTTTTCCCGAGCTGCCTTGGCCTCCGGATTTGTAACGTCTGCGTCATGAGGGTCCAGGACGGGTTGCTGTTCAGGCGGAGCCGGTCGGTGACGATAGGGCAGACTCTCATTATATTTCTCGACGAATGTCTTCCAGCTGGCCTTTGTAACTGGCAACCCCGCATGCTTCAGCGCGGCCTTCCAATCGAACCCATAGTCAAAATCGAGAAGGAAGCCAGTGAAGGAAGCGATCGACGTATCGCAAATCATCACGTTGCCTTCGCTGATGTCTCGATGAATGACGCCAGCTTGGTATGCCTGCCTATGTCCTGTTCGCCAAATACGTTGTTAGCGTGATAGCGAGTATGCAGCTGGGGAGACATACCAATGATAGCATCCCGGAGAGCACGGACAAGCTCCTTCGTCGATTTGAAAGAGGACAAAGGCCGGCCAACCGTCTTCATTATCACCCGCATGTGGCTCCGTTCATAGTAGTTCGCATTTTTCGGGTCCCGTAACTGACCGCAAATGGTGCGATGGCCGTACACGGGTGGCCGATCAGGACTGCTCACCACAATACCGGTGCTGCCACGGTTACCAGCAGCGTTGCTCGAGTCCGGACGCAGAGCTTTGCTCGCCTCGCGCGCTCCAAGGTCATCGCTATACGATATCTCCGGCAGTCCGTAGAGCTCTGCGATCGTAGGATCCAGCGCTGCGTCGACCAGCATCTCTTCTAACTCTAGTGGGAGCATAGAGCAGCCTTGTTCGTCTACCTGGAAGGGTCCGGTCGGAATTGATGGCTTCTCCTTAGGCCCATCGTTACGGTGCATGAAGACATGATCCTCGAGCACTTCGTGCCATGGTCGATCTCGAAACGATCCGCGAATTCGGTCGTACAAAACATCCTCGCGATCGTGTTCAAGTTGTCTCCACGAGTCCTTGATCACGCAGCGCTCCCACGTTCCCTCCTCGAGCGCATCCCAGACGGCCGTCGCGCGCGAAAAGAGTCGCGCATTGAGAGAGCGGATGCGATAGGCTAGGTACCTTGTCGTTCCCATCTCCGTCCCGTCCTCGCTGTGTCTTGTTACTGTGATCCATCGGCACGCTTGCTTGTCGGTGAGCGTAAGCGGTTCTGTACCCACCTTCGCGTACTTCTCTTCTGCAAGCCTAAGGTCTTCGTCGGTAGCTCGCTGAACCGACGGATCCGCGCCAATAAGCATATATGTCGGAGGTGCGCTAGCTACTCTGGCACCTCCTCGTGGCCCTTGGTAGTAACAGAAACGCCAGAGCAGTTCGTGGAGAGGCCATGGCGTCTCCTTGAAGTCGAATGATCGTGAGACGACGCACGCTGCATGGTCAAAGCGGTAGATCCGAGCGGTGTCGCCGTAGATGCCGACGACGTACACAAAGAGCATCCCGTGCGTCGACAGGAGGTTCCGCGCGCTCTTCGCAAGTTGCGTCAGTGCGTCCGTCGCCTGCTTGCCGTACCGCACACCGTACTCGTCAATCGGATCTTCGCCTCTGGTACGCTTGATCTCGAATACCATTGAGATACCATGCCATGTCCCGGCCCAACCCTCGTCTTGTTCACCGGGAAACGACATCAGGATGCCTGGCATGGTGTAGTTGCGCTCGTCTTCCCATGTGGAAAACGGAAATTTGACGCGACATCTACTGCCTTCAGCAAACAAGGGTCTGCGTTCCGGCTCAAACTCTTGCACAAGGCTCCTCAGTCCTACTAGCTGTGAGAGACTGTCAGATACTGCGAACCGGGAGATCGACAAAGCATACCAATTCCGGGTATTTCGCAGTCTCTTTGACATCAACAGGGACAGCCTCAAATACGTCAGATGGGTTACCCCATGGACGGTACCCTGGGAAAGGCGTGTCGCAGGGGATGTATTGTGTGAAGAAATCTGGGAGTCTCCTGTCGAAGAAGCTGATCTTGCCGTCGATTTCGACGGCCCAGGCCTGGGAGTCCCTATTACGGTTGCTTGACTGGAGTGTTTGACTGTGTTGTGTCATTTCGGTGTTCAATTGTACTTGAGTAGGCGTAGCTTGCATGTCGCGAAGGATTTTAGGTGAGCCGAGATGTACGCGCAACGTCTATTTCGATCTTTGTGTGACGGATTTGACTCTTAGGAGAATGTAGGTCGTACGGGAGCGAAGGGTGACTGCAGTGATGCGGTTGACGTTGGACGCTGAGATGGAGATGAAGGCTTGTGTGAAGCAAGTACTTATCAGTACTGTACCTAAACCAGTGTGGCTACGAACAAACCAGCCACAGACGTGTCTGCACGCGGTCACGTGAACTACTTCGACGCCGCAGCGCACAAACGCGCGTGGTTGCTATGTAGCATGAAGATCCCCAGCCTCGCGGATCGTGACAAAGTTTACCCACTTGTGTGTGCGTACGAGCGGAGTGATGACCGCTCCCCACGCTCTATGATAACTGGGGGAACAACGCTCTCCGAGTCATCGGGTATTGACTTTATCAATTGGGCACTGGACCTCGAACTTTGAAACCTCGTCGAAGGGGAGTATTTCCACTGATTTGAGAAACAATAAATGGCATGGCATAAAGCATACGGTCATACAACAATTCCACAGACTCCGACATAGTTGACATATAAGTGTGATCGCCACCCTTCTCTTCGAGCAATTACTGCGAGTCGTTGCACTGTACATATCGCTGCGAATACAGTGGCTGTCCCTGGTGCGGAGGCGCAGTTTGCACCGCGAGAGCAAGCCTCGGAATGAACACATTCTCCGAGCTATACATTAGCTCAAAGACCCACAGACAGTCCACAGTGACGTGGCCGGCTTCCTGCGCGTCGTAACCCGGTAACGCGAGCCGCCAGGCCCGGGTGCCAGAGACGCCATGCTGATTGTACCACCTTGTCGAGACTACAGTGCAGTCCTCCGACGACTGGGCGGACACGTGAAGTCAGCTTAGTTTCGGATTACAGACAAACCGGGGACGTACACAAACTTTGCAGTATACTTCTAAGCAAGTGAAAAGGTCACTTAGAAGTTCAAATCGAGTGAGCGGCATGTCAATGCCGTCTTGATTTGGTCGGTATGTGGCGATCTTATAGGACCTCTCGCATGCATAGCCCGGCCACTTCAGCGCACGTCAGCTTCATGAGGCCTCCCAAGAGATAGATTAATAATCACGTACGTTAAGATGTATCACAATAGTCTTCTCTGGCTTCATCCCCGGCCTCGGGCGTGGCAGCGCGATGCCCGTCGGGTCCTCCATTGCGTCGAAGACCCAATCACGCCATTTACTATCCCAGGGTATTCCAGGTTGCGTCGCACCCTTCAAATTGAATGAGATCCCTTGTAATCCTTCAAACACCGGGCTGACACGTCCAGGTAACGGGATATGCAGAGGGACGACGACAGGGTCCAGGCGGAGTAAGTGCCAGGCGGGCTCCTTTCCGTCGGGACCAATGGAGCCTCGGCCGTTGTGCGTCGGCACGATCACAGTCTCGGACCTAGCTGGCATAACTTGATCACTGATGGCAGGACGAGTAGGGTTGACTTCTGGTTTGAGGAAGAAGAGCATGGATGTATCAAGTGGTTGTGGCTCTTGGGTGTGCGTAATGTTGGGAGAGGTGGTGGAGAGGTGAGTGCCATTGTGTGCTCTAGCTCCCCCTTATATAGCGGAAGACACGTTCAGTGGCCACGATGCACGACAAAGCGTGGCGTAGAACGAAGTTACTCGTAGCAAAGTGGCCAGCCAGGGGGGATCAAAGCGCGCGGAGCCAATAGAAGGCCAAAGCGCAACATGAACTGCCAGTGTGCAAGCCACAGCGTTATATTAACATGCTAAGAATGGTAATTATGACACTTACCTGTTGTCTTCGCGACAGCACCGCCGGCTCGCTCTCCTACGCTTTGGTCGTAAGCCAAACTTGCAACTTAAGTGGCGGGGAGCATGATACCGGGATCATCAGGCCGAGCCTAAATGAGTGGTGAAGCTCGCCTGCGTGTCTAGCAAAGTCAGAAGATTCGGTCGTGATCATGCATGAGCCAGCTGTAGTGTACTCCCACTCTAGGCTATTGAGGCTGCAGCTGGTACATTTCCCGAACTCCCATGCAGGTACCAGTGGATGGTGGCAAGTCAAATCTTGCTCACCGCGTCACGCTCGGAAGCGTTATCTTATCTCTTCCTTGATTTGGCAAGTGACGCAATGCCTGGCATCCGTGCAGGAAGGCGGCAGTCCTCCAGCGACCTGCCTTGTAACGTCTCTCTCCTCCAAACGCTCTCGCGGCTGTGGGCAACCCTCGTATTTTACAATCATGGCAATGTCTCGTTTCTCGGCGTACCTGAACAGGAGCAGCAAGTTCGTCCAGGACAACGCGTCGCGTAGTACGTAGCCTCGGAGCATATCCTCATTCCGACCTGAGAGACGACCTGATGTCGCAGTGATACGTATGACGGGAGCGGACGAGCCCTCCCGCGCCCCAATCACGCTCTTCAACTTTAACACCCACGAGGCTATCAAGCAATTCGCTACCGGGTGCGACTCGGACGTCGGCGGGATGTCTAACGTCAACTTCGCGCTGGACGAGTCCACCGCGTCACCGTCCACGTCGAACGAAAAGCTCGCGGAGCTCTCCAGACCGACGGCGAAGTTCTGGGGCGAGATGCGGCTCGGTGTCCGCCACGGACTCGAGGGGCGGATCCGCGGCGGGTACGCGGGCTTCAGGAGTAAGGCACGCACCTACCTGTATGCTGGGTGTTTGTTCTCATTGACGTGTTCTCCCTTTACGATGGTGCTTGGAACGATAGCCTAGGACATCGCTGTTTGGCGATATCATGGACGACGTGTCGATGCACAAGTTCCTTGCGCTGCGCGTGCGTGCCGCCGGGCACCCCCGCACGCGGAACTCATACTACGTGAACATCCAGACGGACGGGCCTATCACGACCGACCTCTGGCAACATCGGCTGTACTTTCGACGAGACGACGGCGGGTGGGAAGACATCTACGTGCGTGCGCCGTGAATTGAACCGCCAAGCCTGACCGCGCCCATTGTTGACCCCACAGATTCCCTTCGACGCCTTCGTCCTGACGAACGTCGGTGAGGTTTCGTATGACCAGATTCAGATGTACCGCGAGCGCGTGCGCACCGTCGGTGTTTCGCTCCTCGGCGGGAACAGCAGCGTTGAGGGCCCGTACGAGCTCGGCGTCGACTCCATCTTCGCGGTGAACGAGGAGGACGTCCCGCCAGACGCTGCACCTAGTGAGTGACGAGGCCTTCCTGACTGCGTCAGTACTCATGCGACCTTTCCTTAGAAACGGACGCTTCAAATGGGACGCAGTGGGAGAGGCCGGCCGTTTGAGGGCCAGCTCTCATGTCATTGCATCTGCCAGGGGTGGTGGCATCAATCCGTGCAGGTCCTACGCGATTTCCTCGGAGAACAAAACGCATGTCCGTATTCGTCGATATCGATGAACATTTCCACCTCGACGCTCGTGCCTTCACCCCGCCGGTGCGAATGCTACACTCATTTTGTGGCGATTTCTAGCCTGAATGAGGCGGTCTCATGCGCAACCGTGTAAGAGTACCGTGCACCTGTACAAATTGGCCTTGAACTGCAAGCCTGAAGTAGGTGTGGTCTACGGTTCTCCAAACGCGCTAGGACTTGGGCGGCGGGTCCTACACAGCAGCATCTTGCCAACCTGCAGCCGTGCTTATTTTCAGGTCCTTGGCCATCGCGCAAGGAGTCCGACGCTGACGTGCTCGCTGGGTTCAGTCCCAATTTTACTTGACGTTGCATACTCGCACAATGATGTGCACAATTACCCTAGTCGGTCGCTGTCTTTGGCGCGGGCATACCTCGAGGAGGACTGCCTCATGGAATAAAGGATGGGTTATCTCGAGCCCTCTTATTTAAAAATCCGCTAATGCACCTCAGGGCCTGTTGATGTGACGAAAGGATTGCAACCTGTATGGTGAAACCGGGTGTAGATGTACCTTGCTGTAGTGCATGCGCCGTGCGGAATGGACAAAGACGGCGGTCCATCTCCGCTCTCCCCTCCTCATATTAGTGCCGAGAGGGGCACGCACTTGTGCACTTTTCGCCACGGTGCGATTGCAGTATTCCTGTCCAGATGATCGGTCACATGTGCGAAACTAAGGGTAGCCTCTTCGACGAATTTCGGCGATTGGCATCGCGCTGTCGCTGCGCTTGCCAGCTGGAAGTCAAATGGCCGAAGGGACGAGGACGCGCCGAGTTGAGCTCAATAGCACACACAGAAGTAATGGGGACCTCAATCTCATAATTCACGAACAGTGGGATGCAGCGATCGTCTACAAAATGCAACATCTACTCCACGTCCTAGACGTATGCGTGCTCCACTCAGGGCTTCGATTTCCAGAACTTCGAACCCTTCTTCTTCTGAGCCGGGTGCCCGCCAATGGGGGCCGGGTCGTGGATGCGGTACCCCGGGATCGGCATCGGGTCGTTCGGGTTGTAGGGCGGCGGCTTGTGCTCTGCGTCAGCTGGACGCGGATTAGGGTCCGTCTTCTTGTACTTGGGCGAGGGTTTTGGCTTCGTCGGCGCACGAGCCATCAGCATATGCGACGCATCGCGGGCCTCAAGGACATCCGCCACTGCACGCGCAAGGATCTGCACGTCGTAGTGGAAGTCGCGTGCCTCGAGCTCAGCACTGTGAACCCGCGTCAGTTTCAGCTTGAGCCGCTGCGCTGTCGAACGACTCACGCTTCGTAGCCAGTGGGCAGCGCCATGACCGAGGGTGCCGCCGCGATGGACGCAAGCAGAAGAGTGAACGCAGTGGTGAAGCGCATCGTGTCTTATTTGCAGTGTGAGGTACGGTGGTCGTAAGAGGTGAGATTGAGGGTCGTAAGGAAATCAAGCAACGCTGCGAAGGAAATATCAGTGCGGCCCTCCAGAAGAATCAAACCCGTGGCACTCACCAACCAGTGCGAGACTTTCAGTGAACTCAGAAGGAATGAAGAGGCTGAGCTGGTTTTCCGTAGCATTCTGCCCCTCCTTTTATACGACGAAGCTCGCCACTGGCACGGCGTCCCGACAGCTACAGCCAAGGACGTGAAGATGTGCTCCATACGCGACCCCATTGCCCTAGTTTCACACCAAGACCCTCCACATGGTGCATGAGGGGCTTGTGTCGAGCCTCAGGCCGATGGACCAGGGGCTCGGGCGGTCAAGGAGCGGCCCCTGGTCGATTCGTTCGTGCAAGCGACCCGCACCGGTAACTTGTCTCACCGATGATCTCGTTCAGGACGGGAACGTCGGTCGCGTCAAGCGCTCTCCCAATTCTGCAGACCGTGGTTTTGGGTGAAGCAATCATATTGCATGGTTCATGCCACTGTACGCCGCTGTACTGCGCGACTGTACGATACGGTTGTGTCCTGCGATTGTTACGGTGTAAGTAAATCTGTTATGTATATTGTCCCATTCTGCTAGTTCGCTAAGTTGTGCCTATTAGTCTGCTGCTTGCCCAAGTATTCTGGAAGTAGTTTAAGCTGACACCGTCAATACAACTTGTTGCCGGATTGATTTCAAGCGCCACAGTACGCGCACAAGGATTGACGACCCAGAGTCCCGCCTGTGCGCGCCGCGTGTTTCGCCGCGGCCGGGTCTGATAACGAGCTACACAACTTGCGACCACCCGGGATGTGGAGTCGCAAAACTGGTGGGCGATTTCTGACTCAGAAAAAGCGGGTCGCTAGAGATGGCGTATGAAAGACAGTGGCTCGGCGGTAGCACATTCTGGCAGGAGGAGGCCAGCGACTCGGAGTTCGTACTACGGCGACTAGATCTGTATCTAGATGTTCAGTGCCATCATCTATCTTGATTAGTAGCGCCACTCTGTTCCGCATCGCGATTGCATCCCTACTGCAAATAGGCGCCCCGGGCGGGCTTACCTCAGCGTCGACGAGGTCGATCCTTCGGGCTGCCCGTGGAGTAGTATGTAATAGAGTGAACTTGCAGCTACTATATGATCACATACCGCTAGACCCCGAGGCGGCCTCGGTATCCAGGGGCGTTCCGCATCAGGAATTGACCACTGGCAAGTATCGACGAATGTCGAGCTAATAGACCGAGGTTTGTGGCTAAGGCAAGCTAAGGTCAGCCGGAAGACGGGAAAGTCGGACAAAGGCCTAACGACCTCCGCCTGTGGCTGTGCACACGTTTCGGGAAGGCATCAGAGTAGCAACTTCATTCCACGCGGGTGCCTTGGACCACCCGCGGTATCGACGAACGATGTGCAGCGTAGAAGCAATCGGGGGCACTGTCCGGGTGATGCGCGAAAGCGCGGAGCGTGGTTGGGATGTCTCGCGCTGCATCCAAGTCGGAGGCGCGCAATCCTTTGAGGACGTCAAGGACATGGAGTTCTGTTGGAGCATACGGTCAGGGACGAGCTCGCAAGCTCGGCCGCGATAGTACCTCGCCGAGAGGAGATAGGGGGAGGGTATATATAATGAGGGGAAATTCGTGTATCTACCTCACGCGATTGCCCTTCGGGCATCGTCCGCGCCCGGGACACTCGCGCCCGTCGACCGTCGTTCTGCTTGTTCTCACAAGTTCGCTCCCCGTTCATGAATGAGGTTTCGGTTTCGTTAATTCTGTGTGCTAATGAGTTGAACTCGGCGACTCATCGTCTACATAGCCGCCTGACTTCCAATTATTCAATATTGTATACGACAGCGCGTTGCTCAAGGCGTCATCTGGTAACTTCTTCCCATGTAACCCCAGAGGAGCCTTGCACCATCCATTCGGCCTGTAATGCGGCGCTCTCACCAGCGCCTAGCCCTCGTACCCACTCGAAGACACCCTCGCCCTGCCTACCCTCCGCCTCACGGACGTTCGCGCCCAGCACTGCACCCATTCCAGCCATAGTGGCCATCGTGATCGGCTTGTCCTCTTCCGCGTCGGCGTCGATTTCCTTGACAGCGCAGACCAGCAGCCCGCGTTGTGGGTACGTCGACACGGGCAGCGCGTCTCGCAGGATAAGCGTAGGGATGTGAAACGGGTTCGTGTTCATCACAACGTAGCGCGTTAAGCGCCGGGTTGTCCATGTCTGCTCGGAGAACGGACGCGCAGCGTCCGCGTCCGTGTGCAATGTTCGCCGATGGACAAGGTGCACAGCACTGTCGAGGCCTAGTGGCACTCTGAACGATTCTCCTGGTGCGACATCCTGCTCCAATGAGCGCCGAGCGCGCGCGCACGCTGGTGAGTCATGAGATCGACGTACCTCGATGGATGTCCTCGCAACCTCTTCGCCATCGACGTACGCCGTCAATTCGCCAGCTACGAGAGTGCACTCGCCGCAGTGCCGTGCACGACACTCCACAAAGGCGCCGGGGCGGACGCGAGGTGCGCATATCCAGGTGTATGTAGCATCGAGCAGGAAAGATGCAATGTTGACGACGTGCGCAGTCCCGTCGCATCGGACGGTCTGGGGCTGAGCTGAAGAAAGGCTGACACTTTGAGTCGTCGGCGGTGGATCAGGGCCTCGGTTCGGAGGGGCATCTGAAGCGCGACTGTCAAGGTAGTTGTCGGGACCGAGGGAGCTAGCAGATTGAGCAGGGAAGAGACCGGCAGACACCGAGCCGAAAGGTCTCTCTCTCCACAACATTTCTATAGCGATCGGTGGCACGGGCACGAAAGGCTGCGCAGCCATTTGCGACGCCGACAGGCCTCGCTCGGGCAAAGGCGCGACGTTGATTTGAGGGAACGCAGATGTTGCGGTGGTGCCCACGAGTACAGTGGAAGACACCAGCATATCTGGGTAGGCCGACGTCGCCAGGTTTGTTGAATGAGGCGGAGAGGTACCGTCGCCGTATAGGTCATCAACGCTCGAGGTAGCGGGCGTAGGCTCTCGAACAAACGTATACATCGCGTCCTCCCAGTCTTCGCCCGTAGTCTGCTTTACGCGAACGTTGTAATCGATAGAAACTGCCGGAGTGAGGTGCCCATCTACAAGTTCCGCCGTCGCGCGCAGGTCGTAGTACGGCTTCCAACTGGTTCCGCTGACCTCTGCTCGGCTACTGATCAGCATTCACTAGTGCTGTGACGGCTTGAAGCGACATCAATAGACTCACTGTATCTCAGTATCAAACCGAGAGCACATTTCTCTGGAGCTTCTACGTCTAGGCTGACATATGCCTCAGCCTGTCCAATGCGCCTTGAGACATCAGTTTGATGGGGCGGATTTGTAGTGGACTGTGCCCCCTGATTTTCAGCAGTGCGATTTGTACACAGAGCGCAACCGCATTTCTCCTCAGTCTCCCAACTATCCCGTGGCCCGCACTGCTGCGCTAGAAGAACAGGCAGTGGTCGTGGTGTATCGCCGTCGACGCCGGGGCTGGTGCTGAATTCATCAACTTTGTAATGCGCGTCAAGCCGGTCGTTGGAATGGGCGAGAGAAACCTGTAACGACAGCGGATCGATGCTGCTGGATAGATGCGCAATGCTGATTCTTCGTCGACCTGCCTAGTACAATGTTGTTGGATGCACTGACGAACTGACGACCACGCGGGGCGCACCTGGAGACTGATCGAGAATGTACGAACGACTTCAGCGTAGGCGTGATGTACAGCGACGGATTTCACCGGGTGCACCAAAGTGTCGATGTGTAGAGTGTTCATACGAGCTCGGCGGGCTGAGGAAGTGGCGAAGGAGAGTGCACAGCCTCATAGACGTTGGTTGACCAATGCTTGGGCATAATTGACAGATAGGCGCACACCACTCGCACAACACGCTGAAACACAGGAGAAACAGGTAGCAGACGCTGGCAAGGCTGCAGAGGACTACCGAGAAGGACCTCACCGTATGTGCACTTAGCTTGTCAATGGACGAAAATGATCGAGAACATGTAGTCCTGCAAGCAGCATAGATGCTGTGCAATGCAAGCCCGAGATAGATAGACGATGATATGACAAGACAGAACAGACCGCCGAGCAGCACTAAGCGACCGTCTCCTCTGTAGGACTGAGGAACAGGAATATAGACGTTAGCAACGATGGGTTGCAAAAACAAGGAATTACGCACCTCGTTACAAGTCAGTTTCCCCTATTCTGGTGGCCACCTTCTGATACCCTCTAGTTGGCTTCCTCTCCTGCCTCTGCTCTGTCTTTGTCCGCACCGCTGAAGCGGGCACATTCTCCACTTGCACCAGCTCCTTCACCCGCAATATCTTCCCAGCAATGTCAGGCGAGTGTGTGTGATAGACTGTTTGCATTCGCCGATGGATTCCGAGTGCGACGAGCGTGGCCTTGACATTCGCGCGCAGGGAAATGGCCGAGCGACGGAGGGTTATGCGGAAGTGGGTGTTCGGTTCGACTTGCTCGCTGGCGTCGGTACCGATGAGGCGTGCCCATTGCCGTATAGACTGGCGACTTGTAGAGGATGTCCGCAGGGAGAGCTTCGAAGGCAGCGTCGACCACATCTTCGTGCTCGTCGACGTCGTGGTGGCAGACAACGAAGGAGAGGAACGTGACCTTATTGACGCGTAACGTCACAAACATGTCACAGATCACGGTCGCGTCTGCACTCGGCGCGCGACGCGGCTTGGACGCGATCCATATCGTTCAACCGTTGCTTGAGTGCTCCATCGGCCCTTTCACCCTTCTTTCCACATCTCTGCACACCACTACTGCGGAACTCTGGACGCACACACACGGATAGCATTCGACCTAGGAGCAAACGAGACCGCTAATCAGCCACAATAACCATCTACTGTCCTGAGCATCCTTCACGAACTTCCTTCACTCTCAACCGATATCATCTGAAGAATGAACCGGCGAAGGACGAACAAATCTGCGAAGGTATGAATGTGATAGCTATATCTTCTGCTGCTGCTCACCAGCTGTATGTAGGTTCCGAACGTGAAGTTGCGGCCAGCAGCTCCGTCTGATCGAGCAAGCAGGAACCGCGAAGATGCAGATGCGCCACCATCATGGGCTCGCGATATGGGATTTGACTCGGAGCAGGAAGTTAGCACCGTGGACTTGTGTCCGAGGCCTTTCCAAGGAGTCGTCGTGTGCGCTACAGGCATTGAGGACAAGGTGAGTTTTCCACCTTTTCGAGTACACGACAGTCGATCTGTCTCCCGCGACCATTTGCGATACTGCTGAAGATAACGGTTTCTCTGCGCTGGCCGGACCTATATTCAATGCTATGCGTTGGCAGTATTGCGGGTCTTAGTGAGCTGGTGCTGATTCCTACTAAATGACATGCATCACCTATGCGCAAGCGCAACCCTTCTTCACTCGTGCAAATGCTGACCAGTTTGTATGACATAGACGACGTTATTCAAACAAGCTCTAGAGCTCGGAGCACTCGCAACTGGCGACCTGACGGACAGAGTAACGCATTTGCTTGCTGCTGAGCCCGGAAGCGCGAAGTACAGAGTGAGTTTGCCGAAGTCTATCCACGTCGTTGTGTTTATCTGCAACTACAATCTTCAGTGCGCACTGGAAAACAAGATCCCTATCATGCACCCAGACTGGATCACGGAGAGCTTCGACATCTGGCTCAAGGGCGACGATGTAGACCTGCCAACGGTATGACTACCTTTACCCCTGACTGATACTGAAAGTAGCTGAACAGTGGTTCAGAGCATCGAGAAATACCGCCTCCCCGTCTTCACAGGTGTCGTCTTATGCCTCTCCGGCATCGACGACGTAGAGCGCCGCACGGAGATCAACAGACTTGTCACGAAGAATGGCGGCAAGTATGTGAAGAACATCGAGCGTCCCGTGAGGGTGACGCACCTTGTCTGTGGGAGCGCGAATGAAGACCAGACGGAGAAGATGAAATATGCAGAGAAATTCAACCAGAGGGGCGAGGCGAACATCCAGATCGTGTGGGAGGAGTGGTTCTGGGATTCGCTAGACTTCGGAGGTGCGTATCAAGGTGAGTAGCCGTAGGCGGCGAGCATGACCGATTCGCAGGGAGGTTCGATGAAGCTGCGTACAAAGCATCTAATCCTCGCCCGCAGCGAAAACAACTACCAGAACGTAAGTACATCTCGGCTTCATCTCACGATGTCAGATTGATACTTTATCACAGGGGCTACCCCTCCCCGGCCATCTTCCTCACCCCAACCGCACAGCTCGCAATCTCATCCGCAACAAAGAAGGAACAACAGCACCGACCTTCTCGCAGCCGCAGTGAACGACGAAGAAGAGGTCGCCTCTGCGCGGCGCGTCCCCGCAGAGATGCTCGCCATCTGGGGGAGCCTGCTCAAGCCGCGGGGCTTCGAAGTGCAAGCTGGGCGACTCGTACGGAGTCCAACCAGGTCGCAGCCGCAACAGCCGTCTGGCGGCGAGGAGTCGCCGAGTAGGACAAAAATGGAGCGTTTGAACGTGAATGTGGAGAATGAGCAGCTGAGCGCGAGGATGAAGGGCAGGTCAACAAGCGCACTTACGCTGTCGTCGTTCAGACGAGCAAACTCGTTTGCGCCCATGAGCAAGGACAAGGATGTAATGGGTACGAGGCAGCCATTCAAGCGGGCCCCTGTAGGACCTCAGACGTCTTTCCTTGCTCATCCGTCTGAGTCTTCCGCTCGAGCGGGACCGTCTCGGCTGTCAATAATGGTACCAGGTGACAAGGATAAGGAGAGGGAGGAAGAGGGTTCGGAACCGGAGTCAAGCACTTCGACATTGTTCAAGGGTCTCAAGTTCCGCGCTCTAGGAGAGGCCCAAGGGCCGAGTGTTAAAGCTGCCATCAAGGATTACGGCGGGACTCTGGTCAGCGAACTTGACGAGGACGTTGACTTTATCATCGTGCGCCTGGTCAGGTACGTTGTACCCAGCCCCTCTGCTCGACTCCCTTGACCAATATGCTCTCAGTGGGAGCAACTTCTTCCGGCAAGAAGCGGACGAGGACGAGCGCAGAAGGTACAGGACGGAGTGCTGGCTCGAGCGATGTATATTCGATGAACGAATATGTCTGCCTGAGGAGCATGTTGCTTTCCTGCCGCTCAGTGTACCTACTCCTATCGATGGTGGTTTCTTCTCTTCGATATCGAAGGTCATGTCACTGACTGAGTCACCAGGTGCTGAGCGGATTGTCCTGAGCCATTCGGGCCTGGACCAATCTGAAGCGTGCTGGATACGAAGACTGGCTCGCGCACTCGGCGCCACTATCTCGCCAAACTTTTCTCGTCATTCCACGCATCTTCTGTGCCCTAGTCGGACGGGTGCGAAGGCGGAGAAGGCTATCGAGTGGGGCGTCCCGATCGTGGATATGGCGTGGCTGGCAGCCCTTGCTAATACCGGTAGCATACCTCCTGCGCAACACGACGCAGATATCGCCCCAGAACCTCCATTAGGAGTCGAGACAGAGTCGGCCGAGGTGGACTTAGACCTGGCACCGCCTAAGGTAGATCGGAAAGGCAAAGGAAAGGCGAAAGATGAGGCGGAAGCCACGATGTCGGATATCACGAATGGTACGCTTCTTGTACTGAAGCGTGAGCGTGTCCCATGCTGACCGACTGCGACAGGTATCTCTTGTGATCAATCAGGAATTACATCGCTACAACATCACCATTCTGAGCCTGGCCTGAACACTGTAGGCACGGACGATGTTTCGTCAGGCGCAGAATCTTTTGGAAAGCCGAATGGCCTGCTTGACACACATTGGAACCCACCGGCGACACCACCTCCACCGAGCAGATCACACAGCGGCCTCACTCGTTCCGCCTCCGCTACTACCATCTCTGTCAACTCCACCCAGATCCTCGTCAAAGACAGTCGCGCGGCCTCAATGGCCGAAATACTGCCGCCACTCCCGACTCAGCGTGTGCCGTCGTCCGAGTCGCCCTCACCATTGAAGCACCCCGGAACCGCCAGCCTGCCAACATCACCGACCAAGCCAGGAAAGGGCGCCCAGCTAGCCTTGCACGGTAGCATCACCTCTTTGCTGGGCAAGCGGCCATCGACTGAGGATGAGGGCTCGGAGAAGGGGCAACCTACGCGGGCTGGAAAGCGGGCTAGGCCGCCGTCCAAATCGAAGGTACGCTCTTCACCCTCATAGATAATGGCGCCGCCTTCTGACACCCCAGATAGTCGCTATCATTCACGAACCCTGTGAGTGCTCACGCTGGAGCCACCGTCGACGGATTCGACCCAGAGGTCCTCTCCACTCCGAGCACGTTCACCCTCGCGGACGCACAGGCCGCAGGCCGGGGCTTGTGCGTCGGGTATGACGACCCGGGCCAGCATGCGGAACAAAGGAAGTTAATGAAGCTGTTCACGAAAGAGAGGAAGAAAGAGATCTGGGACGTCGACGGAGATGAGGTCGTGCAGGCGGAGCCGACGACGAAGCCTCGGAAAGCACCGCTACCGAGGAGGAGAGGTGCTAGGGCGCCTGGATTCTGATCTCAGTTGGGTTGGACAGTGCCTTTGGTTGCAGCATCTATTCTGCGGAACTATGTATTCTAGATTTTGTTGTGCCGTGCGTCTCTGTAGACGAATTTATGGCCCACGGGTATGCCGCCGCCACCTCCTGCTGCCATAGAGCCCAGTCCCGGGACATCGCATCGACCCCAATCCTCGGAGGTTCTGTACCATACGACAGATATATCTCACTGTATACACAGATGTACTGTACTTTTGATCATCATCCCAGTTAGCATCTAGCTCTCCTGCATATCCCCACCCTTGTCTGTTTCTCGCCCTCTTGTCCTTCATCCGTCTTGACCCCGACGGGCAGCCCGCTCCCGTTCAGCTTCACCCTCAGGCTCGCGTACTTCCTCCGCTGCGCCGTGCTCACACTCGGCCGCACTTTCTGGAGCGCCCTGTCAAAGTCCTGTACCCCACGACGATCTTGGGCTGCTCCTCGCCAACAGCCACCGCTCCATCCGCCTCCATCTGCTCAAGCGCACCCAGCGACCTCCGCAGCGCGACCACGCCCGCCTCCCTTACAACCGCTGCCAGGTCCGCCCCGCTGTACCCCTCTCCCTCTCCCTCACCATCCTCTCCACCTCCGCCCTCTCCGCCTCGTCTCCAAGCGGCACCTTCCGCACAAGCGTCCTGACAATCTCACCGCGCTCCTCTGCGCTGGGCAGGTCGACGTACAGAAGCTTGTCGAGCCGGCCGGGGCGGCACATCGCGGGGTCGATCATGTCGGGGCGGTTAGTGGCTGCGATAACGTACACGGCGCGGCGCGCGTCGAGGCCGTCGAGCTCGGTGAGGAGCGTGTTCACGACGCGCGCAGACGACTCGGAGAGCGCGTCGTCCCGCCGCGGCACGAGCGCATCGAGCTCGTCGAAGAAGATCACGCACGGCGCGGACGCACGCGCGCGCGAGAAGACTTGGCGCACCGCGCGCTCGCTCTCGCCGACGTACTGCACAGAGAGGCGTGTCAGGCTGCGTTCCATGCGTGAGTGTGAGTGAAAGTGGACAGACCTTGTTCAACAGCTCCGGACCCTTCACGCTGATGAAGTTCGCCCTGCTCTCGTTCGCAACTGCCTTCGCTAGGAGGGTCTTCCCGCACCCCGGCGGGCCCCACAACAGCACGCCGCACGCCTGCTCCACGCCGACGCTCCTGAACAGCTCAGGCCGTCTGATCGGCTGTACGATCGCCATGTGCAGCTCCTCGCGCGTCGCGTGCAGCGCGCCAACGTCGGCCCAGGTCACGTCCGGGACGGTCGCGAAACCCTCACGTTTCGCCGACGGCTGCACATGCTTCAGCGCGGCGTGGAAGTCCGCGGAGGTGATGCAGAGCGGGGAGAGCTGGGCAGGAGTTAGGGGGAAGGGGTGCGCGCGGAGGAAGTCCAGGATGGAGGAGGCGGCGGGCGTCGAAAGCTCGATGTTCGCGAAGGGAATGGGTTTGCCTTGGGCGGTGAGAGCCTGGGGCTCGACCTCAGCAGCAGGCACGTCTACTTGCATTGTGACGTCTCCGTCTATGGACGCGAGCTGCTGCTGTATGTCTTCCGGGAGCACCAGTGTCCCGTCCGAAATCTGCTGGAAGATGCGCTTCACAGATACGATGCCAGCGGCCCCGGTAAGCGCTGTCAGGTCTGCGCCGACATAGCCCGGGGTCGCCTTTGCAAGCGCAAGATAATCGAAGTCGCCTTCAAGCCTTAACTTTGAGCATAGAACACGCAGAATTCTGTAGACGCATTCGATCAGCTACGGAAGTCGGGCGTAGGGATAAAGATACGTACTGCGCTCGCGCTTCGTCGTCTGGTACACCCATGCTGATCTCATGGTCAAAGCGGCCCGCTCTGCGGAGAGCGGCATCCAGCGAGTCTGGCCGGTTGGTCGCACCGATTACAATAATAGGTTTGCCATCCGTCTTATCCCAGGACATATCTGTCGATCATGTTCAGCTTGTCACGAACTGCATTCGAATTTGAGGCAAGACACACCATCCATGCACGTCAGAAACTGAGCGACTATCCGTCTTTCCATCTCGCGTTGCGCGCTCTCGCGTTTGGGCGTAATGGCGTCAATCTCGTCGATGAAGAGAAGACATGGTGCGACCCTCTTCGCCTCTTCGAAGGTGTCGCGCAGCGTCTTTTCGGACTCGCCTGACATTCCCGAGACAACAGAGGGAGCGGATATGCTGATGAAGGGTACGCCAAGCTCCTGTGGGGGACATCAGACATCGCGACGTGGCATAGATGGAAACCAGACACACCCCAGCAATGGCATGCGCCAAGAGCGTCTTTCCGCACCCTGGTGGACCATGCAGCAACACACCCCTCGGAGGCTGCACACCGGTGTGGAGGTAGATCTCGGGGTGGCAGAGAGGCATGGCGACGAGCTCGAGCATCTTCTCAATGCATGCGTCCACTCCGCCCAGGTCCGCCAATCGTGTAGTGGGTGGAGAGTAGTCCTTCGCTATGCTTCCTCCCGTCTGCGACGAGAGCTTGACCCTCTTGTTGCTCTCCTCGCCAGTCCGCCCGGCTCGTGACCGTCGTTTGCCATTCGATACTGGAGGACGGGGTTCAGATGTCGAGGTTGCTTCTACGTCCGCGGGTTGGACTGGTACCGTTGAGGTCGATGCTTCCGCATTTACAGCATCGGGGGCGGGTGTTGCAGGCGTTGGCTCTTCAACAACTGGAGTAGCTACGGGTGTAGACACAGCTGGAGAGTTCAGATTGATTCTGGGCCGCCTGTGGGTAGACCACAAGCCTTGCATTGACCGATTCAATGCATTCGAGCCCTACCTGAATGCTTGTGAACAATCTATGCGCGTTTCACAATCCTACCACACACCGATATCTCCATGGCGGCCACTATCAATCCCAAACGGACGAGGCGGGGACGAGGAGGAGAAGGAGGAGCAGATGAAGTCTTCAGCAGGGCTGCCGCTTTCGGGCAGAAAGAGAGAAATCTGTGATTCGGCAGATGCCGTGAGATCGGAAAGTCAACAAAATAGGCAAGTGCTGTCCGTCAAGCTGGAACTTGAACTTCTTGTTTCCGTTCGCTTGCTGCGACGCGCACAAAACGCCACGGTGGCCACGGTGGTGAGTCTCACTCACGCTATGCTAGGAGTGAACTGCGGTCATACAGCAAATGCAACAACGTCGAGAGGAAAGCTAGGTCAACAATCGGAAAAACCACTCAGGCTTGGTCATGACTCGGACATGCCGTGCGAGCCCGCAGTGCATACGCCGGCACTCTTGCGAACCATCACCATGTCCTTATCGTGAACTTAGTTCATGTTCGAAATGACAGGGAAGGTCGTCGTTGTCACTGGCTGCTCGAAAGGAGGGATTGGCTATGCCCTGTGAGTGCCACGTTCAAGCTGTTCGGAGCGAAATTACAGTACGAACTGAAAGTATGTGTCACAACTCCCCTTCCGTCTGTTTACAATGCTGGCAGATGTGAGGAATTTGCGTCTCAAGGCTGCAAAGTCTATGCCACTGCTCGGAGGGTCGAAGCTGTGGGCGGCTTCAACGACCCGAACGTTTCCACTTTGAAGCTGGATGTCACTTCGGACGCAGATGTAGCGGACATGGTCAAGACAGTGTTGGATCGTGAAGACAGCATCGACATCATGGTCAACAACGCAGGGCGCCCCCACTCAGGTAGAACACAAGCTACCGATTTACCTCGCCATTTAGCTGATTAGCACCAGGCCCTCTAGCAGAGGTAGAGCTGCACGAAGTTCAGGAAACCTTCGACACCAACGTATTGGGACCTTTGCGTCTGTCACAAGCCGTCTTCCCACACATGGCTGCGAAGAAGAGCGGGACCATCGTTAACATAGGCTCCATTATGGGCGATACGTCAGTACGCTATTGCCTCCCTCGTCTACATCTAACGCGAAACGCATGCGCAGGCCAGCGCCTTGGGGTGGAGTGTACGGTGCGACAAAAGCCGCCCTTGTCCGTCTTTCTGAGGTGCTCTATATGGAAGCCGCACCGTTCAATATTCACGTCGTCCATATCTCCCCCGGCGGTGTCAAGACCAACATCGCCGCCCACGCGTTCAACCAGCTCTCCCTCCGTGACGACAGCTTCTACAAGCCCTGGCTCGGCTCGATGGCCAGAGCGATCGAGAAGACGGACGGCCCCTTGTCCATCACCCCAGAGCAGTTCGCGAAGAAGGTCGTGAAGCAGATTTTGAAGCCGAGCCCACCGAGGTATATGACGCTAGGCGCGGGCGCGTGGCCTAGCGCGATGATACAGTGGCTACCGAGAGGTTTCTTGTGCTGGTTGATGTGGACATTGGTTGCGGGGGATGGTTTATCGGTTTTATACGGAGTTCTCATGCAGCTACGTCGTCTACTTGGACTGGGTTGAGCATAGTAGCTCGCCTGGACCTCATAACGATGACAGCCAATGTTCTTCTCCCCCGTCTACTGTACCACCTGCGTGACCTCGGGTCGGTGGTTATTACAAGACTGCATCTCCGGCGACACCATGGTCTCCTTATGACCAGGCATAGTGGCATCAAGAGACAGAAAAGATCATCGGCATTGAAGGGGTGATGTCGTGATGTCGTAAAGGTCGAAAACGTGCGGGAGCGCAGTTACAAAAAGAGAAGATAAAAGAG
Organism: Fomitopsis serialis; assembly: GCF_022376445.1. Classification (NCBI taxonomy): domain Eukaryota; kingdom Fungi; phylum Basidiomycota; class Agaricomycetes; order Polyporales; family Fomitopsidaceae; genus Fomitopsis; species Fomitopsis serialis. Next base: position 373,253 of record NW_025954978.1, read on the forward strand.
AAGATACATAAAAGAGAATATATGAAAGAGAAGATGTAGAGGATCACAGAGTTCATCGTCATGCACTTCACGTCAAGATTCACTTAACTATGCGAACACCTTGCGAACACCTGTCCTCTGTCTTGTGTCTCCTTAAGCTATCCGATCTCACGAACCAACCCTTGCAACCCTCGCATTGGACCCTCAATGCCCCCAGATGCACCGACGCAACGTGCCTCGCCAGCTGGAACATATCCTTGACGTGCTTCTGGCATATACTGGCTCCCTCCTCGGCGGTCCGGGTCCGAGTCCACTGGCAGATGAGCTTGCCAGCGTCGTCCTTCATCAGCCGATGGTGCGCTTCAAGATGACGCTGTACTCCCGAGGTACTTAGGCGAGGCATATCTGGGGTGAGGCGGGGGCACGGCCCGCCGAAGTGGCATATGCTAGTGATTGGCGCGGGCTCTGGCGAGGCTACGTTCGCGACAATGGGCGAGAATTGGGCGCCCCGGGCGAGAGGAGTCTCGTTCCTGTTGAGAAAGGGATAGTACGGAGCTCGATGATGTGACAGGGGGAGGAGCCGCACGGATGGGTACTCACTTCGGGGCGAACTTGAACGGAAGCTCGAACGTCAATTGCTGGTGCGTCCCCATCGCGTACGTAGGATACATCTGTGTTGAAGCAGGATGTACGTTCTGAGTCATTTGAGGCCTGTGTGTCGAGAGTCAATGAGCAGGATGCCAACGAGGTGACGGACTGCATACGAAGTTTGTCCTAGGGACGGGACACACAAGACGCATGGGTCGATAGTCGGCGAAGGACCCGGCGGGTAAGCGCCGGCACTCGTATGCATCGTCCTGCGAAGGCTACATGAGCGAAGCCAGCTAGTGTCAAGTTAGGTAGGCGTACAGTGTTTGTCTTTGGGGCGGGGCCCCCCAGAAGACGTCTGAGTCGATGGTCGACGAAAGACGCGATGTGTATGCATACGCCATCCTGCGAAGACTATATGAGCGGAGCCAGCTAGTGCCAGTCAACGAGTACTTACGCATCAGGACCTGGACCCACATTCGGGGACAAAATGTTACCACCCAAGTTAGGCATCGTCATGCAAGGACAGTGGCTAGCGATGACCGGATTGGCGATGTAGTCCTGGTACCACTCCTCGTTGTTACGATGGTACAGGCAGAACATGTCGGGATAAGTCGAAGCGGAGTCTCGTGTAGAGCAACTGGAACACAGGGACGTGAAGCGGGTATGATTATATACGTACACAAGTGCACTCACAAAATGGACGACCAGGCCCGCTATGGGTCGAGCCATGCCGAGCCCACCCACCCCATTCGCCAGATCAGGGTGGAGGTGGTTTCTCGCAATGCGAGACTCCCACTGTAGATCCAGTGGGCGGCGTGGAACAACCAATCGTAGGGCCGGGCACGTCGCATCCTGCCAGTAGGTAAGCATGAGGGGCTCCAGACGGCGGATCCACATGTCACGGTAGGCGCTCCCTCCCTTCGAATTGGTCGCGTCGAAGCTTCGGTGAGCCTATGTAGGCGGTGGCATGAGGGGACAATGACGGTCCGGGTCCAAGATAGCGTGCAACAACCAATCGTAGGGTTGGGCACTGCCATTAAGTACTGACGTGAGGGGCTCCGGATCCTAATACGCGTAGCTTCTGTGTCACGGTAGGCGCTCCCTCCCTTGGAAGATTGGTCGCGGAGGAGCCAGGTCGAAGCTGCGGTGTGGCGGTGGCATGACGGTCCGGGTCTCAGGCAGTGTGCGCCGTGCAACAACCAATCGTATGTCTGGTGAGTTAGGGCTGCGCGTCCCTCCTGGGCCTGATACGGTGCCGTACAGCTGAGCTTACGAGGCCGGGACTCGGAAGGTCGACTCACCGCATACCACGCAATCTACAACCACCGCTACCACCACTTTACATCCTTGTTGAGGTAGTCATGCGCTCCACCCCTCCAGGCTCTCATTCAATGGAGGTTTTCAGGACAGGATATATGTCGCGGTATTGTGGCACCAATTCCTCAAGGTCTTATGCCATCATGGCTGAGGGCGCTCCTCCGATCACGGATCTCATATCCCGATCCCCTGACGTCGCGCCCGATCCGTGGCTGATGAGGTGATTCCCACGCACACGCGCCACCGCGTCCGGCGTTGTGCTCGTTGTCAGCGACGATGAGCATGAATATCTCACCCTTTTCGCCATTTCATGCCGCAATATTTTGTACCACTCATTCATAGTTGTATCTAATGCATCATTCATAGTCGTCTTGTGAATACATTGCCCCGCCGTGATACTACTACACATGTCTACCCGGCATCCCTAGTAGGCGGCTATACATGTGAACGTAGTAGTTAAAAACATACCTTCGAGGCCCTGAAAGACTCTATTTGACGTATTGAATGACTCTACAGCAAATCAAATACATTCCAATCCATTGCAGTTACACAGCGCATGTATCATCCTCACAGTATCACTGTGTTATGCGCGTCCGAGTCGTTGCAGCCGTTTGGGCCTCGCGCACACATCTTTCAAACTTGCTCCGCCGTCCCATGGCACGCGTCGTCATCTACCATTCTGAGTTAGATTATACAATGCTGCGTTCTTCTCGAATCTCTTTCTCTGCGTAAGTATATACCTGAGTCAACGCTCTCCGACCTTCTTGACACCTGGTATGACCCTCTCGTTGCGCCTCCAAAACTCGACCAGCACCTCCGCCAGCTTCCTCGGATCGTCCTAAGTACGGCGCACCCCGTCAGCCTCGCCTCCACCAAACCATGCAAGAAAAGAGACGCACCTCCTGGAGCATGTGCCCCACGCCCGGTACGACAGTCAGCTGGAACTTGCCCTGCATCTGGCCGATCATCAGCTCGCGGTCGAGCCGCTCCGCGCCCGCGAGCACGAGCAGGCGCGCCGTCCGCGCAGAGAGGAACAGCTTCGAGAGCGAGGTGAACCAGCCTGGATGGCCGCCGTTCGCGTCAGCGCCTGCATTCACCATGTGAGAAGGGGGTTGGGAGACACGCACTCGTCCAGTAGGGCGCCGTGCTCCGAAGGGGAGTCCGCCAGATCCAGGGAGGGGACGTGCCCTCGGGTGCGGGCTGGATGGTCGCGGGCACGGAGACGCGCGCGGAGAGTGGGTTATGGACGGCGTTGGTCTTCAGGCTGAGGTAGAGCGAGTCAGTGGGATCCCGTTATGTGGTTCGAGGGCTCTGGGAGGGACGCTTACTGCCACTCGATGGCTTCCTCCTGGCTCCCAAACCCGGCGGGGCGTGCGTCGAGGAGGGAGTGCATCATCGGGAGCGCTTCGAGCGTAAACTCTGTTATGGTTTTGGCATCAATTGGGAACAGGGTCGACGCCGACATGCCAGTGCAGGGGAGTTGGGGTTAGGGTTACAGCGGTGGGAGACGTTTAGATTGTTGGTGGTGAGACCGGGTGGGTGAAGTCAGCGTGTTCCTGCGATGTGTGGGAGAAGGAGTCTCGCGCACCTTCGACGATGTCGAGAACCGCGACGCCTGTGATGCGGTACTTGAGTTCTTGGAGTAGTGGACATGCGCGTACGATCACGGAGCCGCCGAGGGAGTGGCCGACAAGCTGTAGTGAAGGATCAATTGGGCCGTGACAACGAGGAGAGACAGAGTGGAACGGAAGGGCCAGGCGAGGATAAGCAGGGAGAGTCGCAGGCGTGATGGTAGATATGTAGGCAATGGCATGACGAGACTGAGGACGTACCAATATCGTAGGCGCCGCGCTGGGATCAGGATAGATCACCTTCAACGTATTCACAAAGTCGCTCGTTAGGGTGTCGATCGAGAAGTCCTCCTCGCCGCCCTCCAGCCCCGGCCTCGGCACCGTCGTGGCCGTCTTGCCTACACACCGCCACAGCCTCATCTCAGCACCGGATTGACAAACGCAGGACCAGAGAACGCGACGCACCATGCCCCCTGCAATCCAGCGCCATCACGCCGCACTCCCCGCGACTCAGCTCCGTCACCTCCCCCGCCAGGAGCGCGAATGTGAGTGCGGACTGTCCCGCACCGTGGTGGCACACCATCACCGTCCCCGCGTCTCCGCCCTCGCTCACCCGCGGCGGCGTGTAGTACGCGCGGACGTCCAGCCCCGAGTCGGGCACGGCGATCTGGGTCGCTTGCGCGAAGTAGTTAGAGGCGGAGAGTGGCGTGAGCTCGAGGTTGGGAACGCGTTTGCGTTGTGCGGACGTGTGTGCGCGGGTGCCTGGCCTACCGCAGGGAACTTCAGTTCTATGGTCGATCGCTAGAAAGAGAACGGAGTCGTGTGCCGGGTCATGAAGAGTCCATGGATAGGTCAATGACATCGGTCGTTCGACCCACCGACGTACATTCTGCCAGAGACTCTACGCGCCCTAGCACCGCGTGATATACTCACATTGTAGTGGGACCGATGCCTGATACAGGCGGAGGTAGCGATCCGAGCGAATCTGCCGCTTCCGACTCCTCGTCTTCCTCGTCGGAATCGGGAGGTAGCATGGGCAGCTTCGAGATGCGCGCTGAAAGCGCAGAGCGATACAGGTCGGACATGGGTCTGCCAAATATGCAGTTGTATGCAACAGGCGGTGTAGAGCAAGATCTTGGTCGGCGACCGTATGGGCCAGCTAGATGTGGTCGTGTGGCGAGCGGCGTCACAGAGCAGTGCGAAGCTGCTAGATGTTTGGTGCAGATGCGATGAATTTCTATCTATAAGTTGCGAAGAAAAACAATCAGTGGTGCGCATTAGAACGCGGCGTTCAGAGATAAAACCTGCAGGCTGTGTTCATTGACAAGTATTGTTCAGACTGTGGCCTTAGGTAAGTAGTTGCAGTAGGAGTTCTTCCGAAGTTACTTACCATTTAGAGTCACGGTAAATTACCCGACGTCGGTGGCGCGGACCCTCGGAGAAGGCCGAGAAGCAGCCACCCTGACCTGAAGTTGAGAGAGGGGTCTTGCACCCGCTCGTCCTCCTCCTACTGAGCTGAGTTATTCCTCCTCCCTCTGTGCCTCACGAGTTAGACGAGCTCCGGCACCAAAGCCTGCCTGGACGGACGATGATTCCGGTGTCATAGCCTGTGCACGGGCGCAGCGCACAGAACTCGCCTTCTCGCTGCCGCTCCGCGGGACGTCCTCCACACACTCTCGCACAATAGTCTCTGTTGTCGCACAGCGACCGCCGTGAACAGATATAGTGGCTTCTTGTTCTTCATCGCTAATGCCACTTTATCTCACGCACGCGATTTTCTGCACGCATTCTACGACACCAACGAGCCTTCCCGACTTCTGCATCGCTGCGAACAGCTTGCGCTCAGCCGCACTCGCACGCCGCATGCGAACGACCGCAAACGCAGCGATCTGTCTGCGCTTGGTCCGCAACTCTGCGCAGAGGCACTTGTTGCTCTAATTTTTGGGAATCAGGGCCTTGCTGCCCGAGCAAGGGGCACGTTGGCGCGGGGTACGCACCCTCGTGGGAATTTAAATACCGCCTCGGGGACGAACCGGGCGACTGGGGATTAGACGCTGCGCTGCAGACAGTCAAATATCACGTTGAATGGACATCGCACAGTGCACGCCAGACGGAAACTATTTGTCCTTGCCAAAGAACGAGTGACTATGCGCCCTGTATTAGCTCCTAAAATGTGTTTAAGATGTATAGATCAATCTAGCACTGAAATTCAAAGGTTACTAACAGTGATCACCGCAGTATTTCAGTATGTTCAAATGTTGGGTCTTGGAACATACAGATTCGGAGACAGTCAAGCTAAGATACAATTACTCTGCTGCATGTACCACGCTGAGACCTCTTTGATACGACTGCGATCATTTACGACGCGACCCACCACGCGCGACGGTGCACGACCGACTACAAGATGGTGCCGGGGACACTAGGTTCGACACAACCCCCTCACGTGCGCCGTGTGGAGGGTCTTGGTATGAGACTACCGGGGACACTAAGTAACTTATCTACGTCCATCCTCGATCACCTGTTATGGATCGCCGGTTCGTCCCCGAGGCGGTATTCCCACGAGGGGGTGCGTACCACCGGGCACGCGGGCGCGCGGGCACGCGGGCGCGCGGGCGCGCGTGCTCCTTGTGCCCGAGCACATTAATTCAATTTCGACCGTCTCTGCAGCCTGCACAGCATCCTACTGCGTGCTGATACCTGTCGCACAGCTGCGCTCGAAATGCGCCGGTACTACATGCGCCACAGGGGTAAGTTAGTTCAATCCCAACATTGATCGCATCAGCAAATTGGGCAATTGCTGAGCATCTGATCAGCTGACAGCCACCTCTCAGAAGCTCAGTTCGCTCAGACTTACCAGTCGCCTTCAGAGACAAACAGTTGTCAGAGAGTATCTCTGTACTCTTAGACTCATAACAACTGTATATTTTTGCTTGTACAGTACTCAAACAGTCACACCTATGCTTATTGTCGACATACATCGCTCACATTCTCGACGGTAGCACCGAGGCTACCTTGCGCTACGTCGGCCATCCGATTCCAAACAATTGCATCATTAGCATCATTAGCTATGTAGGTAAATACAGATATAAAACTCCCGCCGTCCGTTCATTGGACGTGCTTGCACACAGGGCGTTAGCCCTGCATGCTCACAGTCGCCGCACGCATCGTACTGCACATCGTAACTGCCATGCGCGCTCGCGGTCGGTGTACACACTGTGCTTCACGACGCTGGCCCCTGTTCCTGCAGTCAGCGTGTCCGCCCTCGTGTATCTGCACTCACCCGTCTGCATTCGCCCTCGCCCGTCCCCGCCATATGCTCGCCCATTTCTGCCGCATGTTCGCCGTCCACTCACCTCCCGCCCGCGCCCGCGCCCCGCTCGTCGCGGTGGCTGTGCCCACGGTGTGTTTGTTGGCAGCACCTTCGCCGTGTATGCAGGTAGAGGGCGTGACGCACTGCCCGCTTGAGCAAGCGTACCGAATCCGAGCGGGCGGGAATCCGAGCGGCCGGCCGGCGAATAGGGGAGCGAGGCAGATGGGTACTCGAGCCAGGCGCATGTGTGAGAGAGGCGGACGAGCAGGTGGGTGAGTGAAGGAGCGAGGTGGATATATAGACGAGGGCAAGCCAGGCAGGTCGGCAGCAAGGCCAGCGAGAGCGGGCAACGAACGGGTGGGCGAGAAAGCGAGCGGGCGAGAAGACGAGCTAGCGAAAAGACGGGCTAGCGAAAAGACGGGTGGGCGAGAAGACGGGCTGGCGGGAAGACGGGCTGGCTGGCGGGCGGGCGAGACGGGCTGGCGGGCGGGCGAGATGGGCTGGCGAGCGTATGCACGCGTGCACAAGTGGGCGAGCGTCGCACTCACCTGTAAGTTGTCCGTGTTCATCGCGAAGCACCCGTTCACGGACCTCAGGCTACTGGGAGCGGATCGGCGGGCCCCGTAATCTCGCTCATTCGAGAGCGAGTTCGTACACTATGTATGTGGGCATCGCGACGAGCGTGGTGTGCCTGGCGACTGGGGCACCTTGAACGCACTGCCATGCGCGAGGACGAGAACGTGCGCGTGGCCTTACTCGAGCGTCAGGTCGGAGGTCGAGCTGGAGATGCCGCTGGGGGGTATGACGGAACCATTCCCGCCGAGGTCCAAGAAGGTCGGGGTAGTCGGCGCGGGGACGAGCACGTCTTAAACGATGGGGATGGGACTTGGATCTTGAAGCTTGGGCATGCGCGGACTCGGATGGAGGAGAATACTCACCGTCACTGTCAGTGTCACCAATAAGAAGGACCTATACTTACTTTTGTGGCCCACCTCCCCCAGCTCCGTGCTCCCCTCACTTTTCCGTCGCTTTTTGCGTGAGCTTTGACGCTACCGCGCAGTGTTGACGCTGAGCGCTGAACGTTGAAGTGGAGGAGGCGTCGAGGTGGGGCTGCGACTCGAGAGAGAAGTGCTAAGCGCCTCAGCCACGACACGTCACGCGCGCTCGCCGGACTTCCTCGAGTTCGCCTTGCGACTCACTGTCCGTCCTCCCTGCTGATTCACCATCGCTTGTCCACCGCCGACCTCCAGTACACACAGGCGAGCTCGTCTGCAAGAGACAGCACGTGTCAGTCGGACCACTGCGCGGCCGGAGATCGCGCTGTACGCGACCGCAACGAGCCCCAGCGACGCGCCAAGAGCATCGCTGGGAGGCTTGAGCCTTCCGAAGGATTTGCATGCAGGGAGGACAGGGGGTTGTGGCCAGCAGGGTGCGACATTCAGGTGAGTGCACCGCGTTTCACCTCGACCCTGTAGCCAACCGCGGCAAGCAAATGCTCAGCAAGGACGACCGAAGACGAACACGACGGAGACGAACACGACGGAGACGGCCCCAGTACGTGCGTCTTACAACGTTACTATCATCATTCTCATTGACACTTCTTGTTTGCCTCGAAAAATCCTACTTCCTGCGATGCCTACTCTCGAATGGCTTGCCGCACCATTGCCCAGACCGGTTCGCTCGGTTCCAGCGCCACGCGTGGCGTGTCCTCTTCTACCAGCGAGCTCAACCACTCGCCCGTCGACATTCTCGTCTGGCGCGCGCTCTCTGTGGCGAACGGGGGGAAGCCGCTCCTCCCTCGCCTGCGCCGCACGGTCTAGTACGTCAACTCGGTGTTCGATATCGACCTGCTGCTCCTCATCCCGCGGGCGCTGCGCCACCTCGACATGCAGCACTAGGACGAGGTGTACGGCCCGAAGTACGAGATGGCGACGAAGACAAGGTGTGAGCACTACATGCTCGGACGGATCCAGGAGGCCGCACCGGACCTGGCCAGGATCTACATATGCATGCCGAGGTTCGAGTCGCTGGTCGTCCTCTCGTGGTGCCGCAGCCTCGCCCATTTGACGCTCAAGACTCGCCGTGAGTTTGTTCTTCCAGGTGGTGACTACAAGGCCCTGTTCCTCGCCCTGCAGTCCATCGACGTCTGTGCGCCTATCGACTCCGTCAAGGCTCTGCTGACCTCTGCGCTGTCCCAAACCCCGGCACGTCTCTCAGGCCACACAACTCATGCACCTTGGATGGACGACCTCAAAGAGTGTCTCATGACCTTCGTCAACACCTTCGGAGATATACTCGGAGGGCGTGGAATTGACGATATGTCCGCAGACCTCCCGTGAACAGTGCTTCAAGGTCGCCCTGTCCTTCGCTGCTGCTGTACTGTCTGTGCCGAACGAGCACGAGCGCGGCGAGAACGATCCCGGTGCGCGCGTGCGCCAGCGACAGAAAGCCGTTAACATATTGAACCCAACAGGTATCCGCCTGGCGAGCCTCAACGTACCGCGCGGCGCGCACGGACCCGTCAGCATCGAAGAGCCGGCCGTGTATGGGTACATATCACGAACTGATGCACACTAATACGACGAGGGTCAGTTCACTGCACACGACGTACCCAAGCCCGGTGCGACCCAGCTCAATGAGCAGACCAGCGGGAAGCAACAGCCTGGGCCCACCGGCTCGAGCAACAGCCTGGCATGCCCTCAGCGGGCCGACGTGCATAGACCTGTAAAGGACGAGCGTCCCGCACCCCAGCTCGAGAAGAAGCCAGGCCGCCGAGTACGAACACTATGAGTGGGAGTGAGTCCGCCATGCACACTCAATGGGCAGATGGTAGCTCGCACAAGCGTACGATACATATGGATCAGCAAGCACTATTTTGTACAGTAGTAGCACTCAATAGAATCCGATTGAATTGATTTGTATGTCCTGGCTGAAATGGCTGACGAGCTGGGTTGTCTGACATGCTGTCTGAGCGGTCTGAGAATTCTGTCTGACGAGGTAGCATCAAAAGAAATCGAGGTCTTGAGGACTGACTGTCTGAGACAATCTGAAGCTGTCTGAAGCCTTCTGAAGCCTTCTGAAGTCCCTGAGACTGCCGTCAGACAGATTGCGCAAGTTCCTGATGAAGAGAAGTTGGCCGCCTACGGATACGGATCACGAACCGACGCGCACCGGTACGACGCGCACCGGTACGACGCGGGCCCGGTACGACGCGGTCCCGGTACGACACAGCTCAACGAGCAACACTGTGACAAACAACAGTCCACCAGGCATCCGGCGCAGCCTGGCATGCCCCAGCTCCATGCGCATAGGCCCGTGAAGGATGAGCGTGCCGCACCGCACCGCAGCCCGAGAAGCAGCTTGGCCAACGAGTACGAACACAACGAGCGGGAGCGATTCCAGGTACATTCACCAGGCAGATGGTAGCCCGTACAAGCGTACGATACATCATAATTAGCAAGCACTATTTTGTACAGTAGTAGCAATCAATAGAATATGATTGACTCAATTTCTATGTTTTGGCTGATCTGCCTGACGAGCTGGGTAGTCTGACAAGCTGTCTGAACACTCTGAAAATCCTGTCTGACGAGTCAGCATCGAAAAAAATTGAGGTCATGAGGGCTGAAAATCTGAAGCAATCTGGGGCAATCTGAAGGCTTCTGAAGGCTTCTGAACCCCCTGACAGGGCCGTCAGACAGATTGCATGTTTTCCTGATGTTCGATGCTGGTGGGTCCGTGCGCGGTATGTTGAGGCTCGTCAGGTGTATATCTGTTGGGTTTGTGCCAGCGGGCTTGTGTCGTCAGCTGGTCGCGCACCGTCAGGATTCACATGGATTCACACTTCATCTTCATCGACATCTCGTACTTCGGGCCGTACACCTCGTCCCAGTGCTGCACGTCGCAGTGGCGCAGCGTCCGCGAGTGAGGAACGTCCGTATCAACCATCTGTCGGGCTCGCATGCACCAGGCTTGATGAGCTCGCACTCGCTCGTGGGTCATTGCTCGGCGGACTTGCGCAGAGCGGCACTGGGCGGGCTGGCACTCGCTCGGCTCAGGCTCATCAGATTGGCATAGATAGAGCGGGCGAGCCATGCTTCTCACCATGTTCGTGCTCGAAGGATATATCTTTCTCGGGCTTGCGCATGACACCTAAGGCCGAGCACGGCTATTCCAGGCTCAACCCGGACCCATACCCGCCCCGGTACAGACCCGCCACAGCGGGTACGGGTGCTATGCGGGTCAACGGGTCTGCGGGTTATGCACGGGTTTGTACGGGCAAGCGGGACGATGGGTGAGCGACACGGCAGGTAAGTAGGGCAGCGAGAGGGACACAAACGAGAGGAACGGCAGGTAGAGCGAGGCAGTGGGCACAGGACCGGCAGGCGAGCAGGACGGCAGGCGAAGGGAGCGACAGCGGGTTCGACAACAGGCGAGGAGAGCGGCGGGCGCGTGAAGCGGCAGGCGAGTGGAATAGCGGGTGAGCGAGACGGAAAGCGAGCGGGTGTGCGACGAGCTGGTCTTGTCGTACCTGTACGTGTTGTATCCGTATGCGCTTGTGCTCGTTGGGCAAACGTGCGCCGGGGTTGTCTCCGTTGTGTTCGACTTCATCCACTCGTACTTGGTGGGCTCGGAGTCGAGGTGGAACGCGGCGTACTCACCCGACTCGCTGGCCCTGCTGGCCACATTCCTCCCTGCATGTCAGCCCTTCGCGAGCCTCCAGCGACGCTCTTGGCGCGTTGCTGGGGCTCGTTGCAGTCGCGTACAGCGCGGTCTTCAGCCGTGCAGTGGTCCGTTTGACACGTGCTGTCTCTTGCGGACGGGCCCGCCTGCCAGTATCTCTTGGAGGTCGGCGGCGGGCTAGCGAGGGCGAAGCAGGCAGGGAGGATGGGACGACTGGCAGTGGCTAGTGAAGGCGGACTCTGAGACTCGAACTGGAAGTCCGGCGAGGCGTGCGTGACGTGTCGTGGCTGAGGCGCTTAGCACTTCTCGTGAGTCGCCTCCTCCTTGCCTCCTCCACGACTCAACGTTCAACTTTGACACTAGCGTCGGTACTACGGTAGCGTCCAAGCACACGCAAATCGCGATGGAGACGCGTGTATAACACGGAGCTGGAGGAGGTAGGCCACGGAAGATAGTATAGGTGAGTGCGACGCCCGCCCCTTGCGTATTCCTGCTTGCTCGTTCGCCCGCCTGCTCGCCAGCCCGCCCTAGGCCTCTTGCTAGCTCACTAGTCTGCCTACTCGCTCGCACACTCACCCACCCGCTCATCCGCACGCTCGTCTGCCCACTCTCGTTCTCTCGTTCTCTCGCTAGCCCGCCCGCTCACCCTCGCCGCCTTGTTGGTTCGCCCGCTCGCCCGTTCTCATCTGCACTCCTCTTGTTTCCTCCGCTCTCCCGCCCACTCACTCGCCCGCTATCTCGCTCAGCCGCCGTTCCGCTGACCCATTGTCTGACTTTCCCGCCGTCCCGCCCTCGCGCTCGCCCGTTATCCCTCGCGCTCGCCCGTCATCCCTCCCGCCTGCCGTCCGCTCACCCTCTCGTTCGTCGACCTTCTCGTTTATCGATCTTCTCGCCCCCTCATCTGTTAACCCGCTCGTCTATTGACCGGTTTTGACCGTCTCATTGGTCGACCCTCTCGTCCTGCTCGTCCGCGCAGACCCGTGCGGGATCCCCCATACTGTCTCTCTTCTGTTGAGTGACGCTGAGCCTTCTCCTCCCATCCACATATGCCCAAGATCCCCGTTTTGTCCCCGTTTCCCGATACGTCCACCTTTCAAACTACCCCGGCCCTCGCGAACCTCAGAAATGCTTCCGTCACAACCTACGTACAGTCTCATCCCCAAGCGTGCACGGCAAAGGTGCTGCGTACGAACACGGGCGACGAACGCACTGTGGACGCGGCCACAGTGACGAGCAGAGGGCGGACACGGGCGGGAGGCGTGTGGATGGTGTGCGGACGGCGAGTGGATGGCGGGGAAAGGCAAGCGGATGGCGAGGACGGGCGAGGGCGAGCGCAGACGGGTGAGTGCAGAGACCTACGAGTGAGCGAGCTGACTGCAGGTACAGGACACGGCGACGTGAAGCACAATGTGCACGCCGACCGCGAGCGCGCCGGGCGCAGCGTGCAAACACGGCCGACGTCCGGACAGCATGTACACAAGCGAACGGGTAGGTGGGCACGCAGGTGGGCACAAGGCACAACGACGTCCAGCACGATGCGTACGGTAACCGTGAGCATATCAGCCCTGAGTGCAGGCTCGGCCGACGAACGGGTGGTGAGAGGGTCGTATCTGCTTCCCTATCTACTTATATATGTGAGTAGCTAATGATCTGATATAATGGTGTTAGATGGGCTCGGATGTAGTGCTACTGTCGAGGGCGTGAGTGATGTACACCGATGAATGAGTGCCGGCGCGACCGTATCAGTACTGTACAAGCTATGCTATAACTTACGAGTCTAAGAGTAGAGCTGTTGAAATCCGACATTTCCCATTATTGTTCACCGTGGTTTACGAGGTTCGCCTACATTGTTCCGAACATTCAATACAGATATGCACGACAATTGTAGTCAGATTTTGTTCAATAGAGAATACTTCACCGATCTGACAACTGTTTGTCTCTGAAAGCAACTGGTAAGTCTGAGTGAACTGAGCTTCTGAGACGAGGCTGTCAGCTGGTCAGATGCTCAGGAATTGCCCAATTTGCTGATGCGATATCCCTTTCCACGATGATTCAGAGTGCGCGCTGACCTGCAATTCGATAGTCCTCAATACAAGCGAATGGCAGCATTCAAGGGCGATGTGGTATTCCAGGCCCCGAGACGTCATCTGCTCAAGAACGCATCGCCGACTCAGAACGCATGGGCCTTCCGTACGCAGCCAACTCACTGTGCTCTTTTACCATAAGCCTGACTGGCTCGACATAGGCTTCATGAGGAATGACGGGCCTTACATCGGCACCTACCACACGGCTGATATCCCCGAGTTCTTCACCGACATTGACTACATAGGGATGGACGCATTGAGTGGGTCCACAAGTATACCAACAGCGGCGGCTTACTGATCACCCGTATTTTTACAGTCTACTTCGCCCACTACCTCAACCCGAACGCGCCTAGCGATGTGGCAGCCAACGTCAGCTATCTGTCAAACATCACATGGCCGTTGTGGAACTCCTCCCTGGACGCGCCTCCGCTGCTGACTTTCGTGGACCCCGTGCCGTCGGTCCAATTCACCGCGGATACCTACCGTCTGAACGCAACGGATCTGTTAACGGCGCTTTTCTTGCAGTCGTCATGAGACGTTCAACTGGGGATACTGATTGCTCACCTGACTACTTCGTATAGGCTTTTATATATCGTCCCACTCTGTTGTCGCTCTCTTCGCAATGCTAACATATGGTTCATCGGCAGTTAAGAACGATGCCTGCCAAGCTCACATAAGGGGATAAAGTCAGCGGATGTTCCTGAGCCTAGTGGCTGCGATGTGCCCATGTAGACTGACACTGGACTGACATGTTGTGGGAATACACAGGTTTCGTCAGTTCGCATTACGCAATTCTCGTCAGATTGAGACGGCCGTCTCAGGCTCTGGATCCACAAGGCGAAACATAGACGCACTGAGTTCCCGAGACCACGGACAAACCACGGAGTGCGTAAACTACTTAGTACTGTTCAAACGTTCATGTTGACAGTGATGCCATACGACATAGCGGCGACTTGGCACGTCCGACTTCCGCCGCGATGGTACTACTTACAGGCAGTCAGTACGTATACTACTCTTCAATAGTCAGTGCTTACTATGACAGTAAGTATAGGCTCGACACAAACCCCACACGGCTAGCGCCGCATGAAGGGTCTTGAGCGAGACTAACTGACAATACCCTGGTCTCCATGTGACAAGACGCTCGCCGGCTTGTATGGTCTGCAACGGAGACTACCTGGTCTCAGGTCTGGGCGCCACATCTGCGCGGGGAAGGCCAAGGGAAGGCCATTTCCGACGGACTCGGACTTAGTAGCTTGCTTAGTCATGCCCTCAATATTCGACGTCTATTCCGCCTTGAATCCGCCGCCACCATATGTAATGGAGGTCGTGAACGTGCGGAATGCCCTGCAGATCTCTTGGAATGGGTGAAACTCACCACGGCCATCGGAAGTGTGTGCGTATAAAAGGGGGACTGGACGATGCGGCGGTACTGTTAACAAGATCACCAAGATGCCGTCTCCTAAAGTTTGGTTCAGTGAGTAGTACCCCTCGACACGCTTTTGCACACAGTGTTCATAATTTGTCGCAGTTACTGGATCCTCCAGCGGCTTTGGTCGGAACATGACCGAACTAGTGCTGGAGAAGGGCGATATCGCCGTCGCCACCCTCAGAAAGCCAGAGGTCATCGCTGACCTCGCGGCCAAGTACAGCTCCGACCAGTTGCTCGTCATCAAGCTCGACGTCTCGAAGCCGCAAGAGGTCACAGCCGCGTTTGCTGAAGCCGTGCAGAAGTACGGGCGTATCGACGTGGTGTTCAACAACGCCGGGTACGGCATCCTCGCCGAGGTGGAGGGAACACCGGATGAGCAAGCGCGTGCGATGTTCGACGTGAACTTCTTCGGGGCCGCGAACGTCAGCAGGGAGGCCGTGCGTATCTTCCGCGACGTCAACAAGCCACAGGGCGGCCGACTGCTGCAGATGAGCTCGGTCGCCGTCTACGCCAGCTCCGCAGCCATGGGCTACTACTGTGCGAGCAAACGCGGTGAGTATTGAACCAGGGTGATCCCATGCCGTAAACTGACGATCCTACGCGATCAGCATTCGAGGGTTTGAGCGAAGGACTTGCTGCCGAGCTGGACCCGGACTGGAACATAAAGGCAAGCCCGAATGTAAATCGTCGGCATCGGACGCCCAGTTGATATGTCGTTGCAGATCACTATTATCGAGTCCGGGGGTTTCAGCACGTCGGGATTGCGGAGCATCTTCCGCGTGGACCCTCACCCTGCCTATACAAAGCCGACATTGACACCGGCCATCGTCAGGAAGTACCTGGCTAGTGATACCTTCCCTCCGGGGACCCCTTCAGCTGCGGGAGCAGTAGACGTGATCTACAAGATCGCTGCGCTGGAGAACCCCCCATTGAATTTTCCACTGGGGAAAGATGCTGTGGGAACGGCAAAGAAGAAGACGGGCGAACTGCTCGCGAATGCGGAACAGTTCGCGTCGTGGTCGGAGGACTTGCCTGTGGCTGCGTGAGGTCAGCAGAATTCGTCTGCTATACGAATAGAGCATGTATGAATGATCTCACGCATAACTCGGAGAGCTCATGCCAGCAGTGGGCATAGTGAATGATTATGTACCAGTAGCGTACTCTGAGCAGTGACGGCCCGGGTCATAGTACAATGGATCTCGCATTGCCACGCATACGGTTGAGAGTACATCAGCATGAGAACTCAAGAGTTGGACAAACAGCCCTGATAAGATACTTGTACATCAAGACAACGCATTCAGAGTCGCATGTTCACCCGTCGACCTACGAACTCTATTCAGATTTCCCGAGCTTGAAGCACACAGAGCTCAAACTGACAACCTACCTGTGACTTCTTGCCAAGAGCACGTTTTCGCATTCCAAATGGATCGTCGTTGTCCACCTTCTCCTCAATGCGGTCCATGTCGTCAGCTCCCCTGGTGCGTTTCTCGTCCTGACGCGATTCTGCAGATTCGTTTTGCCCCGACTGCGAATTACTGGCATCGCGTGGAAGCTTGAACGGCAGCGCACTGTCGTTCTCCGGCCAAGACGGATCCGCAAGTGCCTTGTCGAAGACTGCCAATACGCTCTCGTAAGTGAGAGAAATTGTGGCTGACCCTCGGTCGCCACGCGTCGGGACGTTGTCGAGGCATAAGTCTTTGAAGTCGTAGATGAGAGTTGTCAGTGGCTTGTTATCCTTCACCTCCCATTCCATCGATTCTGTGAGGAAATACTTCTTCTTCTGTGCGCTGTTCTTGTCGTCCTGCGCATTGAAAATCTCTAGGTAGATAACGTGACTCGAATGGTTTGTGTGGTTTGTATGTCGCAGAACAATCCACAATAAGAGCCAGAAGAAGGACTCAAGGTCGTGGTGGACGTCATGGACAAGATACGTCTCTAGTATCTCGATGGCCATGAAGTCAAGCGTGCCCTACAAAGACAATCAGTCCGTGCACCCCGTACTCGAGATATTCGATACCCACTATTCTCTCCCTCAACTTCATCTTCACTTGCAACTTAGCCTGGTCAAACTCGTTATCCTGTCCTATATTGTCCTTTGCTCCAGGGCCAAAAACGGGGGTGTGCGTTTCAGGAGGCACGGGACGATGAGGGTCAGGCGGATTTTCGTTGTATGCATTGACGAATTCCTTCCAACGTGCCTCGTTGACCGGCCAGCCCGCGTGTCGTAGCGCCGCCTTCCAATCAAAGGCGTAATCGAGATCGAGCAGAAAGCCGACGAAGGAACACATTCCGTCGTCAACAATCATCACATTTCCTTCGCTGATATCACGATGGATCATGCCTGCCCGATATGCCTGCCGATGCCCTGGTCCTGAATGAGCAACATCGACCATCCGCGCAAAGCGGAACAAACGTACCGTGGATAGCGTCTCGAAGGGCTCTGACGAGTTCCTTCGTCGACCTGAAGTCCGACAAGGGGCGGCCGACAGTCCTCATCACCAGTCGCATATGGCTCCGTTCATTGTAGGTCGCTTCCTCAGCACTCATCAGCCAGCCACAGACTGTGCGATGGTAGGCCTCGTACGCAGGCGGTCGATCGGCACTGCTGGCAAGTAAATCCAGGTCTGCGTCACTTACCTCGAAAGTCGACGATCTGGAGCTGCGCAGACTTGACAGGACCTTAGCTGCTTCACGTGCGCCGAGGTCTTCGCCATATGCTACGTCCGGAAGTCCGTATAATTCTGTGACGCCTATGTCGAGCGAGGCGGCAACCACCATCTCCTCCAACTTTTCCGTGAGTATGGGACATCCTGCGTCGTCCAGCTGAAACCCGTCAGGTAGCAAGGGTTTTCCCGGACCAGGCTCGTCGTTGCAGTGCATAAATACGTGGTCTTCGACCATCTCCCACCACGGCCGGTTGCGGTACGCTTCACGAAGGTGGTTGTACAGCACATCTTCACGGTCGTGAGCGAGTTGCCTCCATGCCTCCTTGATTGCGCAGAACTGCCACGTCCCTTCCTCGAGTGCGTCCCAGACTGTCGTCGATCGCGAGAATAGCCGCGGATTCAGGTCACGAAGTCGGTAGAGTAGATACCTCACCGCCCCAAGCTCCGAGCCATCCTCGTTGTATTGATCGCCGTCATCCATCGGCACGCTTGCTTCTCGTCCTCCGTGAGACGGCTCCCTGCTCTTGTGCTCCTCGTCGCCAGCTTGATGTCCTCTTCAGTAGCTCGTTGAAGCGACGGATCCGCGCCAGGACCATAGCGGCGAGGGTTCCCCACTAGCCGCCGACACGCGCTCGATGATGCGAACCGCCAGATCAGTTCATGAATAGGCCAGGGATGCTTTTGATGTCGAACGATCGGGATGCGACTCCCGCTGCATGATCGAACCGGTAGATCGAGCCATGGTGTCGTAAATGCCGACGACGTACACAAAGAGCATCCCGTGGGTCAGCATGATGTTCCTTGCGCTCTTTGCGACTTGTATGAGCCCGCTCGTCGCTGAATTATAGTTTTGTGGGCCATAGTCGCCAAATGGGTCTTTGTGTTTTTCTTGCTCGATTTCAAAAACCATTGATATGTCTCGCCACGTATGCCCCCACTTTTCGTCGCCCTCGCCCGGGAAGACATGAGGATATCTGGCATGGTATAGTGTTGTTCTGTTTCCCACCCCGGGAACGGGTGTCTTACGCTCGCGTCGCATCTGCTGCTATCGGCGAAATGCGGCTTGCGCTCGGGCTCAAAATCGCCAACAATGCTCTCGAGTGCTTCGATCTAACCAAGGAGTCAGGCACAGATCTCCAATTCAGTCAGGCAGCTAAACATACCAGCTTTGAGCACCTTTCCGTCTCCGGTTCCGAAAAAGGGACGTCTGCAAAGACAGCAGCCGGGTCTGACCACGGTCGACAGCCAACCAATTGACCGTCAAACGGAACATAGACGTCAAAGAAGTCCTTCAAACTCTGGTCGAAGAGACTCATGTTGCTGTCCATCTCGGCTGCCCAAGACTCCTTGCTCACTTCGCTTGACTGGCGTGTTCGCTCCGTGTGGGTGGTCGCACGTTGGGCTGCCAGTGGCGCCACCTGGTACACATTGTCCCGTACATCTCCAATGCAAGCGATGAGGTGGAAGAGCTAGATATTGGGCTGGATTCTGAGGTTCGAAATCTAGAGACAAGGATGACAGTGCACAGAAACGAGATGAAGTTGAACGCTACAGTGAACGTTGACGTTGAGAATGCCACTGGCAGACTCTGAGGCGCTGTCACCTGTGGCTGCGACCAAGCCACAGACGCGTGCGCACGCGGTCACGTGGAAGTACCGTAATTCCAAGTTCCAGATCTATCATCTGTAGACAAGCAGAATCCAGATATCGATTCCACTGTATACAGAACATGCGATACTTATAGTACAGATATATATAAGAGCGCGCTCAGACTAGATAGGAGACATTTCAGATTTACCGGCGCGAGCGAACGACCTTTCGAGGCTACTACCTGCTCATCTTCGTGCTACAAGCCCGTTTCGCCGGCAATGGATCCCGTCTCTGATTCGGAGGTGTCGCAGTCCCGCGGAAGCTTGAATGGCGGTGCGTGGTCATTCTCCGGCCAAGACGAACTGGCTAGAGCGCGGCCGAACAGCGCCAATACGCGCTTGTACGTCAGGGGAGTCACAGTAGCTGCCAGGCGGCTCGCAATCCACAGGTATACTGCGGAGGCACAATCTTTCGAAATCGCGAACGAGGGTGGTCAGTGGATCGTTGTTGTTGACCTCAAATCGCATCGGTCTCTTGAGGAACATCACTTCATGGTCTTGCTATCCAGTGCTTCGAAAATGCGAACAGGTCCTATAAGGTGGATAGCTGCCGTGATTTGTGTGCCGTAAGACGGCGCAGTCACGACAAGAGCTATAGAAAGGACTCTAGGTCTTACTCAACATCGTAAGCGACGTACCTGTCAATGATCTTCATCGCTATGAAGCTCGATGAGTCCTGACAATCGAGCACGATTCAGTGTACTGGACTCGATGTTCTCTGGCTCACCTTGACTCCTTTGTGCTCCTCGACATTCGCTTCCAGTTCGCCTCGTCTTCAGCTTGTCTAGATTTCTTGATGCTGCCTTCCAGTTGAAAGCGTAGTCGAAGTCGAGCATAGAGTCGGAAGAGACGGGTCCACCCATCAAAAGCCGTCACATTTTCGGGGCTGGTGTTTCGGTCGATTGCATCTGGCTTGTGCGCTTGTATACAATGATTCTGAATGAAAAACATCATCGGTAAGTATTGGACGGAGAAACGAATCCCGCTTACTGTGCCCCGAAGGGCAGACATGAACTCCTTCGTCGACTTATAGTCGCCGGTCGGGCATGTGTTTCCTGTCTTGCATTAATTGCTGTACTCTCGAGGAAGGAAGAAGAGATTACGCACAGAGCTGGTTTGTTCGGATGGTCTGTGGCAGAGCCAGTGTCGCTCGATGATAGTTGAGTCGTAACTTCGCAAGACCCTGGGTCCATAGGGTAGCTGTGGCTTGTCGGTGCATACTGAACACTAGCCTGAGATGTAATTCCCGTAAGTCAACATGCTAGAAATCTTTACAGAGCTCGAGAATCGCGCGTGGATGTGGTTGAACGGGGTTCGACGCTACGTTAGGATGAAGCTGGGACGAAGCACCGCTGGCAGCCACAGACGCGGCGGCGCAGCCCGCGCGCCAACGCAAAATCACGCGCTGGCCTGCGCCCGTTCTTTCTGAAACTCAGACTTTCTGACCACGCCCCGACAACGCCCCGACCACGACTTGACGCTCAGCGCTCAGTTCTCTACCCTCGTCTTGAGGAGCCTGCTTACCTGCTGTTCGCTGTCCGGATTATCGTGGTCCAAGTTATGCAGCTTCTCGGCCTCATGTGATATCAGATGTACATATCTATTTGCCTGGTATGCTTCACCTTCAGCTCGATCAAGATGTCTGAAACTCAGTTTGCGGAGGCATACACGTTGCTCCACGTAACCGCCTAGGCGCAGTCGTATCTAGGGCTTGCCACTGAATATGATTTGCGGCTGCACCGTCTCTTTCTTCTCCACCACCACCTAGGCTGATTATCCGGGTGGGCTCTGTAGAGCCGGCAGACATGACCAAGATGCTGTCGAAGGTCGCGCTCGAGCGCATACCATCGCTCACGTTCTACAAAGACGCATTGACGCTGTCAAAGAGAGGCAGCTCGATACCACAGCTCACGTGCCTTGGAAAGGCGTGTAGATTGTATGAGCCCGACGTTGTGCGCTGCGCGAATGCTGGTGGGCATGGGACGGACGTGGACTGGAAGGTGAGCACACGGTTGATCTACTCGAGTACTCCGGGCCCGTGGTCGGGCGTGAAGCTGATGCGTGATCTGTATCAGTGCGAAGCAGACCTCCCGGAGGCACTGCGATTCGGGAGAGTCGAGGTATCGTGTGAGGGATGGAGTGGCCCCGGGGATCCGTATGTCGTGAAAGGTGCGACGTTGACTTCCTAACATAACTGGAATACGGCGCGCTGAGCACAGTGTCCCTCGCACTAGGGTCCTGCGGGCTTGAATATCGCTTGGTTCAAATTCCGGATGCCCTGCGTCGACCGGAGGAACACCACCGCCACCACTCGCGAATCCTCAACTGGATTGGAGGTGCGCATCCCTTCGTCAGCTTGTTCACGTTATCTCACAGGACGGCCCACAGCTGCACGCGACAATCCGTCTGCTGCAGTTTTCACAATCGTGTGGACAGCGTGTCTTCTGTTCATCCTGTACAGCTTCATCAAGTCTTGCTTCGGAGCCGTACAGGTAGCACGCAACCCTCTGGCTCACGACCTCGTCCTCCGGACAGTGCACCAGGGTGGTTCGGCAGCAACGGAGGACACTCTCCGGGCCCAAATGATCCGCCGCCGCCGTACTCGAAGCACCCCGGGTCAACACCTGGTGTCAATCCCGCCACAGGGGGCGGCCTCAATCCAGGCTTCTGGACGGGCGCCGCACTCGGTGGGTTGGGCACGTACCTTCTCAATCGCGGCCAGCGAGAACGAGAGCGAGAACGTACCTACGCGCGGCCGGCCGCGTATGACTGGGAGCACGATCAACTGTTCCGATCGTCGCCGTCGGCTGCGCCTGGGACGTCGCAGTGGGGGTCTGGTGGTGCCTTTGGACGACGTGCGGCATTCGGGTCGGATGATCGTGGCGAGGGCTCGTCAAACTTGGGCCGATGAGGCGGAGCACGGGTTTGGGGGGTTCAAGTGTGAGATGATGCAGAGGCAGCTACCACCGGTGTTCAGAGTACGTCTATGTGTATCATTTGTGTATTGTATATGTATATCGCACCGGTCGCAAATACTAGAAGTATACGTTGATCTGCGCGCATTGGCAGCCTGAGGACGGTTTCGTTTCATTTAGGCTGAGACTTCTTGACTCCTTGAATCGCTCCCATACATCGATGCGTGGTGCCAGTGTGTAGAGAATGGGAACCTGCCCGGATTTGTCACATAATATTAGCCTGAAGGCCTGACTCTTCCGGTCGATGATACGTTCCACGTCCAGTGGCCAGCGGGAACGAGCCAGGGTGCTCAAGCGCTCAATGCGCGTAGCACGTGCCGAAACGCGCTGCGGGAAATGAGTAACGCGCGCGCTTGCGGGTGTCCCGCTCTCCATTCCGCTCACACACCAGGCACCCAGCCCTTCTGACTCGCCTTCAGCCTATGCGAGGGACACCGAGGGCAACACAACCATCATGAGCATCGGCACGCGGGTCAAGTGCGTATTCACCCAGTCGTACATTCTCACCCGTTGACCGGTATGCAAGGTGGCTTCGTAGGCAGGCGCGTCGTGGTGCGGGAAAGCTGGATGGCGGACAGCAGGAGTTCACGGTCAGTCCCCTGCATCAGACGAACTATCTCATACCGACAGCACCTTTGTGATCGACAGTTCCGGGTGGCTTTCTGCGGTTTGTTGATCGGATGTCTCCTGTGCTTCACGAACCTCTACTTCGGTTTGCAGACAGGATGGATTAGTATGTACGTACACACAACTAGCCCAGCTGCTGGGTCATACAACGTTACCAAATGCTATGCAGGATGTCTCTCCAGTCAGCGTTGATCGGATTCCTGGTCTCGAAGTTCTTCCCTACGCCTATGAGCCCACAGGAGAACGTCGTCCTGCAGACGATCGCCGTCGCGACTGGCACGGTACGCTTGCGCCCATTGTCCCTCGTGTTTCTCCTTAGTCTTTCACAGATGCCCCTAGCTGCAGGATTTGTTGGCATCCTCCCCGCACTGAGCCTCCTGGACGAGGAACGTGACGGTGTCCCTGCTCTGCATCTGTCTTGGCTAGACGCGGTCGGCTGGTCACTCGCAGTCGCTTTCTTTGGGTAAACAGCTCCCCGCATGTATGCAGCATCAATCTAACTGTTGCGCAGCGTATTTTTGTCTCCGCCAATTCGCAAGCAAGTTGTGAGTCCAGCCTCTCAGAGGGCGTATACGGCGTCTGCAACGACATTGACCTTTCCACTTGCCAGATCATCGAAGAACAGCTTGCATTCCCATCTGGGACGGCAACGGCGCAGCTGATTTCCGTCCTGCACCAAATACCACCTCCAGACACTACTCCGACTGCTAGACAGCGCCATGGGTATCGCGAACTAGACGCAGAGGAAGCTCAGGCATCCCAGATCCCGATACGCCGGGTATGCCCATGGAGGAAGAGCACCTGGTCGCGGATGCCGAGTGGAGGTCGTCGACGTTGCGCCTCAAGAGAGTTGGGGCGCTCTCATCTGGAGTTTGCTGCCTCTGGCGTGATGACCGTCAGTGTTGATGTCCACGCGATGAGCGCATAAACTGACGTTTCCTCTGTAGCTTGCCGCGTACTTTTTCCGGTCGTCTTTTCTATCCTCTGTTCGGGACGCACTTGCAAGTGAGTGGTTGTGGACGTTTACACCAGTCTGTCGTATATCGGGCAAGGTCAGTTTCACGGCAAACGCGATTGTAATCGTACGATGCTTAGACGCTGTATAGGTATCATTATGGGCTTCCCGACTACTCTCAGTATGAACCTCGTGAGTCTAGACTTGTCTCGACCATAGCTGCCGCTAGACATACGACAGGGTATGCTAGTTGGCTGGGCCATCCTCTCACCCGTGGCAAAGCACTCCGGTTGGGCCCAGGTCCGGTCGGCGACATGACGACTGGTTCGCGCGGCTGGATCCTTTGGGTGTCCCTCGCCATCATGTGCGCAGATAGTCTTATCTCGCTAGTGCCCGTCCTCGCCGAGGTGTTCTACAAGAAGTCTGGCGCGGCGCGATCGCCCTGCAGGACGGCGAACCCACGTTATGGACGACAAGGAGGTGGAGTCGCCGGACAGACTCGTGCCGACGCGTTGGGTTGCCTGGGGCCTCGGCGGCAGCGTCGTCTTCGGGACGATTCTCGTGTGGGTGGTGTTTGGAGACGAGGGCATCAAGCCATGGGCGACGTTCCTCGGCTTCGTGATGGGCGGCTTGCTCAGTGTTCTTGGGTGTGTGCTGCGTGATCATTTTGTCGAATGTCAGATAACCTGACGTCCGTCGGTCAGCGTTCGCGCCTTGGGGAGACGGACTTAAACCCTGTCAGCGGCCTCGGCAAGATCAGCCAGCTCTTCTTTGCGTGGATACAACCTGGCAACATCGTCGCAAACATTATTGCTGGAGGCGTCGCTGAGGCTGGCGCTCAACAGTGAGTGATCCCAGTGGGCCTACATTCCCTTGCTGAGTCAGTACGCACGCCAGAGCGGGCGACCTGATGCAAGACTTGAAGACGGGCCATCTCATACACGCGTCTCCTCGCGCGCAGTTCTTCGGTCAACTATTAGGCTCGCTGCTGTCCATCCTCGTGACGACCACCGCGTACACGCTCTACCAGCGCGCGTACGAAATTCCCGGGCCTTCCTTCCCTGCGCCCACAGCGTATGTCTGGCTAGGGCTCGCGCGCCTTCTGCGTACGTATCTCACTCGCCGTCCGATTTTCTTTATTGATGATCACGTAGGTGACGGCGAGCTGCCAGCGAAGAGCAAAGAGTTCATGGTCATCTTTGCGGCCATCTTCGGGGCCGTAGCTGCCGTCAAGGCATATGCGCAACGACAGGGCCTGCCGCACGCGAAATGGATCCCTTCCGGCGTCGCCTTCGCCATCGGTTTCCTGAACACGCCGTCCTTCTCCATCGCTCGTCTGATCGGAGGGATCGTCGAGCACGTATATTACACGCGCGTGGGCCGCGACAAGGGCGGGATCAAGTTGATTATCATCGCGAGCGGTTTCGTGCTCGGGGAGGGCGTGGTTAGCATCGTATCGCTGGTGCTGAGGACGTGGGGCATCGGCGTTGCGAGCTGTTGGGGATGCGGCCATGGTATGTGCGGAGGGTGTCCCGCTTGAGGTGTCGTAGGCGCTTTGTCTGTACTAGTAAGCAAGTGATAGAGGTGAAGGGGCTACGTAGACTGGATGACACGTCAATGCTATGTGTCTTCCTTGACTAGCACAGGCTAGGGGACAGATGGTGGACTGGGACAGTTTGCCAGTTGTTGCTGAGTTCTCGTTTCGTCTGTTTTACAATGGCTCCAACAACCTGGCTATTGTCGTCAAGGTGCTCTTCGCCTGATACTCTCTATTATATTTCGATTTCACCGTCACCATTCAATCTTATTCGGGACAAGATGAGGGCCGAACGAACTGTTACGCTAAGGCTGGCGTAACCTCAGCTCGGAACGCCCAAGATACCGGGGCGCGCAAGGCTACCACCTGAGCTGCAGCTGAATGTTTGCATGATAACAAGATGGTGATTCTCAGTGACGGAGTGGCCGTCCGAGTCTCATCAAGCCAGAGCCACACTGGAATCCCGGGAGTCGGGGGCCGGGATGTCGAGCCACAGCCACGTGATCGCGTGCACACGCGTCTGTGGCTGGCCGGTTCGCAGCCACAGCGCTTCATTTCAACCTTCGACCACGACCAGACCACGACCACGCGGCGAGTCTCGGCCACCTTCGCTCCTGCACAGCTGTTAACAATCGTCTGCAGTTATTGCCATATTGGTCGCACAAAGAACAAAGCAGCAGCCGCGTGTTTGTTTCAGCTCACTTCTGCGCACCCATTTCGGCCTTCTCGCAACGAGGTTCGACCACAGCCTGCCGAAAATTACCAAAGTTGGACACGTCGTTGTTCTGTGCCATCGGTAACCGCCTTCCGCGCGATCGGCTTCCATCACACTGACTAGTCTCGCTCCATATAAAGTGCAACCATGTCGCCCCCAATGTCCCCGTCCTCTTCATTCTCTTCCTCTGCGTCCTGGACGGAAGATCCAGCGGTCGTCCATCTCTTCCGATCTCCGCCTTCGCCCGGCATGCAGGGTACACCGAGCAAAAAGAAATCCATACTGGGGTCACGCAACACGAGAAACACTCCAATCAAGCCAAGTGAATAAGGACTCTTGGGCGCCGAAATCGACGGCAAGATCAGCCTCTTCGACAGGACTCTCCCAGAATTCTTCCAACGCTACGTCCCCTGCGAATCGCCTTTCCCCGGGACCGTCCATGGCGTGAAGCATCTGACATATTTGGAGATGTCCCTGCTCGTGGTAAAGAGGTTGCGAAATATCCGAAATTGGTACGCTTTGTCGACTTTCCGGTTCGCAGTATCTGACAGTCTCTATTATGTAGCTAGCAGGAATGAGGAAGCTCGTGCGGGACTTTCAGCCTCGACGCAAACCCAAGTTCGCCGACGGCAGTAGATGTCCTATTCTATTTCCGTTCAAGGCATGGGAGGACGAGCACAACTACACTATGCCGGACATCTTATGTCGTTTCCCGGACAACGGAGCAAGGCTCAAGTTGGGCGGGGCATGGAAAGACATCTCTATGGTGTTCGAGATCAAACCTACAAGCGGCGAAGATCCGATTGGCAAGTACGGCGTGAAACCTAGCAAAAGGGAGACGGGCACACTCACGCAGCTTGCGAAGAGCGCGCGGAACCTCCTGTTGACACACGGGATGCTCTTTGTGTTCGTCGTCGGAATCTACGGCGACATCGCTCGGATATACCGCGTTGACCATGCGGCGTGCGTCGTCTCACGATCATTCGACATCAAGGAGACGCCATGGCCTCTCCATGAACTGCTCTGGCGTTTCTGTCACTACCAAGCCCCGGAGAGAGGCGTAGCCGGCGCACCTCTCACCTTTATGCTTCTCGGCGCGGATCCGTCGGTTCAGCGAGCTACCGAAGGCGACGTCAAGCTTGCTGAAGAAATGTGCGCGAAAGTGGGTATAGAATCCCTCACGGAGACGGACAAGCAGGCGTGCCGATGGATCACAATACCGAGATACTCCGAGGATGGGACGGAGGCAGGGGCGACAAGGTACCTGATCTATCGCATCCGTTCTCTCAATCCGCGGCTCTTCTCGCGCGCGACCATCGTGTGGGATGCGCTTGAAGAGGGGACGTGGGAGCCTTGCGCAATCAAGGACGCGTGGAGACAACTTGCGCGCGATCGCGAGGACGTATTATACGATGAAATCCGTGGAGCGTTTCAATCGCGGTCATGGCGCGAGTTGTTCGAGGATTACGTCTTCATGCACCGTAACGATGGGCCTGAGGAGAAACCATCAATTCCGACCGGACCCTTTCAGGTAGACGACCAAGGTTGCCCTATGCTCCCACCAGAGATAGAAGAGATGCTAGTTGACGCGCAGCTTGACCCTACGGTTGCAGAGCTATACGGCCTGCCGGAGACCTCGTATAGCGATGACCTTGGGGCACGCGAGGCGAACCAATCCCTGCGTCCGGACTCGGGCGACATTGCCGGTGCCCGTGACGGTCTCAATCCTGTCGCAAACAGTACTGATCAACCACCCATGTACGGCCATCGCACCATTTGCGGTCAGTTGCGAGACCCGCAGAAGGCGGAATACGATGAACGGAGTCACATGCGGCTGATAATGAAGACGGTTGGTCGGCCTCTTTCCACTTTCAAGACGACGAGGGAGCTCATCCGGGCTTTCCGGGATGCTATCATTGGTACGTCTCCTCGAGTGCCGCATCGATTACCGTACTTACAATGTGTTTGCCCGGACAGGACATAGGCAGGCATACTTAGCTGGTGTCATTCATCGAGACGTCAGCGAAGGCAACGTGATGCTTTGCGATACATGGATCATCTTCTTCGCTGGCTTCCTCCTCGATTTCGACTACAGCTTTGACTGGAAGGCCGCGCTTAGGCATGCGGGGATGCCGGTCAACGAGGCAAACTGGAAGATGTTTGTAAAGCAGTACAACGAAAGTCTGGCTCAACCTGGGCGACCTGGACCGCCTGAACAGAAGATCCCCGTCCTAGGCCCCCATAATACGAACGCTTCACCGCACGCCCAGGCCGCTCGGGAGCAGTGGGAGGCGAGGATGAAAATGAAGGAGAGGACGGTACGTCTGAAGTCTTACATGTTCGTTCCAGTACTGATCGCCCTTGCAGGGCACGCTATACTTCATGGCCATTGAAATCCTGGAGACATTTCGCGCGCACGATGTTCGCCACGATCTGGAGTCGTTCTTCTGGCTCTTGCTGTGGATCGTTCTTCGATACACCGACAATACCGATTGTTACACCGCTTACCTCACGCTTTTCGATGCACAAACCGGAAGAAAGAGCGCGGCAGGCAAGAGACAGTTCCTCACGACCCCGACGGAATTCGAGGTCAAAGATAACGAGCCACTGACGACTCTCATCCACGACTTCAAGACTTATGCTCGACAACGTCCCGACGCGTGGCGACCGACGGTCAGCCACAGTTCCTCTCACTTACGAGAGCGTATTGGCAGTCTTCGACAAGGCGCTTGCGAATCCGTCTTGGCCGAAGAACGACGCTGCGCTACCGTTCAAACTTCCACGCAATGTCGACGATTCGCAGCGGGCAAGATGGCTCTGCAGGATCGCGTCAGGACAAGAAACGCTCGAGGTCGGACGTTGACGACATGGAACGCATTGAAGAGCAGCATGTGGACAACGACGATCCATTCGGAATGCATGAACCTGCTGCCAAGAGGCCGCAGATCGCCTGTCCGGGCCTCAGTCCTCTGCGATTCGAGCTCGGGGAAGCTGGACCGAGTCATTAGGTCGTGGGGTGGAATCGTGACTGCGAATGCCGTGACTTGGTGTACGAGTATTCTCTCAGGACTGTCCGTTGTACTATCGAATTCCGCTGTTGATATTTATTCGTGTACTCTCGAACGTCTGCTCTGCAATGTGATCTCCGTTATATTTAACATCGCGGCAGTTGCTCACGCTACTGTTGCCGCCGCATACGCCTATTTTGCTCTAGACAGACGTGGTTGGGTGGGTCGTATAAGTAAGGGCGTGCACACATCATCGGCCAGTGACTCCGGAAGGAACCCCACAAGTACAATTTCAACGTCGCAACAGGCCTCTGCTTCGTCAAACGTGAACAATACGACGTTCGGACGTTCACTACACTCAATGCGCATTTTTTACGGCGGCGCGTTCGCTAGTCCTGTGGGCCACACACTCGCACATCGGGGATACGTGAACTTCGCAGAGCATTATTCACCTCTATTGTACTTCCACTCTTTGACGTCTCTCGCGTAAGCAAACAAGTAGGTAAAATCAAGCAGTGCATCGTGATGCTTTTAGGTCGGAGCACAGAGCTCCGCGAACGACCCATACCCCTTACGACTGGTTGTCGGGACGGAGGGAGCGCACGACCTTGCCTGTCGGAGGTGTGTTCAGCCACCTCACGCTTTGTATGCAGGGTGAATGTCGACGTACCGGCTCTCCAGATCTCCTGGTCGTCGATCTCCTTGAGCTCCTTCGCGAGGTCCTGGCGGTACGTCGATCGGCTGTTGAACTCGAGGCTCCGGCGCGTCTCCGTGCCGTCGCGCACGCTCTGGTAGAGCTTCTCGAACAGCGGCGTGTTCGTCTCCTCGAAGACCTTCGCCCAGTCGAGCGCACCGCGGCGCGCGGTCGTCGAGCACGCGTTGTACATGTAGTCCATGCTGCGGAGAGTTCGTCAGGGGAGCGATGGGGGGCGAGAGGGCAAGACGTACCCGTGCTGGCCGATCAGCGGGTAGAGCGACTGAGTGGCCTCCTCGACGGTCTCGTTGAACGCCTCAGACGGCGTGTGGCCGTTAGCACGGAGCACCTTGTACTGCGCGCAGAAGAGACCTTGGATGGCCCCCATGAGCTACTCATCCGCGTCAGTAACTCCGACGAATGTCAGGGTGAAATGCACAACATACCACACCACGCTCGCCATACAGGTCAGAGTACACTTCCTTCTCGAAGGTCGTCTCGTACATGTAACCGGAGCCGACGGCCACACCGAGAGCGACCGCCTTCTCCTTAGCCTTGCCCGTGACGTCTTGCCACACGGCAACACTTGAGTTGATGCCACGGCCCTCCTTGAAGAGCGTGCGCACGGTGCGGCCGGAGCCTTTGGGCGCGACAAGGATGACGTCGACGTCCTTCGGGGCCACGACATGCGTGTCGTCCTTGTACACGACGGAGAAACCGTGCGAGAAGTAGAGCGTCTTGCCCTTGGTGATCAGCGGCGCGACCGTCGGCCATGTCTGCGACTGAGCCGCATCCGAGAGCAGGTTCATGACGATCGTTCCGCGCTTGATCGCCTCCTCGATCGGGAAGAGCGTCTGGCCGGGCACCCAGCCGTCCTCCTGCGCCTGCTTCCAGCTCTCGCCGCCCTCGCGAACACCGACGATGACGTTGAGGCCGTTGTCGCGCGCGTTGAGACCCTGGCCATGGCCCTGCGAACCGTAGCCAATGAGGGCGAGGGTGTCGTTCTTGAAGTAGTCCTGGAGCTTGGCGAGCGGCCAGTCGCTGCGCTCGTACACGACCTCATCGGTGCCCGCAAAGTTGAGGGTCTTCACGCCACGCGTACCCTAGAAACGGTTAACGTCAGTCTTCGCTCACAATCTGGTTGGTCAAATCCAAAGAATCCATTCTTCAGCGCGAGGCTTGCGCTCCAGTAACCAGAACACCCATTATCCAGGGCTCGGTACCTCCTTCACTACGGCTGGGACGAGTTACAACTTGCCCGTCATTGAGTTCGAAGAACGCCCTTCAAGAAAACGCTGTCATAATTCTGTCCTCGCACCTTCCACGTTTTAGGGTATGACGAAGGAGCGACTTCAGAGCCGAATTAGAACCACTGTTCCCGCTTGCCTCGATAGTGTCCGCACGGCCTTGACAAATTCCGTTTCACTTGGCAATTGAACCCATCATCTCAAGTCCAAGGGTCCCCCAGTCAATCTGTGTGACACGCAGAGCCAGGAGTGTTCGGACAGTGGTGGACGGTGACCGGTACTCTGACCACCACCTGCCACAAAACTACACCTGCACTAGCGGTGCACACAGCGCGCTGTTCCTCCGCGACACGCAACCCCAGACATCGCCAGCCATAAACGAAGTGTAATGGAAACTATGGATGGAGCCAAGATGAATTGAAAACTACCGTGACCGTAGACCTCTTCGACGTAGCAGCCGCCGACCTGGCGAGGATGGAATACGCCGCAGTCTGGGCTGGCTTGGCCACAACCTGCGCGGCGACGCGGGAGCACGGCGCGAGGCGGCGCGGACAGCAGAGCGGGCGACGAAGGAGGCCATGGTGGATGTGGGGAAAGCTGGGGATCGGTGAGTCGAGCACACTCAGTTTTGAGGCGAAGCGCTCGAGTCACACTTATGGGCGCTTCGCGCGCTCAGCTCACCGACAAAATGAAGACGCCGTTTTCGTTTATCCTCGTTGCGGCAGTTCTATTGGCAGCAGTGCTCCTCCAGAAACCCTTGCCCGAGGCGCAAAAACATGCATAATGTGTGCTACTTACATAGACGAGGCATGCGCAGATACACGAAGGACATGCGCCAACGAAACATTTATTCGCGGTCGGCAAAAAAACAAGGCTAGTGGACGCGAAGACTCCGAGATTGCCTTGAATACGTATCGTACGACCGTGTCCCAAGAATGCGATACAATTTGCTACTGGAAGGACGGGGAGTCCATACAGACAAGGTTACAAGAGCTTTGGAGCGGAATGATACAGCGGAGCTGACTGAAAGAACGACCGAAACGTACAGGTCCCAGAAACTCAGTCATCCTTTCCTCCCTTCGCGGGACCCTGCCCGAACAGCATCTCATCCACTTGTGCCTTCTTCCCTCTCAGCTGCAGAACCAAGCCCCACACAGGCGTCAAGAAGGGCACGAACATCGAAACGCGCGACTGGTACGCTGTGTACGCCTCGGGATACTTCGACAGCGAGATGCTCTCTGTGAAACGCGTCGACGAGACGAAGAGCGAGCACAGCACCAGCGCAGGCATAAGCGGCCAGAGGGGCGTCATCGACGTCGGCGTGAGCGACAGGTTAGGCGTCTCTGGCGCGAGCAGAGGGAAGAGCGTGATGATGACCTGCGCAGCGTCAGCAAGTACCCGGGGTGGGTGGGGGCATGGCTCTTACCCAGAATGTTTGCTCGCAAAAGAAGTTCGGGTGGCGGGACCACGCCCAGAGCCCACGCGTCACAAATCCCTCTTCGCATCCTGCGGTGTCCATTGTATGCGCGCAGCAGGCCACTCGTTCTTCTCCAGAACGCCGGTGTGCTTGTACGTCTGGAAGGAGTACTGCTGATTGTCAGCGACGAACTCCATAACGAGGTCGGCTACAGCGAGCGCGCCGAGCACGTAATCGGACGTGCTGAGGTGGGCCGGCTGCTGGAACGCAGCTATGTGCGCCGGGATGCCGAGCAGGAGAAGGATGATATTTTGGATGACGGCTTGAGTGGACAGAGGTCAGTGATGGTGTAGCTGTGGGCGACGTGAGGGCATACCGATGAAGACGAAGTTGAATATATGGAAGAGCCAATTGGGGATCTTGCCGCGCACGATTTGCCAGCGGTAGTCCTCATCATGACTGAGACGAGTCTGTCGTTAAGCGATGTTCTAATAGGCAGAGAGCAAGAAGACATACAGATTGAACAACCCCCTCCTCCAAGTGTTGTATGACAAACTATGATTGT
Source organism: Fomitopsis serialis (assembly GCF_022376445.1). Taxonomy (NCBI): domain Eukaryota; kingdom Fungi; phylum Basidiomycota; class Agaricomycetes; order Polyporales; family Fomitopsidaceae; genus Fomitopsis; species Fomitopsis serialis. Next base: position 406,269 of record NW_025954978.1, read on the forward strand.
CCACGTCAGCAATTGAGTTAGCAACGCGCAGCGTGTAGCAGCGTACCGACACGTCCAGAGGAACTAAGACAACACTTGTGAGACGTTGCTCCACGCGTGACGAGACTGGAGCCTACCGTCAAGCCCAGCATCAACAATGCCCGAGGGCTATACCTCTGTCCGACTAACGGATGCACAGTTTCCGGCGTGTAAGGCCAAAATAGAAGGGGAGGTTCTTGAGGCCATAGCGGCAGCAACGCGAAATACGCGGTGTAGATTGTCGGCAGGAAGGTCCACACCCTGTCGACTTGCGACACATTTCCTGTTATGACAGAGAGTACCCATGCAACCAGCGTGGTCCCCGTGCAGAACTTGAGAGGCCATGCGAACGAGGCTGGAATGCTCCCGCGGATGAGCGCTGCGTATGGTAACGGAGCCATGTTGGTCTACTGAGTATAACGTCCTTTGCCTCACAGTAGGTGGTAACGGATGTTCAGCAGAGAGATACAATACTGTCCGAGTCGTCGCGGTGGTCGTCAACTTTGTGGTGTGGTCGTCGTCGCGGATGAGCTCTGGCACTGGCAGTGCACATCGACCGACGACCGTCACTCGAGCTGAGATGTCCCCTACCCCGGATCACGTGTGGTGGTGTTGCTTATGTAACTACATGTGTTGGGCCCCCGACTCGACTCGACCGCTCTCCTGTAACTTGCTCTCCTCGTCGTCCTCGCTATCCTCGCCCACACGTCGTCGGTGCTCTTCAACTCAATCATCTCCGCACGCGTCTGTTTGCTGTTCTAGACTACCAATCATGTCTACCTCAATCGTAGTGTCGACCTTTTCTCCGTTTCCGACGCTCTCGCTCTCTGCACCGTCGGACGCGCCTTTCTCGACCCTCTACGACCTCCTCGCCCACCGCTACCCAGAGCTTCCTTCTGACCTTCTCCTGACGCCTCACCGCGGCTGCGCGCCCTCGCCCGATGCTTTGCTCTCATCGCTTCAAGACGACACCAATGCACCATCGTTCGTGTCGCTTCGCTTGGTGCCACGGCTCAGGGGAGGGAAGGGAGGTTTCGGGTCGCAGCTGCGCGCTGCTGGTGGTCGTATGAGCAGCCAGAAGACGAGCAACAACGACTCTTGCAGGGATCTCAGTGGGAGGCGTCTCAGCACAATAAAGGAAGCCAAGAAGTGCGTTTCTGCTGCCTTGTTCGCTGGAAAGAATTTACTGATGACCTGCACAGGCTCGCCGACTACATTGAGAGCGAGCCTCAACGAAAGAAGGCGCATCAAGAGGCCCAGAGAGCGAAACTGGAGGCGTTGGAAAAGAAGCTTGGCATCGTCCATTCGGCAGATGGCTCCAGCACCCCCGCCGAGCCGTTGGCTGGCAAGAAGCACCGTCTGGATGACGCGGAGTATCTGGAGCAGAGCCGTGAGCTTGTCGACAACGTCAAAAACGCCGTCTCCGTCGGTGAGTATTCTCTTCCGTCACGAACCCCCGTGGTCAGCTCACCTCGCTCCCAGCTATGCTGAAGAAGAGGAAGAAAGCCAAGTCTTCTCAGAGCCCGCCTGCGGCAGTCAAGGACAAGTCTGCTACATCCAGCGACACTACCCCTGCCGCCAGTGTCGCTGAGGCCGCTTCATCCTCTGTCGCCGCTGCCTCAGAGGTTGCCTCGGCCGTCTCTGGGAAGGTTCTCGAGTCAGCCACAACTGCTCCTGTAGTCGTTGCTGCTGCGTCTGCGGTTGCTGCGGTCGCCAGCGCGTGATGTGTGAGACTGTACGTTTGTTCTGTATTGGTTATGTATGCAGGTGGTATGCCCCACCTCCGATGTGAGACTACGCACGTTTCATAGCTCGTGAAGGATGGGGAAACGTTACGCCACTTCGATCCCATGAGACACTCGAGTCAGATGCGTGCGGCTTGCATGCGAAGTCATCGATCACGGTATGTCTCCCGAGAGCATCGGCGCATATGCATCGTAGCTGATCGTAGCAGCTGAAACATTGCGACCCCTGACTCAGTCAATTCATAGTCCGGTCTTTCGGTAAGTCCTTACAGGCAACTCAGATGGCGTGCAAGCAGGCAATTGGGCCCTTGGGAGAGCGCCTGGTCTACATATTGCAAAGGTGTGTGCGTGCACGGGCTGAAGATGTCAGCCTGCGCTGGGAACATGTGCCCCTCTTGGCTCCGGCGCTCAGTGAGTGTATATAGACCTGGGCGATCCTCGACTTCTCAGATCTCAGCACTCACCGAGGATCGACTTCTGAAGCCTGATTGTTTGACATCTGCATCAGCCTCCAACTGTGCTAAACACCTCCTTATCTCATCATGTCGAGAGACGACGTCGCCTTCTATGGTTTCACACCCGTGCCGAGGGACCCGGATGTGCTATTCAAAGATCATCCCACCGCGAGCGGGCCCAACCCAAAGCAAGACCTGTTCACGATCGACGACTTCCCCTTCCCGGACTCCGCAGTCGTCCGTGCGGTGAAGGAGTTCGTCAAAGTACGCGAGTTCTCTCGTCCGCTGGTGCTCTTCAAATCCGTTAACGAAGGTCATTCCTCGCGCAGAAAGAGCTCGATGAGCAGACATATAACCACAGCCACCGAGTATACGTCTACGGTCCGGCATTCGTCTCATCGTACTGCGGGGACCTCACTCATATGTAGTTGACGCGTGCAGGCACTGCGCTGGTGAAGACACACTTCCCGTCCTGGACGTATGACAATGAGACGTACTACCTGTCGTCCCTCCTGCACGACATCGGGACCGCCGAGCGGTTCCTCGCGACGACGAAGATGTCCTTCGAGTTCAAGGGCGCGATCGTGGCGCGCGACCTGATCTTGCAGCAGGGCGGGGCCGAAGACCAGGCGGATAGCGTCTGCGACGCCATTATCAGGCACCAGGATATCTTCGTGAAGGGGTGAGGACGTCTCCGGTGTCATGCTGAGTCGTGTTTCTTACCGCGTTCTGGTCGTGCACCAGTGGGAACATCACGATGGTTGGACAGATTCTGCAGCTCGCGACGATCTTGGGTACGCTCGCGCTCTCATCGGCGCTACCGTCGTGCTAACTCACTCTTCTGCATAGATAACGTTGGAATGTGAGTGTCCACGGGAGGCCCAAGACTTCGATTCTGACCTTACCGCGCGTCAGCCGGGCGAACCTCGTCCACCCGCGCCTCATCGAGACGACGACCGCGGCCTTCCCGCGCAAGGGTTGGTCCGAGCATTTCGCGCGCGTCGTCGAGAAGGAGCTCGCGCTCAAGCCGTGGTGCCACACGTCGACGTTCGAGGTGCCCAACTGGAAGGAGGGCGTGCGGAGCAACTTCGCGACGGACGTCAGAGGAAACGAAGTTATGCGGCCTTTCGATCGAGAGTAGGAATATGAACATTGTGGAAAGTAGCGCTACTCGTTTACTTGAAAGCCAAGCCCTCTACAATTGAAATACACATTGAACTAGGTGTTGCTCGTCATGAGGAAGTACAGGCAGGATCTGAACATTACATAGAAATGATGGTAGACAAGTGTTATTCGTTTCCTTCGCTCACCTCCCTCAACCACATCTAGCGCAAGCAACGACCAAGACCAGATCAAGACTGAATCTCGCACATCCACAACATCATCTACATACATACATACAGCAGACGTCATATCGTTGGCTTACAACACACCTATCAACGCCGCTTCGGTTCACCCTCCTTCCCCTTGCCCTTCCCCCTAGCCCCGCGTCCGCGAGCGGCCCTCGCCCCTTGTCCTCCGCGACTCCTACCCCCTCGTCCTCGACTTCCGCTCGCAACATCACTCCCCTCCTGCGTAGACTGATTACTACGGCCGCGACCCGTACTACGTGTCTGTCTCGTCGGCATCGACTGCGAGGAACCCGCAGTGTCTGACGGTGGGGGTGTCTGTGCGTTCGAGGTGCTCGGGACCGCCGAGCTACGGCTCTCAGATCGCGCAGCAGTGTTCGCAGCCTTCGAGGTCTGCCGTGTCCTGAGCCGCACAGACTTCAACTCCAGATCAGCGGGATTCGTCACCGCATTACGTCCGCGAGGCGCGGGAGAGGGTGATGGGTCTCGCTCGTCGTCTGAATTGCCGCCTGCAATCCCGGCGTCACGCACAACAGGAGCTGGGTCTTCGGTGAGGGGGGGCTCGTCTGCCTCGTTGTCCTCGTGGATAGTCGGTTGTTTTGACAATTTGCGAGGCGTACGCTCCCAGTCCTTGTGATCCGCCTCGCGCCGTTTCTCCTCCTTGTCGAAGGCCACCTCTTGTTCCGATGTACGAACTTCAGGCTTGGCGAGGAGGAGCTGTTCCATCCGTTCGAAGGCCTTAACAAATTCTCCGTAGGTGTCATCGCAGTCGAAGTTGTCCTTCTCATATCCCTTGTGAAGGATGACCCAAAGGCGCTGCAGAAGAGGGATGAGCGGCCGGTAATAGTCCGCTACACACTTGAGACATTTATCGAAGTAGTTGAAGTTCATGATGATGGTTTCCTTTTTGAAACCTAGCAGGCTGAGGTCGGCAACCCGGAAAAGCGCAGTGTACTCAGCGGTAAGGATCTTTTTGCTAGGGTCCCACAGATCGGAACGTCGCATCGCCGGACCAGCTCTGCAGATGCAAATCCAGAGGAGAATCCAGAAGATGCTCTCCAAGTCATGGAAGAACGTGTGTTTAGGTTGAGTGACGACGCCGTCCTCGTCTTCTGTCCCGGGTGCTTGTTTCTCCGCAAAAAAATCAACATCGTCGTTGGGCTGGCTGGCCTTGGAGTAGATTTCTCCTCGGAGAATCTCCCCGGACATGAATGGTCGCGTGCCCTACTAGCATTCAGCATGCTACGCCAGTCAATCTCGAAGAAGATCAGCGTACCGAAATCGGATCCTCAGCAAGTGTGGGATCGTCGGAAAACTTTGCGTAGTCCATGTCTATGATCACGCCCCGGAAGCCTACTTTTTTGCTCCCCGTGATAAGGATGTTACCTTCGCTGAGATCGCGGTGTAGGACGCCCATCTTGAATGCCGTCCAATGCCCTACGGCAGAACGACTAAATCCCGACTGCACACCTTCATGATACACTAGTACTCACCAACAAGCGCGTCACGCATGGCCTGGACCGTTTCGAGAAGTGTAAGACCCATCTTGATCGGCCAACCGTACGTCTCCATGACCAGTCTTGAATGTGTTCTTCCGCGAGGCGATCGTTCGGGCACGTCAATAAGAGGTAGGTAGTCAATAAGAGACCCGTAGTCCGTCGTGTTTCCCCTGGTTCTATCAGGTGTGGACGATGGAATCGTGTTCGGATCGAAGCCCTTCTGCGCCATGTCAATGCAGCGGGGTTTCGCGTAGACGTGCAGACCGCGACGGATCCGCGATGCGACGGTGTCTTCCTGGTCGCCGACGTACACCACCCCGTACGACCGCATCGTCGCGACTCCAGGAGTGCGTCCGATCTTCGCATAGAACTCGCCCTCAAGGCGCCGCTCGTCGTCGCGCCATGTGTCCTTCACGATGAACAGCTGCACAGGCATCAGGCCGGCGAAAAAGAGGAACACAACGACGACGGACGCACCGGACGGTCTTCCTGCGGCAGCGACAAATCGTCGAGCAGCCACGCCTTCCAGATGCGCGTCGCACGCCCGCGGATCACCTCGCCGCGTTGCACGTTGAGACCTTTGTACAGCACGAATGTCTCCGTCTTGTTCTCGTCCATCACACCATACTCCGCGCCCTCCTTCTGCTTCGGCATGTCGATCACCCAGTAGTGGTCCTCCTTTTCCGGGTTCCACGGTACCGCGTAAGAGCGCTCGAATTTCAGGCGTCTCACCTCGCTTCTCGAGTACTTTTGCTGCTCGCGAATGACCGACATTGAGGTGTCCCACCCAAGATCGGCGGGCAACAACGTGCATATCCCGACGATGACGCGAATCAGCAGCTCTGGTTTCTACAAGGTAGATCAATGGCGACCGTGGGTTAGCACAGCCGCACGACGCACCTCGTGGATGTTGAAAACGACCGATCCTAGGACGCCAGTCCGGTCGGCCAAGTACACGGACATGTTCGTGCATGCCACCACGATGCCGAGCACAAAGCAGCGGTCCATCGACTCGTGGAAGACCATACGCATGTATTTCAAGAGCTGGAGCAGCGCAGGACCGTCCCGCACCTGCTTCTTCATTTCCACTGGGACCACGACGCGACTCCACGGTACAGGCTGTTCGTCTTTGACCCCGATCGTCGCGACGATGTCTGGCCTGATGTCTGCCGCGTAGCGATCCCGGGATAGGGGTCGAGTGTTGTGGTAGTCCCGCCATTGCACGTCGTTCGGTGTCGCGCCAGACTTCGGTATGAGGCCAGCGATAGATTTGACAAGCGTAACAAACGGCGCGTACAAGTCGCTTTCGTGGTTAGGCGGCTCGGTCGTGTAGCCTGACCACCGCTTCTCCGACCCGGAACCATCATATAATTGAAATTTCAAGGCGTTCGCGAGGACCTTGTCTACGAGCTTGATCGGCACAGGGAACATTTCCTCCAGGAAGCCTGCAACGTCGCAGAATACGTCACACGAGAGCTCATGAACGACGTCGGCTTCAAGCTGGTCAGCGTTCCATTTCAGCTTATACGCTGGCGCAGAATAAGGGTGACTAGAAGCAGTATATGAGCCTTTGGTCTCGAGAATGGGAGTGTTTGGAGGGCCATGTAGGAGCGGCCCTTCGCCACCCACAAGCTGAATGTTACGCATACCTCGAGGAGGCGGAGGATGTTGATCCGACGCAAGACCCACTCATTTTATATGCAATCAGGCTGGCGGAGAGAAACAAAGCAGACTGACTCGGAGCAGCGCCCGTGGCCTACGGTGTTCGAATATGAACAACACGAGGACCGCGTCTGGCTGATAGCCGATCCCCATCAATGCTTCTTTCCCAAATCGGCAGGTGTTGTTCGTTGCTGCCAGCCGCCTAACCTCAGCCATTTTGTGCAGCGCAGCAGGTGGTCGATAGTATGATCCATGCAGAGTATCTATTCTCCGCAGGATGTCAGCCTGACACTCATGATCTTCTGCACTCTCCCAGAGGTGCTCGTCAAGTCTTCGTTGACTCACAGCGCCGCCCCTCGTGGGGACGCTGCGCAGGCATTATCATTCTGCTTCCATGGGGAAAATTTACAGAAGCGTGGCAGCGCCACTAACCTTTTTGGTTGATCAGGTTTCTAGAGGCAGCCACGGGTTCGCGGAGCTTCAAGAAGGACAATGAGGCTAAGGCCTGTTGTGCGCCGATGAGTAGCAATAATGATCGCAATGTCCGAATCGGGTGTGGCAACCACAACCTTAGTCCACGGAGAAAGCGGTCCGTACATTCCACAAGAACTCCCCCATCATGGGCACATCACCTTTCCCCGAAAAGTCTAGATGAGAATGATGAAGGCTGGGCTATATCCGACGCAATGGCCGAGTCAGTGTAAACTCATGTTGTCCAAGCCTTATATCGAATACGCGTCGCCCCAGCACACGGTGTTTTAATACTTCAGGAGACAATCTCACCTAGTCAATGGCCGAAAATTGTTGCTCCGAATCGTTGCCGTCATCCCTGGGAGCCCAGCCCTTATACTGACCAGTACCATACTAGGCCGGGGTTGCGAGCCATAACCCGAGCCACGCGCCTCGCTCATTCTCCTGCTTTCGTCTTTGGGGGTCATTGTTAATGAGCCAATTAAAGGCAGATGTATCCCTAGCATACATTACCTAAGTATTGATTGTTTTGCCACTGCGTTCCACGAGTTGGGGTCCGGCTCGGCCACAGGTCCGACCAGTGCTTGTTCCCAATTCGGTGGTCCCTTTCGATGCCACCATGCCTAAGCCTCGTGATTCTATCCTAGGCTTGGCCCTCATGAGTCACGAACGGCGTCTCACGCGAGTCAGAGCCTAGGGTCCAGATACGCTCGAACACTTGTGTCTGTCACAGTGGCTCCGAGCCACACATGAGGCATGTGGCGTCGTCTTGATTACGGTTCGAAGCTCCCCAGAAGGGTGGCCAAGGTGCGTAATGTGCTCTGCAATGTCCATACGCATGATTATATCCTCCACCGAGCACAAGTTCTCACCTACATGAGGACGCTCGAAAGATCTTCGACTCGTTTGCTGTCCTACTAGCTGGACAGTGATACTCAGGATTATTTTCAGTAATCCCGATGAACGCAGTGCTACACCTGCATAGCCATGGCATAGACGCGCTGCTTCAACGTGTTGACCCTTGATGATATTCTCTGAAGAACGCACGGGTCCAGTGATACGCATGCGAGGACCGCCGCTAGTAACAGGACTTATGAACAGCTCTTCTGCATTGCGTATGCGCATAGCCGTCAAATCCGTAAGGCAAAGGAGTAAGTCTACGGTGAGGCCCGCGACTTGTCACGCATCGCAACAGTTGACGCACCGCTCCTAAGAAGCGATCAGCTTCAAGTTCTGACCGGGTGACGCCGCAGTGCACAGACTCGGAGTCGGACCGTCACCATTGAATGGTACTCACATAGGTGCACTACTAGTATGCTGCGCCTCCACGTCCTCAATAGTTTCCTGTCAAGATGCATCAAGGAGTAAGTCAACATGATCATGTTCAGAATTCACGCACTGAAGTTACGACCGTGACCGCGTTCGCGAGTGTGGCGTCGGCGATCTGACTGTCATGTGATCGTGACACGAGGCTCGCTCTTTCGATAAGAGGCTACGGCCCACCAATGAACTTGAAGATCTCAGAGACTCGAAAATGACGGCCTCGATGTGGTGACTGAACGGTGAAAGAGCCTAGGCATAGCGCCAAAAATTGACGGCCCAGCCGCAGATTATCTGTGTATTTACCTCAACCGTAGAAGTTGAGCGCACGCGGCTGCGCAACTTCATCCAGTGCTTAGTATGTATGCCAGTGGAATCTGTCTGAGGGCCTCAAAACAGATATCCTGTGATTTACACAGACGCAGCTTACTCGCAAGAGGAAGCTAGAACAAAAAATGGGAGTCTTCGTTGGCTTCGCGAGCGTACTGTAGGACTCACGCCCGCCGCCGACGTGCAAACTACCACAGCAGCTGACAATGCGGTCGAACGCGCTCACGTGAGATGGCATCCACGATCGAAGACGCGCCTTGACAGTGACACTCGACCCGACTTGGAGTCTTGAGCCAGGCCTCCTTCCTCCGATTCTGCCATCATCTCAGTAATCCCCGCTCTTTACACTTCACCTATTTCAGGTCTGTAGACTCATGAAGTATTTACCTTGGACATCTACCCTTGCCTGTGATCGCTGCGTGCAGGCTATTGCGCATATATGCAGCATCGCCAAAAGTGCACGACGCAGATCTCACATTATCGCACATTGTATGTGAAATCTGTCCTGTCTTGCTTATCTGTATTAGTTGCCCTTTTTCTTGCACTACTTTCGTGTTGGGTTGCGATGACTTACCATGTATTTGTCATCTTCAGTTCCCTCGCCGCATCGTGCAGCGGTGCTAATGGCCGGAAAGAGATGTGTCAGCGAAGGTAAGATATCACCGAGAGAACACAAGAAATACGTACTGTCTCGACCAGACAATGTCCACCGCATTTCGGTTCCAGTCACTGTCTTTACCTTTCAACGCGTTCGGCTTCACCATACATCGCACATCGCTGACAGAGATTCATACCCACATATGCAGGTACAAAAAATATAATACAGCCTTTACACACCGTCAAATAACGTACACACTCGCTGAACGTACTACCGGCGCGATGCTGACGAGGCGAGACCGCGAGATCAAAACTGGAAGAGAGGAATGGGATGATACGAGCTGAGCGCCAGACGTGGCGAATGAACTCTGGTGCAAAGTATATGAGCAGAATGAGGGTCCGAGTCGAGAAATACCGACAATACTGTGGGCAGAAGCCCTTGAATGGTCACGCGCAACGACGCAGATCGAGCAGCTAAATAAGCATCACTAACTAGATGACAATGCGAACAGAAGAGGGTAGGTACTCACCGAGATTCCAGTGGCGGAAGTGGTGAAGTCCTGAGGTTGAACTTCGCGAGTCGCGCTTGTTGACATAGTCATTGAAGCCGAGGCCCGGAATGTCGATGACGGTGAGTTTGTCGAGCTGCTCGTGGTCGCGGCGGCTGTAGTCCCTCGGCGGGGACAGCTCAGTGGAGTTCAAGAGCGTGTTCACTAGTCTTGTCGGCTTTAGCTCGCCCTCTTGTTAGCTAGTAGCCCGCCGGTCTGCTGGTTCGCCCACTCACCTGCCTACCCTCGGCTTCTCGCCAGCCTGCGCTCGGCTCATTACGCACTCGCTCGCCCTTTCCCGCCCGCTCGTCCACTCGCCGCTGGATTGTTGTTGCCCGCCCGCGCTCACCTTCTTGCTGGTTCTCCTGCCACCTCGTCTACTCACCCGCCTCCTCGCCTACTTGCCTACCCTCTCGTCCGCTCGCCTCGGCTCGCTTCCTCGCGGCTCCTCGCCCGCCTGTTCTTATCCGCTCACCCATAAGTACTCGCTTTCTCGAATGCTTGCCCGTAGCCTGCTCACCCGCTCGACCTTGCCTTGTCCATGCCAACCGCGCCAACCGCGCACACCCGTACCCGCTGCGGCGGGTTTGTACCCGGGCGGGTACGGGCCCGGGTAGAGTACGGGATACCCATGCATATACTGATGCTCTTCCTGAGGGCCGGGGCTGGGGTCGCGGCCATCGTCGACTTCATTGACGACAGCACAATGTGTATATGCACCAGGAGCAGCACCCCCAGCGCAAACGAGTTAAAGGACGAGGCGAGCGGGATAGAAGTGTGATGAGAACAATCAAGAGAGATCGATGGTTGGGCAGGCATGCAAGGGCGGGTGGGCGCGTGAGATCGGGCAGGTGGAACCGGCGGGCGGGGATAACAGCGGCGACAATAGAGTTGGTTCACAATCAGTAAAGGGGATGGCGAGAGCGAGGTACTTGGAGGACAATGTCGGAGTGTGCAAGTGAGAGGATGGTGGTTGTGGAAGAAGAATTTGAGAGACGACACAGCGTCTCAAGATCTCAAGACTGGCTATATGCGCCCACGTGACCGCGTGCAGTCGAGCACTAGGGACGTTCAAAGTTGCTGGAGCTCTGGAGCTCTGGAGGCTGGAGGCTGGAGCTCGCCCTCGGGGGATGCCGTCAGCCGCGCGACCGGTGTGGTCTCGCCGGAAATTCCAGCCACAGTGTGCTTATGTCATGTCACAGTGTGTGGCGCGAATACTACGAGGCCTATTGGACATTTAGGCTGGGTATTCAGGCTTGAATTCTTCGCAGTAGTCTTGAATGGAGGTGTTTTCACGGTCTGGCACTTTCACCTTTCTGCCGCCACTGCACGACACTCTGAGCATGTCGGTTTAGGGATTCGACGATGCACTTGCCCAATTAGGCAGTACAGCTCGTCCAACACCGACTACACCACCCTACACCAGCGGGGATCGGAGCATCACTCGCCCACAGCATACAATCTGATCATTACAGCAATATTAAAACTACAGTACGTGGCTGTAATTTAGGAAACACAGAGACTCGTTCGCGCTGTTCGGATGTAACGGGCGCGCCACATGCTTATGTCAGCACGTAGATATATCGTGCCAGCCTGTACCGTAGTTTCTCGCCTTTCCAACATTAGTATTTGAGTCGGTACTGTGACCGTTCTCCCTCATTCCGCCGTCCCGTGCGATCGTAGCCACTACGACCGCCTGAGCCGACCTTGCCCATTACATCGGACTAACTTATGGGTGGCTGACAGCTTAGTCAGCATACTGCGGCCACCTAATTCTCGTGTCGCACAGTGGTGCACCTATTTTATCTACGACAGCCCAAAAGAGCTCACGAGCTGCCTCAGTGTTTCTGAAGAGACTAGATGCAAGGCGTGGTGAGCATCGAGCGTGTATGGTACTTATACTGCATTAGGGAAGTCACACATGCTACCGGCGTGTGACAGTGACCAGCGCGCACGCCTCGGAAAAGCCTAGCGGCAAACCCCGAGAACCGCCGCCTCCAAGCTCCAAGCTCCAGCGTCCTCCAGCTGGAGCTCCAGAGCTCCAGCAACTTTGAACGTCCCTACTGCGGCTGAGGTCCAGGACGCGGACTTCGATGTGCTGCTAAGTCACACCGTGCCATGAGGCCTTGAGGGTGTACCTCCCCATCCTTTACGCTGTTTTCATGCCCTCGTTCGCAACTGCCTGCATAGGCCCCAAAGGCGACTTTTGTGCCCGAAGGATGACCTGAACAGCCTGTAGTATGCGCCTCGTCGCCGCTCTGAGCCTACCCGCGCTGCATAGGCCCGTACGTGCCTGCAACTTCCCCGTTTCCGATCGAAATCTATATTGATAGGTCAGCATATACCTCAGGAACTGTGTCATACATGATGGGTACATGCCGCGCAGCCTGAAACTTGAATGGTCCTAATTCAATTTATTCCGGAGATCGCGCTGACATGCTGACTCGACGATACTCATAGTATCTAGACAGATTACGCGTCCGCTCTCGCCGTCTGCGCTCATCTTAAAAGCGGCACCAAGCGGTGCCAATTCTCTGCGCATGTCTTCACAAGTCTGGTACGTTGTCGACTTACAATGGCATCTCAGAAAGCTATCTACATCCAACACCACCTCTTGCAGTCTTCCCGTTCTCTCTAGTTATATCTGGAGCGAATGTCAAATCTTACGAGGTAAGTAACACAACTCGCCGCTTGTGAGATAATTATCCGGCACTTTTGCTGATGAGGATAACATGCATATATGCAGCCTTGCATGGCTTTATCTCGGCGGGGTCTCCCTGGAGAAGCGCTGCCGTAAGTTTGCCTTGATCTCCGGTCCCGTAAGAACCCATTCCTCCCTCATTCAATCGAGTTCTTGATCATGAACTCCATCGCAAAGCCCTGCAGGTCCCCAGGCCCGCCGCGATGAAAGCTCCTTCTAGTACGTCGCCACGTTTTTAGGTAGGCTCGGAGATGTAACCGTTGCAGGAGAATACACGTTCGTACGCTTGCCATCAGTTGATGTTCTGCTTCAAGAATCAGTGAATCAGCGTACTAACAGACATTTAGAACCATTTAACATGATTGTCGTCCAACGACCACCGTGTCCGGTATACTGTGTATGCATTGCATGTCATATGCCTCAGGCGAGCGTTTCCATACTTCTATCTCATCGAGTGCTTGACTCTACTCACAGTCCGTGTAGATCACGGAGTGATTCTGGGTTTGGTTAGTTAGTAGAACCTCATGAACTTGATAAAAGGGCACCAAAAGACATTTATCGGTGCGTAGCATTAACGCTTGCTAGTAGGAACGACTTCGTCAATCCGTTTCTTGGGTTATCCCTCAACCCGACCGGGAAGACAGGTTGCAGTGAGGCCGATACATCTGTGTGACAGGACAAATAATCAGTAATCGATTGAATGGATTCTTCACTCTGCGAATACCGACGGTACACAGTGGCTCAGGCAGACCAATCCCCGAGCGACAGCCGTCACAACTCAACACGCCTTCTACCTCCCCCTAAGGGTCTGCTAACACTTACAGGCCCAGTGCGGGTGAATGCTCCAGAGTTGAAGACAAAGGGTTCGAGGTCTGCCGCCTGCGGTAGAGGCGAGAGCACACATTCAGGATCGCCGCTGAATTACACCGCAACGCAGCACAAAGTGAGATTTACTCATATGGTCCAACGAAGTCCGCGAACAATGCAGAGGAAAGGAACTCACCTGTGCGACAGGTGGACTCGGGGTGGGGCCTTGCATATCGTGCCGACAGGTTCGTACAAGGTTCGTAATTGATCCGGTGGACTTTCCAGTCAGCTCAGGTGAATTACGCTGCTGTGCGTTTTCGCGAATACGTACCAGAGCAGTTGCGAGATCCCACACAGAGGGTCTATAGGAGTCTGTTCGGATGTCATATTGGTATGTGGGCTATTGCCTCGCCGACCCGGAGCAGGTGGACAACTCACTTGATCGTTCCGTTCAGCCTCTACGGCTGGACCACTGGCGGTACGTTCTCTCTCCCTGCTATCTTCCACCAGGAGCTATTGTACGTGACTCCGACCGCTGCGAATTAGGCCTCAGGACTCAGGACTCGTTATGGTTCCGGGTGTAAGTGTTTCATACCTTCAAGCACGCTCAAGGCAAGGAACTATCTTGCAAGTATACCCCCGTTATGCTGGCGCTGCTGTTTAGCCGCGCCGTCGCTTGGGCACCTGTTCTTCAGGCTGGTTCAGATGGGTGCGGGTGAGATCCTTGGACAGGACGGTGGTTTATCCGAGTCCTCTAGTGGGGCACACGATGTCACATGAGGAAAGGAGTATATGAGTACGGGCAACATTGACTAGACATTGTCTTACCATGTCTGATTCGTCAACAGCATCGCCAAATTTGCGCGTTCGCCATGGCGTCAGGCGTTCAAACTTCAGCGCCCTCGACGTTAGCGGCAACCTTGTCTGAGTTGATGGCAAGGTTAATGCTTCGAGCGGGCCCTGCGGCTTCAAAGCTTCAAGCTTCAAGATGTAGTATCCAGGGATGCTTCGCTGTATTCCGTGTACAGTACCGAACCACAGGTGAGAAAGATGACACGACATCCAAAATGACCTACTTACTGAATGAATCATCGACGACGTATAGCCAATTGGCTGTGCCCGCCGTACGCTGCGCTGCACGGGGTTGTGGCGAATCATGATGATGCTCAGGCTGTGGCAGGCAGGTCTGCTTACGGAAGCATGGCGCGCGGTGCCGCGGGTGCTTGAGTGCGCTCACAGATTTGACCACTGCGCTCACAGCTTTGCACGACGAGGAGGCTATTCCTGTAGTCTTCTTTTATACGCTGCTCATTGCTGTGCACCCTATTCTCTATCTCCGCCAGCGCGACACACTTCCTGCACCGCACGACTTCATCTTCACCCACCACACACGCTATCAGTGCTACTACACTCTACACAGGCTTCGTCCAACCACCTCACGACTATTATTGCTTCTCCCTCTTCACCTGAAAGCGTAGAGGAACATCTCGCACCTCGCCACGCAGAAGCAGCATGCCGTTGCTCGAAAGTCTACAAGACGCGGTCTCGCGCGTTCTCCCCGAGAAGAAACCGACCTTGCCCATGCCCATGTCCACCACCGGAGGGATAGGGAACACGGGGATGCTGCCCTTCGAGGACGATGTGAGTTGCCTGCTCTTCGTTGGCGTGGCCCGACGGGCACCGGACGCTCCCGGCTGCGGCGCTCGCGATGCCTTCGTAGCAGCGCCCTCGCCGTGGTTACGTAATGTTCATGTCCTTTCAACATCCCACCACGCGTCTATGGCGACGTCTGCAGAGACGGGATGGTATCTCGTCTTTCTGCTCTTCATACCTATCCTCTGGACACTATGGATCTGGGTTCATCTCTTCTCGTTGCTGTCGTTGAGGGCTTGCTGACGCGCCGGTTCATTTGCACAGATGATCGTCTCGAAACCCTCCATCATCTTCCATGCGTCCCAGTCCTTCTTCAACTTCCTGGCAATGTGCTGCTTTGCCAGCGTCGCTGCCTTTCAGGCAAAGTGGAAAGTCGGGCCCTGTACGTCGCCTGCTATTCCGCGCTATCCTTCATCGTTGCTGATGTCGCTGTTCAGCGGGTCTTACCGGCTTTGCGCTTTTCATCTCTGTGATTGGGCTCCTCTTCCCACTATTCCTGCTCTTCGTTCCTGTGGTGTACGAAAAGTACAACAAGGGCGCACGGCTTGCACGCGCACTCAGCGAGCTCCGCGTGAGCTTCATCCTCACGGGCACGGGTACCGCCATTAGTCTCCTTATTTCGTACGTGCACTCGGGTCTCTTGTCGTCTACACTGAGCTGATCTGTTTGTCCCTCAGGTTTATTGTCACCATCTCGGCGTGGACGGAACCTGGCTGCAAGAACGCGGACAACGACCCGCACGAGAAGTTGGGCGACAGCTTCAAGAACGGGTTGTCTGGGTGGTGTGCGACTAAGAAGGCTGGAGCTGTCTTCTTCTGGCTGGCATTCGGTGCGTCTCATGCTACCGTTCTGTGGTCTTTGCTCATGGAAGCTCGACAGGGTTTTGGCTGGCTTCACTCATCCTGACGATCATGAACTGGCGCAGCGGCAAAGTGACGCGGCCACGTGACCAACCGTTCACCCACCCAGCTGAGTTCTCCGAGGTCGCGTCCCACGAAGGCGACGAGTATGGCGACGAAGAGTCGCAATACCACATGAAACCCTCGTACAACTCTCATGACGCGCACTCGCCCTTCGCCGACACACCATACACCCCGCCCTCCTTCCCTGCCGCCCCCGCAGGCTCGTACAATGCTCCAGGTCAGCCACGGCCGAGCATAGACGCGTACGGCGCATTCTCCGACCCTCCTCCCTCGGGCTTTGGCGCGCCAGGTACAGCGACGCCACCGAGCGAGAGTCCGCGGGTCAGCAGGACGATGCAGTACGCGGACCCGTACGCGGCGGTTCGCGCGACGGTCGCCGCGGGTCAGCGTACCTCCGCCGCTCCATCGAATCCTCCTATGTACAGCTCCTACAGCGGGTATTGAGCGTAAGTTAACGTCCGGCGGGCAGCTTGTGGACGATCTATTGTAGTATAGTAATGATCCATGGACTGCAGACGACCTTGGCACGACGACGCACATTGGCACGACTATATTCCGACTCTGTTGTGTTATGAGATAGGAGTAGTTCAGTAACTTATAACATGATTGCCTATATATGTTGTCATGCAGCATACCATCGTCTCGCTGTTTCTTCGGTAGATCAGTATAAATGTGTAGACTGATGGCGCACAGGCGGCAGCGACAGTTCGCCTGAAAAGGAAGGCGTCGGCCCGAGCGCTTGTTGATCGTTGTTTGCCGGCCAGTTGGATCTTGTTTTCAGCCACCATGGCCCCGCGACAGCGTGCCCCCCGCCCGAGCCTGCGCCCGGCCCTGGCATCCTTTCAAACGTTCTCAGCTTCGTGACGCGGGAGCTCGAGTCTTTCGTGACTACAGCGGTGGGAGGGAGCGAAGTCAATGTGAGCACTGATGCCCGTTCCGCGCGAGTTCCATGTAGAATTTCATTGCAGGTTGAAGAACGAACGCGGCCACGGGCTTCGACTTCACGCGTCAAACTCGAGGGCAATGCAACCAACAAGAAGAGGCGGAGAAAGGATAGCGTGCATCGACGCGTCCGCTCTGAGGTCGAAAGCGAGGAGGACGTGCAGGTGGATGCTGGTCCCAGTCGAAGGCCCGCGCGCGGTCACATCGAGTCGGATCCAGAGACCCCAAGAGCGCGACGACCTAGGAAGAAGACTCCCACTGGACGGTCTTCACCGTCTCCGACACCCACTCGTAGCAGAAGCAGAAGCAGAGGTGTTGAGCCGTACGAGGAAGAGACGTCTTACTCGCACGAGTACACCGTTCCGATCAATGGCACACCCAGCTCGAGGGCACCATCCCCTACACCTCCACCCCTTCCACCGCTTTTGAAAGCAAAGGAGGTTGTCACTATGCCTGGCTCACTGTTCCCTCGCTCGGAATCTCTAATCCCCGATTCGCCGCCTACCCCTGAAGTCCAAGAGCGCCGTGTCAGCTGGCTACCGCGTACACCCAGCCCAACTCCCCCAAGCACGAAGAAAGTTGAGCAGACTCGGCCCCCTACGGAGAAGTCAGAGAAGGCGAAGGGAAAGGAGCGCGCGTGGGACACATCAGGCGAAGTGCAGGTGCGCGGCAAAGAGCGAGAGCTGCGTGCGGCTCGCGAGGCGCAAGCTCGCGACGAGCCTGGCCGAGACGACGAGGAACGTGAATGCGATAAACTACGTATACGGATGCTGGAAGAAGAGATCACACGGCTGCGAGCCCAGGTACGTGTCAATGTCGCAGAAGGAAACTGGAGGTCTTAATTATCTGTTGTAGCTTGCAGCTCGGAACGATGGTTCTAGTCATTTACAACCACCTCCGGCTCCACCTCCACCGCCTACGGCGAAACTTTTCAAAGCCCCCATCACGCCTACTGGTGCACGCGCAAACTCATTCCTCGCTTCCGCCCGTGCGCACCTGAAACCAACAACACCTCCTATTGAAGCCCCTATCAACGCTGCAGCTGGTCGGACGCGTCGAGCAGGTCAACCCACGGTCAATGTGCCATCCGACAAGATGGCTGCCTTCCTGAAAGAGATGAAGACCGTGCGGTTGCGCAAGGTCAGCACAGGAGAGAGTGACAGTAGGGCAATGCCACCGCCTCGATACGTCCCTGGGGAGAGGTCATTCAGCGCTGTCGAAAACAACATCGGAGAAAAGCGGAAACGCGACGCTTTATTCGTCGGTGACATGGATCCAGGGCCGTCAAAGAAGCGCAATACAACGTTCATCGTGCCAAGCACTAGCGCCGGGTCCTCCGCGTCCTCGCAGTCCTCACAATCCTCACAGACGTCAGCGAACTCTTCACTGTTCTTCCCGCATCCAGATCATGTCCCTCCGCGAGGATGGCCTTCGGTTGCAACGACCGAGACAGACATCACCACTCCGTCGCTGTGCTCGGACAACGAGAACGAGAACGAGAATGAGCAAGATGCAGATGATCGCCTGCCACCCACTCCACCTCACAATCGTATACGCCATTCAGCGCCAGGACGCGTGGATCAACGGAAGCCCAGCAGCTCACGCGATGTTATCGACGTAGATGCAGAGTTTCCGGAGCCCAACCCAGTATTCCAACCGCAACCGCGACCAGCTCGTCAAGAAAAGACCCCGCCCTACGTTGATTTCCTCGCGCGTCGCCCACCGAATTCACCCATGCCGCCTACGCCTGTCCGAAGAGTTCCCGCCCCGGCACGCAAGCGTGCGAAACCACAACCTGCACCTATGGTCGATGAGGACGTGTCGGACGGTGATGACCCCCTCTCGATGTCTCTCCCAGACTTGGGGCGACCCGGCTCGACGCCACATCCTACACGAGAGAAACGGCCTGCGCGGAAGTCTGGCTCGAGGACTTCGTCAAGTGCATCACGCGAAACCAGCGCGCACAGCAGTGCGAAGTCTCAAGAGGCTCCGTCGAACCGAGCACGGAGGCGCCGCACGCTTGATGACGAGCTGCGCCGTGCGGGCGATAGGCTCTGGGATCCGGACGCCCTCTCGGACGACGAGTTGGCGGGGGGCGTCGAGAGCAGCGAGCTCGTCGGCGTGGGGATGAAAAGCAAGAAGAAGGGCTTCCTCAAAGGCGGCGGGGCTGCTGGCAAGCCTGTCTTCGTGGGCGTGGGGCATGTCCAAGGCGTCGAGGACGACGGGGACGACGAGGATGAGGATGACCCCCCGCCTCCTGTTCCACGGCGGAGGAAGGGGGCAAAGGCCAGGGAACGTGTCGAGTGATTCATTGTCCGTGTGATATGCTGTCGATCTTGCTTTGTCGTTCTGGCTATCTACATTCAGCGCCCATTGTATCATAGGCATTAGTATTGTATCTTTTCAATATTCTAGCGTGTATCTGATAGACATGTTTCTTTTCTGCCCATTGGTGCTACGCTGCTACACTGTCGGACTCCACGAGTAGCTCTGCTGAAGATCATACCAACGGAGCGCTGCTCAGCTGGACTGCAAAGCTGCAAGAATTCTACTCTGCATGGTGTCCACAACAGCCGGCGCTGTGTTCAAACTAAGTATGAAGTATGCAACGTCGCCCAGTGTGCGGTAGTGCGTTCCGAAGGGTGCACCACCGGGGGCCGAGGAGGGTGCGTCTTTGTTCGTCGGAAGACGGAGGGACTGTAGAAGCTTTTGTGCAGAGTGCGACCCATAGCCTGTATGAGATGTTTGAGCATCCTGGCGACCCGTTTGGATAGAAGGTAGTAGCTTACCGCCAGCGCTATCTCTGATTTTGAATGCGAGCACGGTGCCCAAGGTCATGACTTCATCGACAACGTCCAGCCTGGCAAGCTTGTCGACGAAGTCCGGGGTCCAAAGGCTCCAGACCGACGTCTCCTTCCGCTTTCCAGCACTCTCGACGACCCCCCACTTCGCCCGCGCATCATCCCACTGTCCGCTCTCCGCCATCTTCTCCACGATACGCAGCGTCTCGTTCGCGACCTCGCAGCCCACGGGATACGCGGTGTAGCTGTGCCCGTGGAGAAGCGCGTCCAGCTTGCTGTCGCTGTTGAACGCCTGGAAGATAAAGTCGGACGCCAGCGTCACCGCCAGTGGGAGCAGCCCGCCCGTCAGAATCTTCGCGTGGACGGAGATGTCGGGGTTGACGCCGAGTAGCGGACCCGTTGTCCGCAGACCGAGACGGTAGAATCCGACGAAGACCTCGTCGAAGATGACTGGGAGGCCGTACCAGCCTCCGTGCGCGGGCGGGTGGGCTTCGGAGGCGCGGACGACGTCGATGAGGACGCGCTGGAAGAGTGGGTCGACGAAAATCATGCCGCCTGCGCCCATGACGAGTGGCTCGAGCACCAGGGCGGCGATCTCTGGCATCCCGCGCTCCTTCAGTTTCTTGAGCGTAGTGGTGACGAAGCCACGATAGACTTTGGCGAGCGGGGTGTCCAGACGAGATTGGACGTCGTATGCTTGTTGTAGCGATCCAACGTCTACGTTGACTGCCCCATCTGCTGCAGACGCTATCGACGCAGGAAGAGATACGACAACTCGTCCTTTCTTGTTGGAAACCGTGGGCGGGTCGAGCCAGCAACCCTTGGCATCATGCCATTCGCATGTATACACGCCCTCCTCGCAAGCATCCATCGCGCCGATCGTATCACCGTGGTAGCTGCCCTTGAGTCCGAGTATGCCAAGATCCTTCCTACGCTCCCCGTTCGCCGTCGCTCCTGGGTTGCGAGAGGCATACGCACGAAGAGCCATTTTGAGCGCGACCTCCATCCCGGTGGACCCGTCATCAGAGAAGAACGCACGCGAGGCCCAGCCCTTGCCCGGTCCTTCGTGTACGAGACGCTCCGCGAGCCGGAGGGCGGGCGCGTGCGTCGCTTCGGGGAACATGACATGGCCGTAGCGGCCTGCAGCGCAGGCTGCGGCAAGAGTGAGCGATGGGTGCGCGTGTCCGATGGCTTGTGTCCACCAGGAGGCAGAACCATCGAGCTGCGGTTCGAGGAGAGACGTAGTGGCAGTGTCCTGAGATGCCGTTGCTCTGTGGCCATTATATATGGAGAAAAAATCCTTGGAGGCACTGTCAATGACGTTGATGTCGGATGGCCCTTTTACGAGCCCGTGCTGCACGAATGGCCACCAGATCGTGTCAGAGGTACGCCGTGGCATGGAGTCGAGCTCCGCGATCCGGTCCGCATGGCACTTGTCCAGATGTCCGAGCGCGTCGAACATTCCGCCTTGGAGGGAATCCGGTACGAGGTGAGAGTAGTATTTGCCCATCTCCACGCGTTCTTCATCGGGGTTGGTGAGTCGCTTGTGCGGAGGGTCCACAGGCAGCACACGGATACCACGCTCCGAGAAGTAGGGTGTGAGATATTCGAAGTTGCGGTAGTAGGCATCCTTGAAAAGCAAGACTAGGTCGATGATGTAGCCGCGGAGCGAGAGAGACTCGTATGATGATATGGTGGTTGAGATACCACCAAGGTGACTATCGCCGACCAGAATAGTCGGCAAGAACAGAGGCCTATAGGCGTCGACTTGCGTTGTTCCGGATAATGTCGGGCTATGGATACCTGCGGTAGTTGTCTATTAGTAACTCAAGGCTGGGATGCGACAAGTGATGATTTGCTATACGACCCCGACCACGATTGAGATGCAGGGAAATCAAAACGAGTCATGAGTGAAGCGCAGCTTACCTCCAGCAGTTTCCACGTACATGTGCGAAGGACGACTTGTTTGCTGTGCTGTGCGCCTGATGTGGTCAGCTACAGCGGTAACAAATGCCCCATCGGAAGGCGCTTCCGTCTTCAATTAGGGTGAGTTTCATACAGTCACATAGGTTCAGCGGAGGCAGGAAACACTAGAGAAGTCGGAAGCCCTACCTGCTTGTTAGAGAGCCTGGCCGCTAGATGCGGGCTGACAGGGTCGTCATATCGAAATAAGCATCTCGCATGCATCTCTTTGCCTTCGGCGCTGGCATAGAACTTGACATGTCTAGAAGGAAGGTCTGAGTCTCAGCGACTACACAAATGTTGCAGTGCTGCCTGACCTGTCATCTGCGTCTTCAAGCGGTCCCGTACTCACAGGTTTTAGATAGTGGGTTGGGACGTTCTGCCGAACAGATGCCCGGACAAGAGCAGTGGTTATTATTGTTTGCCAACATCTGTGTTCGCTCCGAAAACTTGATGAATTCGGAGGTTTTTGAAGAGCGAAGACATAAGCAGCACAGATGGCAGCGTAGACGGTCAGTATCAAGATCGAGTCAATGTCGCTGCACAAGGCATGACACTGTAGCACTATTGCCACAACTCCGCACAATGTCCGCGGGAGGAACGCACCGGTGGTCTGACCGCCACAAAATGCATAACCCAATTTGGAGCGCCTGTGGTTGTTTGTTGTTGTTGAATTCAGAGGCTCTTGGACAACACACACAAACAACACGTCGGAAGCGCGCACCCAATAGGCGCCCGCCGTGTGCTGCGTTGCCACCACCCACTGGCGCACACCGGGACATCCGTGCTCAAAGTTCTAGTTCAGAGAACTGACGAATATCTGATGCCGGGTTCTACATAGTTCGCTGAAGACCTGTACCAACACTATCAAGTATCGCTCAGGACCCCAGCGCTCAACGTCCCGAACCCGGCCGACACGCCGGCACCGGCATCGGGCGACTTCAACTTGAGCTACTAAATCCTCGACCTGCTCCAGTCGTTTACGCGTCTTCATCCTGCAATTGTACATGAACTTCACTGTGATATAGCTCCCTTTGTTTCCTTCAAAATGTCTGCAACGGAGACTGCCAGGCCGAAGCGGCTTGTGTTCAAGGCTGCCTATCTCGCTAGGGCGCATACTGTCCTCGCCCTCACCGCGTTTCTGTCCGCACTGGCCATAGGTTGTGCTCTGCACTACAAGAAGATCGTGAAGAATGGCGTAGCTGGATATCCCGAGGAATGGTTCCCGTCTGTTTCTGCGACGTGAGTTCCACCCGGTTTCGCGTCTGCGTTGTTAAACTTGGCATTCGGACCAGTATTGGCGACTGGTATCCGGAGCGCAACATCTTCCAGATCTTCATTGCTCTGAACTCTGGTGAATTATCTCTGCCTCCGATTGTGGCTAGAGCCGTTAACCGGAACATGAACACCAGGGCCACGTCTGATCATAGTTCTCTTGCAATATTATATGCACCGCAAGCCGTCTTCAAGTCTTCCGGGACTAGTAATGTTTTCCGGTGTACTCAGAACCCTTTCTTGCGGAGGATGGGTCTACATCACCTCCACGGACGATCACGACGCACACGACGTACTCATGATAAGTTATATTGTACTCAATTTACCATGGATGTTCGGCACTATCGCCTGTACGCCTATACAAAACACACACGTCCGCCGCAGGAGGTGAGCCCAAGTTACGCCACTGTCACGTATCCTGCTGACGCGGTGTAGGCGGTTCATGGCCACGATGTATGTGCCGGTCATAGACCACTCGCTTACTTAGAGGCTGACATTCACCGAGCTTTTTCGTGTCCATGGTACCAATGATCTACTTCTTCATTCAGCACAAGGTTCATCGCGTACCCGGAGGTTAGTTTTGCACTCGTTGCGTTGAGAACTGAGCTCAGTCCTCCCCTGGCAGCGTACACTCGGTATAGCTTCTTCGAATGGGGACTCATCTTCTTCGATGTCATGTTCGACTCAGCGGCAGAACTTGAACTTGAGGCTACTAATATCGAAGTACGCCCTCCTCCTGCCATCATGTTCTGTGTACTCATGTTGTGGTCTCTCGATACGCATCAGGTTGCAGTAGGCACTTCTCTAGAAGGAGCTTCGAATGACATGTACACACGGATTCATCGCCTTGCCTAATCTCTATTGATTTTTTGGACACTGCAGTGTTGCGCCGGGCCAAATTCAAGTGACGGCCAAGAGTACCACCGTGAACGTCCCGACGGTCCCGTCGACAACGGTGGTCTCCGACAAGAAGGCATCAGCCGACGTTGACAGTTCGTCCTCGTCCGCTGCGAAGGCAGTACACCATCTGAGTTTCACCAAACACTTCGTCAGCGATCTGTACCTCTGTGTGTACCATGACGTTATGTCTCGCATCCGGTGGACGCTAATAGCCACGATTCCCAGCGTACATATACTGGTCTATCTACACATCCCTCACCCCCACGCTCTTCTACTTCTCAGTCTGGGAGTTGGGCATTGCAGGGCATGAACTCTCGCTCCTCTCCACCATTTCGCCTTTCCTGCTCGGCATCCCGCCGTTTGCGGAGTGGTGTCGCACTCGCGCGGGAAGGACGACGCTTCATGTGTTGTCTTTGATTGGGCTGGCAGCGTACAGGCTGGGAAGTCCTTTGCATAGGCTGTTCGTGGTGTCGTTTGCTACTGCGGTAGCGACTATTGGTGCTGCGGTCGACTGGACTGGGCCGGACGTGTCATATCAGGCGATTGGTTCGTACGCTCATTTATCCAAGGGGGATAGTGGGTCTGATTGGCCGTATAGTCGCGGGCTTAGGGTTATCCTCTCATCTATCGCAAAACACGCGAACCACTCGAACAATCCAGGTGTGTGCGTCTGACCGGTTACTGCGCTCCGACACTGACAATGCACAGTGTGGCCCATCGTGCACGAGCATTCGGGTGGCTACAACAAAACAGGGCTCATTTTAGCTTGTATAGCCATCCTGGACTACGCTACGCGTCCGACAACCAGCATGCTCGCGTCCCCACCCTCCGGGAAGCTAGCACTGGCTCGCCAGTCTCCCAGTGGTCTTGGTTAGCGGAGTCGATCTCGCTCGGGAGCCTCATCTTCACTATGCACTGTATGCTTGCCGATTCTAGCACCCTCATTGCGTGGTCTTGGACTGGATATCCTCTCAAGGGCCCGGTGCCTCATCTTCACGGCTCTATCACGCACGTCGCCCAGGCATCGGTCTTCTACTCCCCTTGCTTCTGGCCAGTCAGTCTTCCACAGGCCTCGATGCATTCTTGCACCCACTCTGGTTCGCCTACGGAAGCGTGAGCGCGTACGTCATGTATGCCTACAAGATGGCTGGGGTACGCCGGCGGCGCGAACTTCGCCGTTTCCTCATGGCGGTCTTTCCTGCAATGCTGCACCGCACGGCGTCTGCCGGCGGATCGCGCGTACGTTCGGCGTGGCGTGGCTCGTCGTGTCCGTATTCGTAGTCGCGAACGTGTTCACGGTGGCGTACGCATTCGTCCCTGGCGGCGAGTACTTCCGCGAGCACACGGGCATCGTGCTCATGGTGCAGATGGCGGGGCTTGCTCTGGCGTTCCGATGGCCGGCACTCAGAGGGAGGGTGCAACTCAATACGGCCACGATGAGCAAACGGGCTCGCGTAGCGGCGGGGAGCACAATTGCTGTGTTGTCCGTTGTGTCTCTGCTTGTGTCGCTGTACAGGTGGCCGTCGGTGATCATCCAGCCGCACAGACCGGGCCCTCGTATCGTGCGCACTGGGATATGGACTGTACATTTCGGCATCGACAACGAAGGGAAGGACAGTCAGCGGCGCATGAGGGATCTGATCAAGTAAGTTCAACTAGCTCACAGGGTAGTTCATGTCCTCACCTCCACCGGCGGCTAATAGGGACATGGAACTGGACGTGGTTGGTCTGCTGGAGACGGACTTGCATGTGAGCTATTATAATTCTCTGTCCCATGACACGCTTGTCTCACCGTTTTCCCTCGCAGCGGACTGTCTTCGGCAACCGTGATTTGTGAGTGGTTTCCCTCGCGATGATCTACAGGAGGACTTAATTGTGACAGAACGCGGGTCATGGCGGAGGAACTCGGCTTCGTGAGTGCTGCTTCCTATTCAAATCATTCTTTGCTGACATTGTCTAGTATGTCGACATCGGACCCGGTCCCAATCAACACACGTGGGGAGCAGTCCTGCTATCCAAGGCGAGACTGACAACTTGTCTGATAAATCGTACATCGCTCACCCTCCACAGTTTCCGATCCTCAGTTCCACGCACCACCTCCTCCCTTCTCCCCACGGAGAGCTGGCTCCTGCCATTGAAGCTGTCTTGGATATGTATGGCACAAACGTGACGGTGGTCGTCGCTCACAATGGACAAGGTATGCTGCATCGCTGTGTGATCTGCCAGGCTGGGAATGAAGTGTTGTAATTCAGAGGAAACCCCGCTTGACCGTGAACTTCAAGCGACCGAACTAGCGCGCATATGTCCAGCCCTATCCGAAGCCTGTAATCTTCCTTGGATATGTTGTGACGAAGCCGCTCGCATCGAGACGTGGTGTTACGTCCAATTCTTCGATGTATCTCATCGTCTCCTTCTAGCCGCCCCATACGAATAATGGTCACTGACGGGCGTGTCCACGACATCGATGAGGAAGATTGGGATCGATGGTAAGCTTCAGTGTTAGAGCCGTCTTGGACGTCGCTCATTCTCACCTCTAGGTGTGAATACATCTTATATCGCGGTCTCTATCGGACGGCATACGCTCGAGTATCTCGAAGCACGATTACCGATACGGAGCTGCAAATAGGACAATTCATGCTTCCCAAACATGGCGCTGAAGTTTCCGACGAGAGTCGCGAGGCACGGTACACGAGATCATGGAAAGAAGGCTTGCCACAAGACCATGTAATTATGCAGTAACAGCCAGTTAGGTCGAGGCTGACTGAGAGCGTTACAGTGGTTCCCAATGGAGTACTATCCCGAACTCGGTGGCAAGCGTGGCCATTTCTATCATGTGTTCGATACGGTGAGGTGTGATCCCTGTGCCACGGTACCTCTTGCTGACTCCGTGAGCAGCCTCTGTATTACAAAATCCCCGACGATGCTCTGTTGTAGCGATTGTTGTGCAAACGGACCTGTTTCTTGCGTACGGAGAGGACAGAAACTTCCAACACTGTTGTTGTAAATGCGTTGTATGTACTTGTTACCTGTGTATTCGGCCATCGTCGCTCTCGTCTTCTGCCTCGCTCTCCTCCTCTTCCTCGCCGCTCTCGTCTTCCTCCTCGCTCTCGTCTTCACTCTCCTCGCTCTCCGTCTCTTCTTCCTCTTCGTTTGCATCCTCGTAGAACTTATCCAAGTCTGCCCAGTTACTCTTGGTGCCGTTTTGGCGACTGAATGAGCTTGCGCGGGAGTCCGACGCCGACAGCACGACGGGCGTCGCCCTGGCTGAGATCGGGCGCGCAACAGAGGCCTGTGAGGAAATCTGAGTGATCACGGGCGCCGTTGGCATGTCTTCTTCCGAATCGCGGAGAGAAGACTCCGTGCCCTCTTCCAGCCAGTCAGGGAGGTGGCTTTCGAGACTTTCCTTCCCTGTGACAGCGCTGAGCGTGCCGAATGGCAAGCGATCGTCGTCTATAATCCCCGTCAGCCCATGTCACTCTCGCACTTAAACGTACTCGCCATGTCGAGAGATGTCCTCTGCGACACCCAACTTGCCCGAGAACAGGATCATACGGACCTGCTCCCGCGAAGCGTGACACCAGCCGTTCTCCAGGGGCTCGCGATGCTCGCGTCGACACCCACCAGGAGTGCGCTGAGCATTCGCCCCCTGTCGCGAACATCCACCGACTGGTCGTATCGCGCCAGCGCCAGTGCATGTCGGGTTAAAAGCGCCAGCGTGCGGTTCGTTGGAGAAAGCACGAGCAGCTTCGCCGCAAGCGTTAGCGTTTGAAGTTTTACCATTGGCGGCTACACGGAGCAAGGGTCAGGACCCACTGCGACCAGCCACAACCCAGATAGTGAAGTACCTGTTCCATGAAGACCTTCACAGACTTACGGAGGACATCAGGTGCCCATTCCGCGATGCCCTCAATGCCCTTGCCTACCCGTTCGCCTGCACGTCGTTCGGCGCGTACTGTCCAACGAGCCAAAGGACACACGCGCGTGCCTTCGGTGGCGGATCTCGTCGATACGCCATGCGAGGCGGGCGATGATGGAGAGTGGTGATGTCGTGGGGTCGCCGTTGACAGGTACATACTGTTGCTGCTGAAGGCGAATCTGAACGAGGGACTTGAGGACGATGACCGCATTCGCGACGATGCTGTCTGTAGAGAATTAGTACATGCGGGACTGCAGGAGGGCGTCTTTTTTACCATGTTTGCTCTGAATGAACCCCATGAGTGCACTCAGGCAGTGCTGCGTTGCCTCCGGGACAATTCGCGCGCAATACCCAATTGCTTGGATGGAGTCCGCCACAAGAGCGTCATCCGCGTCCTCAGCATATGCCTGCCACGCGTTGATGAATAAGTGTACGAGGTACCTAATTCAATTGCACTGACCGTGAACTCGCGGAGGAGCGCTGGATGGGTCTCCGGTGTGATGAGTGCACGTAGGAGGCGGACCTTGGCGACTTTCGTCTGGCGGACATCGTCAGCGCGCACGAGACACCGTGCGTAATGCGGAGCGATAGCATGCTGTTGCAAGTCAGTACGAGAGCTTCAACGTGGCAAGGAATGGCTCACTGAGAGGGTGCGTGCTGCGATGAGAAGATACGCGAGGACGACCCGCTCGGCTTCGCGCGAGGCGTGTAGAAGGCGGAGTAACGGCAGCACGATCTTGGGTACCTCCGATTGCGGCGCGAGATAGTAGAAGCTCTGGCAACAGCCAATACAACCTGTGTCGCCACGCTCGTATCAGACTCATTGAATAATTCGGGCATAGTACCCACCGCTGGATTTTGCGACTGGAAGAGGGGCTCAGCCGAGTTCAAGAGTAAGCGAAGGTCCGCATCGACTTCCTCGGTCGGTCGTGCAAGCATCGTACGCGCGTAACGGGTGAGCAGGTTGAGTAGATCGACTTGGCCCCATTCGTCCGCATCGATGATCGTACGACATAGCCGGCGATAGTGAGGGTGAAGTAGATCTAAGCGAGTCGGGCAGACAGCAGTGAATGCAGCTGCGACAGAGCCTATAGATAGCGGCGAGCGGTCACGCAGGAGGTTGGTCAGGACCTGGATGAGCTCAGGCTGGTGCGAGGGATCTAGACTTCAGGCGGGTCACACATGGGAGCTAGGACGGGAGAATATAATACGCACTTGTAGCATTTTGGGAGGGCCAGCGCAGCGGCCTTACGTACGTAGGGACTGATGTCTGAGGCTGCCTTCTTGATGGCTATGACGAGTATGCTGGCAATGACTGGCATGTTGAGCCCTGACAGCAAGCGGAGGGCCATTGCGCGAATGAGTGGGCTTGAGTCCGACAGGTCCTTTTGGAATGTGTTGATTGACAGAAGGGCGGTCTCGGGCTCATGTTCCGCGTAACGGAGAAGGTAGATGTATACGAGCTTGCGGACTTCGATGTTGTGCGAGGCGACGTTCTTCACCACTTGAGGAAAGAACTCGGACACATTGCGGCCTTTTGATATGAGCTGACAGAGCGTACGCGTAACTATGAGCGCTATACAACAGTATGCATGGACATACCGCGATGAGCCGCTTCATAGCCTCCAGCTTCTCCCTGTCGCTGTTCGAGTCCAGCTGCTTCTTTATGTTTCGTACCTTGTCTTCGGGATTGTCCAGGTAGGCTGAGCTGGAAGCTCTGGCGATGTTCAGGTCGCGTGTCTGTTCAGAGAGTGTCTCCTGCAGACGTGCGCCTAGCCTCGACGCATTCTCGGCCAGTGAGTTGAAGTCCATGTTGCGCGGTCGGTCTACATGGGTCATTGTAATGTGGTTCATGCTGTGATATATTTCCCACGCACCTCTGCCGCTTTCTCCAACGAAAACACCTCAACCGTTCTCAGCGGAGTACTGTCGTGAGTACCACGAAGCCGAATGTATGTCTACTCTCCCCAATGCGTCCCCAGATGCCAGAGAGTTGTCTGCGTTCTCTTTGAAGATGATATTCGCTCAACGCCAAGGCTAGGTCGTAGTATAGGATGGTCAACGAGATGCTACCGCTTAGTGCGGCGATACTGCGAGCCACAGTCGTACTATGCCAGCGCAGTTGCCAAAGTCTTGCGAGCCTCCTCACGAATATTGCAGAATTGGCAACAGATAGCAGTTGAAATCAGATGGCCGTTGGTCGACGAGTTTGGAGGCGATGAAGCTGGAGCAGCAGAGCTGTGGCGGAAGAGCTGAGACGCGAGGCGCATGGACTCGGCGAGGATGAGTGCTAGATTCGGGATCTCCGATACAAGATCCCAACACCGATCGGTGGCACGAGTGGCCACAATGGTCAGACAATGCTCGTCCAAGTTGGCAGCAGCCACAACAGCATAAATACCCGCACAACATGGACGGCGCAGCAGGACTTCACGCAACCGCTCTCGCCAACATGAACAGACATCGTAAGTCGGCATCCATGAGTAAGGCTTTCCAGGTGCCCCCCGCTGTGCTCGAAACCCTATCACCCAAGTCCAGGTCATGCATCGAGAATCTGGGTGTTCACCAACCAGGAGAGATAGATATGTACGTCTTGACTTTGATGCCGTGCTTTATTTTCTCACGTGCATTGCTTCAGCTCTAGCTCAGCTGTACTGGCAGCGGTTCTTGTATTGCTATACGAGAAGTCGGATGAACTCCGGGTTCTCCTCACCACGCGATCCAAACTCCTGCGAGCACATCCCGGGGAGACGGCTCTCCCTGGAGGAAAGGTTGATAGGATGACGCTAGCCTTGTGTTTACAGCTGTTCGTCCTTCTGCCCTGGATGGACTTCGTTTTACCACTGATTCTCCCTTTTATTAGTTTCGAGAAGCAAACGAAGAAGTGGGATTGCCTCGACGTTCCCCTTCAATCCACACTGTCTCCGTCCTGCGACCGTTCCTGTCAAATAGAAAGGTCGTCGTCCGGCCCGTGATCGCGCTCCTCGACGATCTTTCGCTTCTGGATAACCTCAAGGCGAATGAAGCCGAAGTGGCGCACATCTTCGATCATCCCCTCGAAGCCATGCTCGACCCCACTATCGCGCTGGGCGAACCGCTCGTCGAAAAGGGTCGACGGACTGGCCTTACGAAGACGAGCTTCATGTAGGTCGGCTATATTGAATGCATCACGATGTGATAATAACCCGCTTGTACAGAACACCGATGACCGCCGCCTTGCATTTCTCGGGGATGCCACTTACCGCATGCACCGCTTCAGGAGCACTGCTTCTCCAATAAAGGGCTTGACCGCCGAGATACTAGTGAGCGCACTCATACCGCAAGCTGACGCCTGAGATGATGACTCTTATGCATTTGTAGATGACGGTGGCCGAGGTTGCTTACGCCCGACCTCCCACGTTTGAGCGCTATGCGCCTGGGCAGATGACCGACTTTACCGCAGTCCTTCGCGCACTGGAGCAGGCGGAACAAGGCGGACAACTCCACGCATCCGGGACTGCCACCCCGATCGGCGTCGCGACGAACGTGTCGCACGGGGCTCCTGACCTAGCCCGGACAAGTCCAGTTTCCAGCGATTACGTGTAACAATGGGGCGTCGAGTTCGATAGGAGTTAAAAGGCATTCCGGAATGGCAGCCAATTTCAATCCACCAAACTAGACAAATGTATAGTCAAAGAACCAGTTTGTTGTTGTATTAATACGGCGAGGTCTCAGGCGGCAGGTATATAAGAAAACGCGTTGCCCAGCCACTCCGCCGGGCAAAACTATCAATTTGTATTTGTTGACCAAGAGCTTTGGTTTCAAATATGTACAAACAACCGCTTGCTTGCCAGAACAACAGGCGCTCGTATTTACTTTCAGCTACTTCTCCCAAGAACACGTGCACAGACGGAATTCGTCGGACCTTTGTCGGACCTTCTCGTCGAGCGATTCGTACACTATGCGCATGCCGGCTGCCCTAGGTCAAACATCGGTTTGGCTCGACATTCCTTCAAGTCCAAGGATATGGTAAAAACCTGATGGAAATGCCACAGAGACGCAAGACCGACACGCTCCGCCAGCCACTGCCATGGAGAACGTCTGATCAATCGTCATTGTTTCTCGATGCTGTAGATCTATATCGTATCGGACAACGAGTTGCTCGCCCTCTGTTGATATGTTGCAGTAGTACCAGGGAGGTTGAAAAGGTAAGCCGGCAGGATTATGGTGATGATGAAGTATCACAGCGCTGCAAGGGTGTCTGCACTTGAACCACACCAGTGTGTTCAACGCAAATTGGCAGCTCTACAATCAAGGTTCGTCAAACAATTGGGATGACCCGACTCTGTAGTGACGCCGTAATCTCAGAATCATTAGCAAAACCTATGTCCGCCATGGCGAGAGTCGGAGGCGATCATGCATACGTGCCGATATGTCTCACGAAGTGTATCGCTCCCGTCAAGATTGCATCAAGTTTACTCTATGACTCCACGCCGGCCGAATGATCGACCTCCGAGTCGACACTGAGGTAACGCCGCCCGGGCGCCTTTTTCATTTGGACGTTCTCACAGAGACTCGCTGAGCATCTAGATACGGAATGAATGTTCCCCGATCTCTATCGGTGGAATACCACCAGCTTCTCTCGAGCTTGTGCGTTCGCTATTGTGTTGAACCCGGCAGCAGGTGCTACTGCCGAGCCTCTGTGTCTCACACGCCATTCTTAGCGGCATGTTCTTCCCGAGTCAGAAGTCGCCCACGAGTGCTTGCGACTACACATCCCGGGCGAGCTGCTGGCTAGTTGAATTCCAAAGATGCTGAGGAGCTTGGGTGGCTTCTGATGTTGTCTTGTGGCACAGGCATGCGTGCACCTGTGCGACGTAATTGGGGGTCGTCATTTTGGCGGCGTATAAAGCGCGCTAGCATCCAAGCTCCAGTAGAATATTGATCCCACTCTTTTGTTGCGGGGATGGAACCCCTCATACTGTTAGCCTCACTGATCATCGCAGCTGCGTGCTTCCTAGCGATTCATGGACGGACGTCTGCCAAGCTGCGCCTGCCTCCAGGCCCCACGCGACTGCCACTACTCGGCAACGTGCATCAGCTCCCCTCTATGGGACATCAAAGGACGTTTGCAGAGTGGGGGGAGCGCTACGGTGCGTCGGACTTAATGTTTTCGTCAGGATGATAGCCCGCTGAGACCCCTCCACTTACAGGTGATGTTATTTACGCCCGTTTGTTTCGAACGCCAGCCATTGTGGTCAATTCGATGACCGCCGCACAAGAGCTTCTCGATAAGAGGAGCGCCAAATACTCGCATAGGCCTCGTTTCATTCTGCTACAGGAGTTGTAAGGGAGTCCCTGCTGCCGGCTTCGGGAGAAGCATCGCTCACGATATATTTCAGGATGGGCTGGGACGTCATGACGCATTTTTCTTATGGTGAAAGATGGCGAAGACATCGAAAGTGGATCGCGGGCGCCTTCCAGGACAAAGATGCTCTATTGAGTTATCGTCCATTGCAGCGCCGGGAAACCTACACTCTGTTATCGGGTCTCATGGATACGCCGCATTTGTTTATGGGGCACATTCGAAGGTCAGCAGGCACACCGCACCTTCGTCATTTGCTCAATATCGTACAGATACCCTGCCGCCATGATCATGGAGATCGCTTACGGACATTGCGTCGAGTCCTCCGACGACAAGTACATTCACCTGGCTGAGCGCGCGTCGACCGTCACCCTAGAATCGGGGGATGCGGGGGCAATGCTGGTCGACTTCTTCCCATCATGTACCTGCATCTGTCCGTTGTCTCGAGAGTTATGAACTTAATGCGGTCCTCAGTGATGTACTGCCTGCTTGGGCTCCGGGAGCAGGGTTCAAGAAGAAAGCGTCCGCCGCCAAGAAAGTCATCCAAGAACTGCTTGATACCCCTTACGAGATGGTCAAAAGCGCGATGGTGAGAATCTCACTGTCGTGGTACGATATTATCACTAATGAGTAGACTAGATGAAGGGTGTGGCTCGTCCTTGTTTCACGACATCATTACTGGAGGAGATCATTCAAAAGGGTACACTAAAGAAACAGGACGAACATGAAATCAAGGGTGCCGCAGGTCTCCTATACGGAGGTGATTCTGTACATGTTCATGTCAGTCAGCTCAAGCTGACAGTCATATAGCTGCTACCGACACAGTGCGTTCGACCGCTGACTCATACTGTTAATGCTGATGGTAAACCGTCCCTCACTGCTACAAGACCACTGCCGTACTGGCAACCTTCATGCTCGCAATGGTCCTACATCCCGAGTGTACCAGAAAGCTCGGACAGAGATTGATCGCGTTGTTGGTACGGAACGGCTGCCGGATTTCGATGACAGGCCGTCGCTGCTATACCTCGAATGCGTGATCAGGGAGGTTTTGCGGTAGGTTCTTTGTGTCTCGATTCAACTCACGGCACGACCCTGACCTTGTTTATCAGTTGGAATAGTCCAGTTCCCCTGGGTGCGACTATAAACTCGCGTATTGTTCTTGTCCCGCTGAGACGCTGCTACAGGGCTGCCGCACAAGACTATGGTACAGGATCACTACGTGGCTTCGACATTCCAGCTAATGCAATGGTGATACCCAATATCTGGTGCGTTACATCTGGGTCGCTCGCTACTCATTTTGACAAGCTCATAGCGAGAGGTATCCAGGGCGATGAATAATGACGTCAATTTATACTCAACGCCGAGCGCATTCCAACCTGAGCGGTTCATGGAGATGGATCCTCAGACTCTAGCGTCCAGGGATCCCCGTAACGTTGTCTTTGGTTTCGGCCGTCGGTACGTCAAACTGAATCCATTCGGTGCGGCAACTTGCTGATAGAATGCGACTATTCCAGAGTCTGTCCAGGCCAAGAGTTCGCCGATTCCAGCGTCTGGCTTGCTGCAGCATGCATCATCGCCGCGGTTGATGTGAATCAGGCCCTCGATAAGTCCGGAAAGTGTATTGTGCCACCTGCCGCTTTCGACGAAGTATTTGTCAGGTAAGAAAGGATTGCATTACTTGGTGGTCACGGTTCTCAGCTGCATTCCGTAGCCATCCGAAGGAATTCCTTTGTGACATCAAACCGCGGTCGCAGAAAGCAAAGCGCACCGTGGCCGATTTCCTCACCAACCATACAATGTGACAACCTGAACTTGGACGGCTCGGATACACTGCAGGAGCGTGATAATTTGCAGGACACGAGCAGGCTACTGTTCTGGATTTTCTCATGATTACTTATGTCGTGTCGATGTACTGGGCCGGTGCTGGACGTCGCTGAGCGTCGCAGAGTTCTGACGGCTTGTTTGACATTGTTGTCCAAAGGCTTCCAAATATAACAGAAACAAACCCCCATGTGGCGGTGGCTACAATGATTTCGATTAGAACTCCGGCCCTGTAGAGGGTGAATAGGATTATGGTGATTTGACATTGACCCGAGCTGCCTAAGAACGGAGACCGTAATTGCAGTCGCCAAGTTTTTGCGACTCGGCCTGGGGCCTGAATTACGAGTCGAAGCTTGAAGCCACCGAAGCGGAACAGTCCGAATGTCGATTAAATCTCAGATCATCAGTTTCAATGCTCACGCGCACCCACCGCACCTTGACGGTGCACACCAAGTTAGCTCGAACTTGAGACCTCTCTGAGGGAACACCTGTACCCTGCAGTCATTCCATTCTAGCGGCCTGCTGAGGAGGTGCCTCCGCATCAGATTAAGGCGCCATCTCCATCATGGACAAGGACAACCGGGACGATTTCACTTTCGCGAAGTTGAGTGATCTGAAACTACCGGTCACTTTCCGGATGTTGGTAGTAGAACACTCCGTCAAATTTACGTGCTGAATGTGTCTCTAGCTCCCAACTTGAGGGAACGCGGAAGCCACATCCTTTCACTGAGCTTCTAGAGAAACCCGATTTACGGTTTCATGGTGTTCAGCAGTCACCGTAAGCCAAGCTCAATATCCTCCAGTTATGGATTACTGACATGTACCCAGTGAACTGTCCGACTTATATGTTACCTGTCAACTGGTTGCGGATAATAAGCCTCTGACTATCCCATTCAGAACGTCTTACAAGGCGTTCAAGAAAGACTACACGTTCGTCTGTCGATAACGGGTCCGACGAGGTACACGCTAATCGTCAGTCTACCAATCGTAGATGGAACGAGTGGATCACATTTCCAATACGCTATTGCGACCTCCCGATGAGTTCGCAGGTCACCTTCACCGTTTGGGACATATCAGGTCCGAGGTCTGCTATCCCAGTTGGTGGATCCACATTTCGTCTCTTCGGCAAAAATTGTACGGATAATCCTATCTTTCTGCTATGTTTCCTTCACATGCATATTCTATCATGTAGGAGTTTAAGAAGGGGAAAGCACAGATTGTTGCTATGGCCAGATAGAGAGGCAGATGGTTCGATCGAAACCACAACGCCCAGCAAGATTGGGACAAGAGATGAGATGGGCAGACTAGAGAAGGTGTGTAACACTGATACGGTGATGCATTGGAGGTTCTCATGTACGTACCCATAGCTTGTGAAGAAGTACGAAAGAGGCGACATGCCGAAGTCTGACTGGCTTGACGCGATGGCTTTCCGCAAAATATCAGAAATACATGCGGTCAATATCTCATGCTCCTATCCGTCTCCCCTGACTGATCCTCCGCGCGCCCGTCCTAGGTAGAAACGGATAAGTCCGAAAACTTGTTCCTCTATATTGACCTGCCGCGCTTCGACTTTCCAGTCATCTTCTGTGAACCGGTGAGTACGTTTCCCTCGTGCGACACAAGTGCTCAATAGCTATGCCAGGATGGTACAAGCTCAGCTTCTACCTCTTCTGCTGCGGCCCAGGCGCAAGTCCCTCCTGTAGTTCCTCAACAGCCCAGCTTCATTGCGGACACGTCCCTTTGGCAAGTAATCGACCCAGACATTGCGAGAGAGAACCCGGTAGAAGATAAGCATCGCCGCTTGGTCCGAAGTCACCGCAGTAGCCCCTATGACCGTGAGCTTAAGCCCAATGCCAAGATTCGAGACGAGCTTTCCGTCCGTACGTCACATTCGACGCGTTCTTTAACTAACTACAGTGTCTGTAGGAAATCTGAATTACGCGCCTAGTCAGCCTCTGACGTCTGAGGAGAAGGACCTCATCTGGAAGTTCCGCTTCTACCTCACGAGGGACAAACGCGGTCTGACGAAGTTCCTAAAATCTGTGACGTGGCGGGACCCTTCGGAGGTCAAACAGGCAGTCGAGGAGCTCCTTCCTCAATGGACAGAAATCGACACGGACGATGCGCTCGAGCTGCTTGGACCTAACACTGTCGACTCACGCGTGAGAGCCTTCGCCGTGAAGCAGCTCAGCAGAGCAGACGACGATGTATAAATCCAATTCCTGTCAGTGGCGCGGTTCTCATAGCCGTAATTTTAGGAGTTACTCCTGTACCTGTTGCAACTGGTGCAGGCGCTCAAGTTCGAGAGCGCAGCGGGCGACCAGAGGTCTTCACGGTCAACGACCAGTGCATATCCTATGATGACAGCGGTCTCGCTGACTTCCTCATCCATCGGGCTGTCCGCAATCCCATCTTAGGCAACCGCTTCCACTGGTACCTCATGGTTGAAGTCGCTATCGAAGATCGAGTAATCAAGAAGATGTACGGGAGGGTTGTGTACAACTTCATGCAGAAGATCGTAGAGGTACGTTGCACGCCATTGTGCGACTACTCATACTGACATATATCTAGTCTGAGGGGGGCGCTGAGCGGCGTGATCTCATGCGCCGCCAGGGCGAACTCATCGACACGCTGGCCAAACGTGCGCGGGACCTTCGTACCTCCAAAGACCCGCGGCCAAAGAAGATCGAAAACTCCGCGCATTTATCGGAGATTCGAAGAACAGCCTCGCGTCGATGTCGCCGCTCCCTCTGCCGCTCAACGCGCGTGTCATGGTCACGGGCGTCATCGCTGAGAAGTCTAGCGTCTTCAAGTCGAACATGTTCCCGATGCTGCTCTACTTCCAATGCGCCGACGGTTCGGAGTATCCGCTTATCTTCAAGGACGGCGATGACATGCGTCAGGATCAGCTCGTCATCCAGCTGTTCACGCTCATGGACAGGCTATTGCGCAAGGAGAATCTCGACCTGAAGCTCAGTCCGTATGATGTCCTCGCAACGGGAGCCTCACAAGGCATGGCGCAGTTCATCCCCAGCAAGACGATCGCGGCCATTGTGAGCGAATACGGGACGTTGCTGAACTACCTACGCGCACACTATCCCGACGAAGGCAGCGTCGGGACTTATGGCGTAGAGCCCGGGGTCATCGATACATTCGTCCGGAGTTGTGGTGAGTGCCGCGTTCTCGTGGTCTACGCGTCTACTAAGGAGGCGAGCAGCTGGGTACTGTGTCGTGACATATCTGCTCGGAGTGGGAGATCGTCATCTGGATAACCTTCTGCTCGCGCCGGATGGTACGCTGTTTAATTCGCAAGTCGACGAATCTGATCTTTGAATATAGGGCACTTCTTCCACGGTAGGTATCTGGATTTGTTACGATCCCAAGCTGACTATGCCCCCATAGTCGATTTTGGATACATCCTCGGCGTGACCCGAAGCCACTCGCGCCGCCCGTGAAAGTGTGCAAGGAAATGTACGACGCCATGGGTGGCGTACAATCCGTTCACTACACGCGCTTCAAGAACTTCTGCTTCACGGCCTTCACCATTCTGCGGAAGAGCGCGAACCTCATCCTTAACTTGGTCACTTTGATGGTCGACGCCAACATCCCTCACATCAAACATCGTGACGTTCACGAACAGTACTAGGCAAATTTTGCTTGGACCTTACGGAGGAGCAGGCAATCGAGCATTTCGAGAAGCTGCTCAATGATATATCACCCTTCACGTCGTGTTGGATAGGATGCACGACTGGGCACAATATTGGCGCAGTTGAGGTTGCAATGCCTAGTATCCCCGGTTTCCTGTTCGCAATAAATACCAGGGTTGGATTTATGTTTGATGTCCATTATTCAAGCATGTGCTCGTCGCTGTATCATTCTCCTTCCATCGCTGGGAGAAAGGTCAAGAGAGATTTGCTACAGCTGGAGCAATACTCGATAGCAACTAGACTAGTATATAGAAATACAAAGCGGATATTCAAGACACAACAGCAGATGCGACGACAGAGACGGGCAGAGACACATATCCAGTGAAACACGATATCGCACACGCAGCCAAATAATGAACCAGATAAACAGTACGAGATCCACCGCTTCTATGTAATCCCCCATGGCGATTCCAACGGCTGCATTGACTCGCCCCATTTCCAACTGTCCTGCGGTTCCCAATACGCGCCCTCACCACCGTCGATCGCACCCCATATCGACAACTCCAGCGGATCGTTAGCGGATTCATCCTCGGCAATCCTCACGGTGTCTGCGCCAGACGAACCATCATATGACCAGCACTCTCGTTATCCGAGCCAGATCCCGGACTAGCGTTCGTCGAGGCCGGGTGCACCAGATCTGGTGTTGCCGCCTTGGAGAGAGAATCGTCCTCTCTCATGAACGACGCCCAGTCGAAGAACTGCTCGGACTCATCCTTCAACTGCATCGGATGCGCAAGCTCGCCCGACTCCGCGGAACCACCTAAGACAGATGCTGAGCCGTCGGGATCATCCGCGAGGCCAGGATATCCCTTCAGGATCTTCTCCAGCTCGTCCGAGATCTCGGCTGAGATTAGCACGTCCTGACCGTCTCCGTTGGCCGTGTACATCTTCAGCATCTCCGTCATCTGCTCAAAGAACTTGGCAGCATCCTCGTCCGTCCGGATGGAGTCGATATCCTCTTGCTTCTTGATCAGCTCCTCGCTCGGGGCACCTTCCCACTCCGTCTTAGGCTTCTTTGGCGGGGACTGACCGCCTAGCTGTTCGGTACCAGCGGACGTCTCGTCCTCTCTATGTCGCTTTGAACCTGTCACGGCTGATGTCGCTGTAGCAGGCGCTGGTGTTGGCGGTTTCTGCGGGGAGGGTGAAGGAACTGGTACGACGACTGGCCCAGCGGCTGATGTAGATGGTGGAGTAGCGGTTGATGTAGACGCCTCACCGGACGTGGGCGTGGGCGCTGGCACCTGTGGTTTCGGCGTAGGCTTCGAACGCTTGGTGCTGGCTTTGGTCTTCTTCGGAGGGCGGCTAGGCGACTTTGGTGTCTGCGGTGAACTCGCAACGTGGACGGGCGTAGGTGGGTTCGCGGGTGTTGCGGCGGAGGCGGGAGTGGAAGGTCCTGCAGCGGGTGATTGAGCGGACAGCTGATTTGTCCGCTTCGGCGGGAGTTGCGGGGGGATGATCTGAGGCGTGTTGAACGTGTGCTGTGGAGCATGATTACCTGGCTGAGCGGGTGGAGCTTGCTTGACCTGAGGAGTGCGCGGAACGCCATTCGCAACGAGATTGACGGGCTGAGGTGCTTGGGAGATCGACATCTGATGCTGCTGCTGCCGTTGGACCTCCATGGCCTCATACCTCCGATAACTGTTGTCCAACCGTGCCATGACTCACGCATGGAACGGACGTGTGCCAAGGTCAGCATGTAGCAGTCGCCGTTGTTCTCTTTCGACTCCAAGAACGACCTTTGCTGCAGACACGTCAATAGCTATATCAAGAGACGGGTTAGCTGGACATTCAATACCTCCACAACATACGTACTGAGTTCGTCATATTCCGCGAAGCGTCCATGCTGACTCCACATATGAGCACGGGCAGCTTGTTCGAGAGATTGTTGAGATAACCCAAGAGCTCTCTGAAGACGATGTGCCATTCCTGCTTCTCAGAGTCGGGGATGGCGATGAAAGGCATGGCTCGTTTACCTAGGCGAAGTTAGCCACATCTCGTCTCAACGTCCTGCGTCCTGACGTACCTCGAGTACGCAGGAAGTAATCTCTGGTCGCCTCCAGCCATGTGTTCGCTTGCGCAAGCTCCTCCGGATTCGGCCACTTCCCATTGGCTACGTCAACAAAAGGCTTCGGTACCTGCGGGGGCATTGGCGGGCCCTCTGCAGGCGCGGTACCATTCTGCGGCCGGTTCGTTTGCGGAGGCTGCTGAACCTGCATCTGCTGCTGCGCTGGACTCGTCGAGGAAGACGGCACGCCTTGGGGCATCTGGGGCGTCTTCGGGAACCCGGGCGCCATGTTAGGCTGCATCCCCATGCCGCCGTTGGCCTGAGCCTGCTTCGCGAGACGACCGTGGAAGTCTTGCTGGGAGCGCAGACTAGCCTCCAAAATGGGCCGATTCTGCTCGACGATGTTTATGACGTGTTCCGGGACTCCCTGCCTACGAAGCTCTTCTGCTGGACGACGCGCGTACGTCATGAGCTCGTTGATCAACTTCGGGTCCGTTCCGGGAGGAATGGTGAGGTTGGGCGCGCCCATAACATTGTTACCGGGCATATTGTTAGGCATGGCGTTCGTCGTCGGCACAGACGTATGCCCGAACCAGAAGCCCCGCCGCCCGGCTGACCAGCATTCGGTACGCCCGGCTGACCTCCGTTGCCCACATTCACAGGCCTCTTGACCTTCATCACCGACGAAACGAACATGTTGTCGAACTGGGATAAGTATCGGTGGTAGACATTCTGCAGGTGCTGCGCGACACCAGGCCCCGACTTAGCCGGTCTGTGTCGCTACCAGGAAACTGCACAAAGCCGAGCTTCGCGCCGATCACGGGCCATAAATCGTACTGCGAGACCTGATTCAGGAGCTTAGCGGAGCGTAATTTCGCGAGTGAAATTCAGCATACCCTCCCTGAACCGCCATTGCCGAGAACTTCCGTATGCAGAGCGTGCAGGTCGATCGGCCTGCCCTCGAACTGCAGTATGTTCTGATCTACGGCGATACCATTCCGAAGACAGAATGTAGGAAAGGCCTTGCTGAACACCTCCGGGGTCATAGTCGGGAAAGCGAACGGCCTCGCCTTAGGTCGGACGCCGGCAGGCAGCTGCATCGGTGACTGAGCGGACAGCATGTTCGGTGACGCCTGAGGTAGGTTCTGCGAGCCCGAAGGCATCTGGAAGGGCGTGGGGCCTGTACGAGGCGGTTGGTTCGCCGGACTCGGGGGCATCTGAGGTCGCATCTGGGGAGTGCTGATCTGCGTCATCGGTGGCTGCTGG
Organism: Fomitopsis serialis; assembly: GCF_022376445.1. Taxonomy (NCBI): domain Eukaryota; kingdom Fungi; phylum Basidiomycota; class Agaricomycetes; order Polyporales; family Fomitopsidaceae; genus Fomitopsis; species Fomitopsis serialis. The sequence continues at coordinate 448,286 of NW_025954978.1, forward strand.
GGTATGGAGGGCACCATGGGTGCAGGAGGCTGGGGCGAAGGCCAGTTCGCTGAGGTCCGATCTGCTGGAACGGCGTCGAGTGCTGCATCGCGTCGGGTCTACGACCACTATGAAGAGGATATGCGTTGAGTCGACAACAAAGCTATCCAAAACAATTGACACTCACGCGTTACGCTTGTCTGTGATCCACACACCAAAATCTTGATCCGACATTTGCGTGACACGGTTGTAATCGACGTCTTGGCTCTTGAAGAGGACCATCTTCGTCTTAAAATCCTCCAGTAGTTTCTCCCGGTTCTGCTGGTGCTGGATATCACCCGTAGCCTCCCCTGCGAGACGGCTCTGCATCTCGCGTAAATCTCGGGCGATGATCGCTTTACGCTGCGCAATGCTCTCCAGAACTCTGGTCTTCAAGGCCTGAAGCTGCATCCCGGGTTTGAGCTGAGCCTGCAGTTGCATCTGCGGCGAGGATTGATTCATCCCCTGGTTCATCACCATGTGCGGCGATTGCGCGCCAGGAGACGCCTGCAGACCGTTGTGCATGCCGTTCTGTTGGCCCATCCCAGTTTGCTGCATCATGTTCTGCGGGAACGACTGCGAGATCTGCGGCTGCATGGAGTTCATGAGCAGGTTCTGGTGTAACGGCTGCGTGGATTGCTGGTGTGGCGGCTGCTGTTGCTGTTGCTTGCTGTTGCTGCTGTTGTTGTTGTTGCTGCTGCTGCTGCTGCCGCTGCTGCTGCTGCTGAAATTGCTGTAGCTGTTGTTGCCGCGCCATATTTTGCTGCTGTTGCTGTTGCTGCATTTGACGGATGAGCGCGTTAGGATCGTTCTGCGGCTGCTGAGCCTGAGCTGCATTCATCAGCTGCAGCTGGCGTTGCTGCTGCTGACGCGCCATAAGGCGCGCATCGCCGCAGGATCACGTTGAGCGAGGGCCGCCAGATTACTGTTGAGAGGGAGGCCCTGGCCATTGAAGCCGGGCGATGGGCCTTGCTGCCCATCGGGGCGGAACTGGTTCGCCTGCGAGGGGAAAGGCACTGACATCGGCTTCTGGCCAGCCGCGTGGGGCTGCTGAATGCCCTGCATGCGTATATTCTGGTTGCGGAGCATCTCCATCATCTGAGGGGGCGGAGTCAGCACTGGTTAGGATACAGACGAGGCGCGAGGAGGACCACTCTCGACCACCGCACGTGATGACGTAAGCAGACGGGCGTGAGTAAAGGGCCTGCATGAAGCAAAGACGACGAAAAGGTCGCCGGTGGGAGGAGTAGGTGGCAAACGAGGTGGCCGTCCTACGGTGGCGGGGCAACGGAGCCAGGCGTGGCACACTTGTGGGCAGAATGTGGTAACGGATGGCCCGAAAGGCTACGGCGTCAACGGGATGCACGAGCGTACCTGCTGGTTATTCATTATGTTGGGAGCCTGCACACCGTTCATCCCGTTCATCGAGTGCGCGCCGCCGAGCATCTGTTGCGGGCGCATCTGCTGCTGCTGTCCCTGCTGAGCCTGTCGCTGCAGCCACAGTCGGGCTTGGTCGGGGGTGGGTTGGGGGCCTTGCGGCTGCAGGCCCTGCGCGTTGAACTGCTGAGAGTCGAGGAGCCCCTGCTGCTGGGGCGTGAGCCCATTGGGAAAGTTATTGGGCATCATGTTGAATTGCTGGGCCATTGCGGCGCACGGGAGGGTGAGAAGCGGGCGCGGAGCCCACGAGCCCGGAAGAGACTGCTCTCGTTGAGCAAGTGCGAGATCTCGGTCAAGACGGCGAGTCCTGAGTGTCGCGAGCAGGCGCGACGACGACGAGGGGGCGGCGAGAGGCCGAGGAGGACGAGAGGGCGGGGCGGGGGAATGGTGGGAGGAGCAGAGTCGGGCAGGCGCCGGCGGGCCATACAGGGACATACAGCGCGGAGCTTCAACGCCCTTCTTTCCTTTCTCATATTGTTGCAGTCCACCTTGTCCGGTGTAATTGTCCCTCTTTTGTTGCCCACCATAAATTCACCGTAAATCAGCACAACATATTTGCTCAGTGCAGTGTGTCGCAGTGCCATCTGGGCCGATTCATTGAACAAGTGAGCTCGTGGACTATGTAGTATCCAGTAACGCGTCGGCGACTGCGTTGATTTCCATGCCACAGGATCAGCCACCCAGTGCGTGCACACAACTCAGCCAAGTCCTTTGCTGTACGTCGCGTTGTCTGGCCAAAGCTGTGCTTTGACAGCCAAGTTGAGCGTCCAATGTCCAGCGATGGGCCACAGCGGCCTGTGCGGCGTTTGGCTTGGGTGTCTGTCTGAACGTGGTATCGCTCTTGCCGGGCACTTGAAAGTCTTGCCTTTCAGAGTCCAAGAAGCAACCCAGCCCGCTCAGCCGATATCGTGTCCCATGTCCCGTCGGCGCCAGCTGCGTGTCCACCGACGTTCATCCCTCGCTGGCCCGCTCAGCCTGCCGTCGAGTGTCCAAGCTGTGCGCACCCAATCATCAAGCGCCAATTGCGGTGGGCAGCGCTCCGGTGCGCGTTTTGGCCTATACAGGAAATATCCACCTACCCGCGGGTCTCCCGCTCACTCGGGTCTATGCTCCGGCATCCGGATAGCCCTCCTGGCCACGGCGCATGTATTCGGTGAGTTGCGCTTCGCATGCTTCCTGTATCCCCTAGAACGGCCGCGAATGCTGCGACCAACTAGGAAACTGCACTACTCCACATATGCTTCGTGCGTGACCCGGGGGAGCTAGGGTGATGCGAGCCTCCGGGACCCCCGGAACGACGGAGGCTGTGGCCTGTTGTCTCGGTGACTTGCTCGCCGAACACGACACTGCAGTAGGTGCATGGGCACCTGGAATGGCGGGCTAGATCGTAAGCTTGAGTTCTAGAACCTGAGCCTGCCGCCGATGTGAGGACCTACCTCCACCTTCTATTGCTGACGCAGGTTAGCATTTGCTCGTCCCCGGTTAGCTCCGTCTACTCTGACAAGTACAATGGCATGTCGCTGGCTCGTCGTCTCGACTCGAGCACCCGGCGAGGTCCAACGACTCACTCCGCGCGTTCAAGACACGTGTACGCGCCTGCGATTACTTGTTCAGTACGTTCCGAAGCTCTTTATCATGTATGTCAGTGTACGTGCCGCAGTAGTTCGGTCCCAAGATTTATGCGATCCAGCTCAGAGTGTGCAGGGGCAAAATACAGGAGACTTCCGCTGTCGTGACCGACGAACACAATCCGCGTTGTATGGTAAGCTATATGTATCCATGTATCGTCAAAAATTTGCCCGTTGAGTGCTTAGATAGCGACCGGATGTTTTTTATTCTGTATCGCATCGTTGCACACCACAGTTCGGACGTTCTACATTCATAGATGTCCTTGGTCGAAACCAATTCCTGGGCTCCAGGATTGTGGAAGGACCGCAGTATAGTCCCCTGTTTCAATACACGGTATGTAAAGGCGTGGAACTGGAGCGCGGTGTGTTCCCTGCCAATTGTACGTGACCATCCTCAGGCTGTCTCCATTCCACGGTGGGCTGAGTGCGCCAATTCAGCATCGCCACCGCGGAATACTTACAGTAAGTACCTCGTCAAGGAGGTCCGGAACCGTACGTCCGCAGACTGCGACACCACCATGTCTGCAAATTTCATCCGGCCGTTCAATACGGCGCTCTCACCTGAATACCGCACGGTCGCAATGCTCACATTCCGTGAGTGTTCTATTACTGTCATGATCTGCACCGAGGCTTCAGTCATGATAAGTTAACATTCATCAACGAGAAATCTATCTCTTACCGTGGTCGCAACAGGGCTGTGACATTCCCGACATCAACATTGTCGTGCAGTGGAAGCTCCCGGTAATATTCCAGAATCCCGTCCAATGTGCAGGTCGCGCCGCAAGGGGACGGGGACGACCAGGCCTCGCCGTCCTGAACGTTGAGCGCACTGCCTAACCCATGGATCTATTAGCTTCAGAGAGTTACGACGAGTCAGCAATCACCGCTACACACAGAAAGGGAAACTTATACTTATGGGAAAGATGCACCACCGCAAGACAAGCGGCCTCCGCTGGTCTGGCCCGATTGCACGTGACGTTTGTGCAGAGTACCCAACTGTCGACGGCGTGTCTGGACAGAGGTCTTTGAGAACCCAGACAGGTGAGCGCTTGAGCAGTGTCCCATGGCCATCCTTCAGCTCGCATATATGCTTGCGGTTCATGCTGCGACATATGCGACTCGATTACGTTGAACCACACACGTCCGAGTGCTGCAACAAAGGCAGGCGGCAAGAATCCCCCGAGGCATGCCTGACGTCAAGATGCAGCTCAGCCTGTACAAACGGCGAGACGACATCTTCACTCGCAAATAGGCGATGGAGTACGATTCGACGGCCATCTCGGACGATTTGACGGTTGAAAGTTGAACGTTGAACGGTTGGCGGCCGCAGGCTGTCTCCCGCGCGACACCCTCACGGCGATCCTCAAGTTGACCTGGATTTGGTGGGACAAGTCAAGTACGGGACGGAGCTCATGTGCCATATCAAATCACTTGACACCGTATTCGTGACGCCCCCGCCGAAGAAGTCCAAGTCAGGACGAACAGCAACATCGCTGGCCTCGCCATCAATGCGCGCAGGAAACACGCAAGCGGACGACTCCACAGCCTGCGCAATCGAGCCACAGCCTGCGTCCATAGCACTGATAGTAGTGGCTCTACTGCGCCCACACCGGTGCTCCCGGCGTCGACCACGACCTACTATGTGCAGACACACACATACAGGCGATAGCAGCATCCCGATGTCCGCGCGGTCAGATCGATCACTTTCGTAGGTCTGGCGATGTTACATAGAGATGGCTCCAGGTCGGTAGCAGCGAGTGCAACTCGGAATATTGTACACTATCAGTAATACATACTTGCTTACATCCTCTTGACTCAAAGTTGTATGGGGCGAGTCACGACTCTGCAGAGAGACTAGAAATATAAATGGATGCCAAAGAACAAGCTCAGAGTGAAGCTCTTGCTAAATAATGAAGGCCGTTATCGCGCTCCCAAAGACGATACTCGCGATTTCACAAGGTCCCAATTCACACAAAGCACCAAATCCGGGACCCCCCAAGCCGCAGCGCGCCCACTGGCAGGGGTACCAGCTGTTCTTCGAACGGTCATAGGAGTTCGAAAAGGTTAGTCAGTTCTGCGAGCCCATCTGACTCGTAGGTCGCATCTAGGGGGGTCGCTGCGGCGGAGGCGGAAGTGGAAGGTCCCGCAACGGGTGATTGAGCGCCATTCGCAACGAGATCGGCGGGTTGAGGTGCTTGGGAGATCGACATCTGGTGCTGCTGCCGTTGGAGTTCCAGGGCCTCGTACCTGCGATAGCTGTTTGTCCAACCGCGCCATGCCTCACGTATGGCACGGACGTGTGCCAATTTCAGCATGTAGCAGTCGCCGTTGTTTGCTCTCGACTCCAAGAACACCCTTTGCTGCAGACACGTCCATAGCTATGTCGAGAGACGGGTTAGCGAATATTCAATACTTCCACGACATACGCACAGCGTTTGCCATATTTTGCGCAGCCTGCAAGCTGATTCCACATATGAGCACGGGCATCTTGTCCGAGAGGTTGGTGATATAGACCAAGAGCTCTCTGAAGACGGTGTGCCACTCCTGCATTTCGATGTAGGGGATGACGATGAACGGCAAGGCTCGTTTACCTAGGTGAAGTTAGCCACACCTCGTCGCTCCGTCCTGCGTACGTGCGTCCTGACGTACCACGAGTACGCAGGAAATTATCTTTGGTCGCGTCTAGCCACGTTATCGCTTGGCCAAGCTCCTCCGGATTCGGCCACTTCCCATTGGCTACGTCAACGAAAGGTTTCGGGACCTGCGGGGGCATTGGCGGTCCCTCTGCAGGCGCGGTACCATTCTGCAGCTGGCTCATTTGCGGAGGCTGCTGAACAGGCTGTGTAGCTTCCACAAAATGGGCTGATTCCGCTTTGATTCCGCTCGATGATGTTCACGACGTGTTCTAGGACTACTTGTCTACGAAGCTTAGATCAGGAGAATGGACGATCTCAGTGACTGGTACATGCCTTGGCTGAGTGAACGGTTGCAATGCCACCCTCAGGGAATGTCAGATGAGGGACTGAAGCTCGATGCGGAGACAGAGTCTCCCAAGGGTCTCCGCAATGCTTGTCTATTATTGAGACGCAATCTCAGATCTCAGATCTCAGCGTTGAGATGGAGGAGCAGGGACACCTGTCTCACGATCTCAGATCCTACTACGGCTTGCTCGTCGCTCGACCGTCCGACGATTTTCAAGTTGCTCAATCATAGCTCAGCGCTCGGCGCTCAGGCTCCCTACGGTGATCTCGTCTACATCGTGTCCTCCGTGCTCGACGTTGGCCCTACAACTTCAAACTTCAGTGCGTACTCAGGCTGTCCGAGTCTCCGTGGATGCGCTATACCTCGAAGGCTTGGTACGATACTCAAACATGACTGAGAGCCTCTACAAGGACCTGACATGGCGAAGAATGGACAAAAACTGCTGGTGGCTTCACTCTTGCTTCACTCCGCTGTTACCGTGTCGCATCGCACACAACCTGTCTATGTCGACGTATTCAGCTCACTCACGTCGCGTCGCACACGCTGAAAATTCGCGCTAATCATTCCTATACATCCTTCAGGCTGATGCATACTATGAGCCTCGCACCGCCCCTCTAGGCTCTGCGCCGCACCCCGCATCACCCGCATCACGTCTCGGAGCTGTAAATCCACGAGGACTAGGTAGGCGACCTGTATACATCGGTACGCTCTGCAGCAGTTGTCCGCCTTTGCCACTTACTACTCCATCCAGTACAACATCTCGGACACGCACTGCCTTCCGGTGCCTCCTGTAGTTCTCGACGTACAGCCAGTGTGCGGTTAGGGCTAGTGTTCTACGATGAACTAGGCTGATCGAGCGCCAGCAAGACCGTAGTCGGGGGACAAGCCCATGAACTCTGTCTTGTACTAGTTCAACGTACTCTTTTCCGTGAAAAAGGGCTCACTACAATCGATGGCCGACACCCTTGTAACGCGGTATATTGTGTCGTGAGCGCCGAGTCGAGCAGTGGATGTGTGAACCTATCGAGGAATATTTGGCTGTGGGCTGTGGGCGCTCCGACATACTGGCCGGGGACGCGACTGGTAAGTAATGTGCGTTCTCTCCTGCAAGTGGCGGGTCAATCAGCTCATGCCACTATGTAGCCGTCGCTCTAGCTAGGTCCCAACATCGACATCCCGATGCGCCTCGTTCCAAATGCATCGTCTCTTGCCCACATCACGGTAGCACACATACAGCGCGACCGATCGCTTCAATAGCCCTGTCTGGACTCCGGACCTTTCGTTTGCTGCCACTGCATTCGACATGGCTACCGTCCACTAGTAGTACTGATTCTCGAGCGCACATCGGTACAGCCCGGGAACATGTCTAGCAACCCGGCCCAGTCGTCGCACCGAGGAGCTCTTCAAGTTCATTGCCCTTTCTATTCACCCCCTGCGTCCCGATGGATCGCCACATTTTATGTTCACTTCTCTCAGAACCGCGGAAGACGATGCTGACAAGATTGATTCAAGACATATGACTCCTTCTGGGGTGCTTTCAGCTGAATATCCGCGCGGTCAGATGACTCCCGGGCTCCCGTAGGGATGGCGAAGGTACGTAGATGGTTCCAGATTGGTAGCAGCGAGTGCGACTCGGAATATTGTACACTGTCTCAATACATACTTGCTTACATACCCTTGACTCGTTGTATGGGGCGAGTCGTGACACTGCAGAGAGACTGGAAATACAAATGGATGCCAAAGAACAAGCTCAGAGTAAAGCTCCTGCGAAGTAACGAAAGCCGCCCTTGCGTTGCCAGAGAAAATACCGTCGGATACGCGCGATTTCACTAATTCCCAATTCACACCGGGTACCAAATCCAGGACCCCGTTAAGCCGCAGCGCGCCCCCAGTTGTACCAGCCGTTTTTCAAGCACTCATAGGAGTTCGAAAAGGCTGGTTACTTCGTCGAGCCCATCTGAGGTCGCATTTGGGGAGGTCGCGGGGGATGCGGGAGTGAAAGGTCCTGCGTCGAGATCGACGGGTTCATGTACTTGGGAGATCGACATCTGGTGCTGCTGCTGCCGTTGGACCTCCATGGCCTCGTACCTGCGATAACTGTTTGTCCAACCGTGCCATGACTCACGCATGGAACGGACGTGTGCCAAGGTCAGCATGTAGCAGTCGCCGTTGTTCTCTTTCGACTCCAAGAACGACCTTTGCTGCAGACACGTCAATAGCTATATCGAGAGACGGGTCAGCTGGATATTCGATACTTCCACGACATACGCACAGAGTTCGTCATATTCCGCGAAGCGTCCATGCTGACTCCACATATGAGCATGGGCAGCTTGTTCGAGAGATTGTTGAGATAACCCAAGAGCTCTCTGAAGACGATGTGCCATTCCTGCTTCTCAGAGTCGGGGATGGCGATGAAAGGCATGGCTCGTTTACCTAGGCGAAGTTAGCCACATCTCGTCTCAACGTCCTGCGTCCTGACGTACCTCGAGTACGCAGGAAGTAATCTCTGGTCGCCTCCAGCCATGTGTTCGCTTGCGCAAGCTCCTCCGGATTCGGCCACTTCCCATTGGCTATGTCAACAAAAGGCTTCGGTACCTGCGGGGGCATTGGCGGGCCCTCTGCAGGCGCGGTACCATTCTGCGGCTGGTTCGTTTGCGCGGACTGCTGGACCTGCGTAGACATCTGCTGCTGCTGCGCTGGACTCGTCGAGGAAGACGGCACGCCTTGGGGCATCTGGGGCGTCTTCGGGAACCCGGGCGCCATGTTAGGCTGCATCCCCATGCCGCCGTTGGCCTGAGCCTGCTTCGCGAGACGACCGTGGAAGTCTTGCTGGGAGCGCAGACTAGCCTCCAAGATGGGCCGATTCTGCTCAACGATGTTCACGACGTGTTCCGGGACTCCCTGCCTACGAAGCTCCTCTGCTGGACGACGCGCATATGTCACGAGCTCGTTGATCAGTTTCGGGTCGAATCCGGGAGGGATGGTGAGGCCGGGCGCGCCCATAACATTGTTGCCGGGAGTATTGTTAGACATGGTGTTCGTCGTCGGCACAGGTGTATGCCCCGAACCAGAAGTCCCGCTGCCCGGCTGACCTCCGTTGCCCACATCCACAGGCCTCTTGAGCTTCATCACCGACGAAACGAACATGTTGTCGAATTGGGATAAGTATCGGTGGTAGACATTTTGCAGGTGCTGCGCGACACCAGGCCCCGACTTGGCAGGCTCGGTGTCGCTACCAGGGAACTGCACAAAGCCGAGCTTCGCGCCGATCGCGGGCCATAAGTCGTACTGCGAGACCTATTTCAGGAGCTTAGCGGAGCGTAAATTCGTAGGCAAACATCAGCATACCCTCCCTGAGCCGCCGTTACCGAGAACTTCCGTATGCAGAGCGTGCAGGTCGATCGGCCTGCCCTCGAACTGCAGTACATTTTGATCGACGGCGATACCATTTCGAAGACAGAACGTAGGAAAGGCTTTGCTGAACACCTCCGGGGTCATAGTCGGGAAAGCGAACGGCCTCGCCTTAGGTCGGACGCCGGCAGGCAGCTGCATCGGTGACTGAGTGGACAGCATGCTCGGTGACGCCTGAGGTAGGTTCTGCGAGCCCGAGGTCATCTGGAAGGGCGGGGGTCAGTACTGGTTAGGAAATAGACGAGACCCGAGGAGGACCACTCTCGACCGCCGTACGTGACGATGTAAGCAGACGGGCGGAAAGGTCGGCGGTGGGAGGAGTAGGCGGCAAACGAGGTGGCCGTGCTACAGTGGCGGGGCAACGGGACCAGGCATGTGTGGGCAGAATGTAGTAACGGATGGCCGGAAAGGCTGCGGCGTGAGCGGGATGCACGAGCGTACCTGCTGCTGCTGCCCCTGCTGGGCTTGGTCGGGGGTGGGTGGGCAGCCTTGCCACCGCAGACCTTGAGGGTCAAGTTGCTGAGAGTCAAGGAGCCACTGCTGCTGGGGTGCGAGCCCATTTGAAAGGTTATTGGGCATCATGTCGAATTACTGGGCCACTGCGCTGGAGGGTGAGAGTGTGCGGAGCCCACGAGTCCGGAGAGATTGCTCTCGTTGAGAACCTACGAGATCTCGGTCCTGAGTATCGCGAGCACGCGCGACGACGGGGATGGGGCAGCGAGAGGCTGAGGAGGACGAAAGGGCTGTGACAGAACTCTTGAGTCTGTCGACATCGATCCTTGCCTCGCAGTGCGTGAATCTTATTTGAACGCGGGCATAGGGTTCATGAAATCAGCGCGGAACGTTGAGTGCCCAGAGGTGCCCAGCCGGTCGACGTGCGTTGTAGCCGCTCACTGTACTATCCACCCAATTACTACTTGCGAACTCAATGAGTGGACAGGCCCTCGACACGACTTTCGAGCCACGCACTCGAGGTTTAAGCCACCGAAGCAAGGACACGGGTTTCGTCCTTCGATGTGAGTGGCTCCCGACGTGCTGATTTCCCACTCACGTCCGCACTCCATCAACGAGCGACTGAGCAGCTGGATCCGACGTGGGCTGGTACTTACGAGATCGGGAACCCATTCTCGATGAATCATGTTAATTCATGAAGGTACCTTCAGCGGGTGAGGGCCCCATGGGCCATTGGCGAATAGTCCGATGAACTGGGAAGCGGCGCTCGCTATTTTTTCAAACTTTCGGCAATGGATGTCCGCTGAGGTGGACGATACGCACCATAGAAGCCTCGTAATATGTTGACAAACGTGTGATAGATGCACCCGTCGCGCACCAAACGCAAAATATTGAAGCGGCAGTGCGTCCGCGGTTGTACGCACCGTCGTATGACGGTACTGTCACTGCCTCGAATCAGCAGGACCTTCCATCGGTGCCATCGCGCGACTCGGATACTGTCACACATAGCATCTGACGAACAGACTCCGGAATGTAGCATGGATGCGATGAGATGTTTGAAGGGATTGAGTAGATCTTCAAGTTTCCAAATGCTAGTTGATGGACCACGGTGGATGTCGCGACCCACGTGACGATCGATACGCGATCTGTGGGGAATCACATGCAAGCGCCGAGTGGCTGTAATTGATTTGAGGTGCTCGAGGATGTGCACAGCGACCACTGCATGGTTCGTCGCCAGCCGACATGTTCTCATATGTCCTGAGCTCCGGTATGTCTTATTTGTTCTCGCCGAAATTTTTTGACAATTCTGGCAGCGAGCTCGTACTTCCACCTTCCGATCGAGGAGGATGAAGACGAGGACTTCCCCACTGCTTCGAGACACATAGCCTGGTCGCCATCCACAGACTCAACAGATTCGGACGACTCCGATTCAGGACCCCTTTCCATTCCCTCGACATCCTCAACATCCTTCGCTCGTTCGCAATTGAAAACAAACCGTAAAGAGAAAGCTGTAATCCAAGAGATACTTTCCCAGAATGACCTCTACCACATTCTGGGTGTCAAACGGACGTCCCGAACAGATAAGATGACTCTCCGGAGAGCGTACCTCACACGGAGTAAAGCGTGCCATCCAGAGTATGTGCACTTATATATCTTGTTATGTCGTCCGAGCTCATCGGATGGGACGCAGCAAATTCCCGGATAATCCAGAGGCTACCCGCGCGTTCCAAAAGGTTTCCGTCGCCTACGACGTCCTCAGCAAGCCCTCCTCCAGGAGACTCTACGACTCCCAACCTCCACAATCCTATGATATCTTCGCGACCAGACCAACTCCTCCTGCACAAGAGACCTTTCGCGGGGTTATAATCGGCGTGTTCAACGACCTGCTCGATGGCGACCTCGACATGGTCCGGTCGCTTCTCAGTATGTCGAGTTCAGCCCTTTATGGATCCGAGGCTCATGTGTGCTACCTTCAAGGAACGGTCAACGACCTCAACCCCTCACTCCGATTAGGCGAGGAGGCATCAACTCCGTCCTCGTCTCCCTCCAAGCCATCCGCGAGCGCGCCCTCAGTGAGCACTCACTCAGCTCCTCATCCGCATCACTCTGACGATCCCAGCCTGCCGGACCTGCGTCCTCGCACTGCACCACGAGCTCACACACCTGCTCGAGGTGCAACGCGCCTTCCACGACCTCTCCTACTTCGACATCCGCCGGCGCTCCTGCCTCACCATCCGCCTCGCGCGGCTCACCGTGTCGCTCCCCATCGCGCTCGAGCGCGCGCTCAGCGAGCAGGCAGATGACCTCTACGCCGCGGACGACACCCGCGAGGGCGTCGGCGGCACGGATAAGACTGCCCTCCTGAACGCACGTGTGCACCGTCTCCTGAGCGGGCTAGTGCACGTCTTAGAGCGGATGGAACACGTCCTCAAATGAATATGTAGACCTCCACCCATTCCGTTTAGCTCGGACTCTCCATTCTCTATTCGATCTATGCTCCATCTGGTTGTAACGTTTTGCTGATTGAGATGCCGTGCTCCACTACTACTGATTAGACCCTCGTACCTAGCCCTTTTAGCACTTAGAGTAACTGACATGTAACGCACGGTGTCGCGAGGGTGGCGACATCGGGGCGGAGAAGCGTAGTCCACATAGAGGAAATAACACACGTTGTATTGCATACCGAAAGCGAAAGCGACGGACAAGGGCGGACAGCATAACATGACACAGAGGAGACTACTAGTGTACAGTATTGAAGGTCGGTACACGGTACTGTACAAACTATTGCGACAGGGGGGGACATAAAAATAACCTCGATACACACGCGAGTAGAGTATTCGTATTTCACTGCGCCTGTTGCACGTCTCACTGAGTAATCCGGGACCTAGACACCAGGCAAAGCCATCTCCTCTCATCGACGGACGGTCCACATCCCCGCAGTCGGCGGCGGCGGCGGCGGCGGAGGCACACCGGAGACGGAATCCTTCTCTTCCAACATGTACGACTCCTGCGACGGCGGGTAGCCATACGTGCCCAGCGGCTGGGCCGCAGCTGCCGCCGCCAACAGCGTATTGATCTCCTGCCCGCCACCGCCGCTTCCGCCAGCACTCGCAGGCGGGGAGCCATGCTGCCCAGGCGGGACCTGGTTCTCCGGGTAGAACGGGAAGAACAGCCCACCAGGCACCTCCGGCATCTGCTTGCTCTCCCCAGGCGCGCCTCCCAGTCCATTGACGTGCCCCGGGCTGCCCTTCACGCCGGGGTACGCCGGGCCGACCGTCGGGCTCGTCGTCGGCGTGCCCCGCGGCGACATCGAGACGTCGTCCCAGTCCCGCTCCCAGATGAGCATCGGCTGGTACGTCGGCTTCACCGCGTGCAGGTTGACGTTCAGCACGCTCCCCGCGAGCCGCTCGATCAGCGAATGGTCGCCGTTCGCTTCACGCCGCTCCCAGCGCCATCGGAACTTGGGCAGGATGTCAACGGCCATCCACACGTCCGCGATCACATTGTCACGCGGCACCTCGTAGCAGCGCGACATCTGTCCGTACAGCATGACCATCGCCGCGATGTGCACTGGAATGGGTGAGACGAAGAACGTGATGTCCGGGAAATGTATCAACTGGTTGTGCACCACAATGATGTTGTGCGATGTGACCACAGCTGCAGCGCGATACGTCAGTCTATGACAGTCAACACAAGCTAGTAACGCACCGTCTGTAAGCGCACGGAAGCGTGGTGATATCCGAGCTCCGTCGCACTGAAGAGCGCTCGGAGCAGCAGAATCCTCGTAATCCCGATCTTCAGCAGCGTCAGCCCTTGGTCCTCAGTGATATCCTGCACGATCTTCGCTCGCCGCTCCTCCGGCATGTTCTGGTTGTTCACGAAGAACCACTTGTAGTTCTCAGGCAGCCGGCTCCGGAAGCTCGCCATGCTCTTCATGATGCGTGCGCATGCCGCAAGATCGTGTCGCGCTCTGGCGTGTCGGCGAGTACAGCGAGTTGATGATGTCCGCCTGGATATCTGCAAGCGGCGCAGACAACACGAAGTGCTCCGATATGTCCTTGCTCCGTGACGGCTGGGCGTATTGGAGTCTGACGGCGCAATCGCCAGCGGCCGACCGAGCAGGATAGACGTGCCACGGTCATGCACCAGCACGATCGCCCATAACCGGATCCGGAGCTGCGCTTCCTCCTCGGTGAATACATGGGACTGCGAAAGAGGGTTATGATGCAGCCCGAGCTCGACGGCGAGCCGCACGAGGCTGCCAACAAGACGCCAAAGTGTCCGTCCGGTGCGCTAAGACCAAATGAGACGCAGGAGCAAACAATTTGAAGGGCGAGACTCACCTCGGTGTACAGATACCAGTGCAACAGGATGAGCGCCTGTAAGCTAGACAGCGTCACACGTAGGTCAGGCTTCACAGCGAGCGCGCGCTCGAAGAACTCTTCGTGCTCTGGCCAGTCGGGCGGCATGAGCTTCTTGGACGCCGTCGGGCTTGTCGGTGGCTGTAGCGCCTCCTTGTCGATGCCGTTTGAGCGCGAATTGAGCTCGCTGAGAGTCCCCAGTGCGAGTATGAGGTACACGCTGCAGATGTAGCCTGGATCGTTTAGCACCGGCCGTCCTTCGTACAGCATGTCGAGCGTCTGATGGAACTCGTTCCCCGAGAATACCGGTCGGTGGAGGTTGAGACGAGTGAAGTATACCTCGACGATGTGCTGCACCATTCCACGGTCCTTCGGCAGCCAAACAGTGAGTGTCTGTGCGGTCTGGTTGTCTCGGCGCATGGAGACGGTCAACCACTTGCTTTTGTCCCGTGGCTCTGTGATCTCTCGGTCCCGCTGAGAGCTCAGCCCGCCTGAGCCCACCGCAAGATCTTCCTTGTCTCGAGCGGGTAACTTCACCCCCGCGACAATCTCCATGTCTACACCGAAACTCTTCACGAGGGCCTGCGTGTCTGACATGTCGCGAGACAGCGGGTCCTGGCCCTTGATGTCATGCGACGACGGCGGCCGCTGGAGACCCGGGTGCGGCTGTAGTGGGTGCTGGAACGGCGGTCCCGCAGGAGGATACATGTGCTGACCATACGCCGGGTGCGGGCCTTGCATCGGCATGTGTGGGTGAGGTGGGTACACACCTGGGGGAGGCGGGTACGGCATCATTGGTCCCGGCGGGCCATAGGGCATCATCGGCTGTCCAGGATACGGCGGGTACCTCGGGGGCGATCCGCCTGGCGGTGGTTGTGGTGCTTCGTTGCGGAGCGGGTACGGTCGTGGGCCCGGTGCTGCTGGGCCGCCCTGTTGTTGCGTGAATTGGAATGTTGATGAGACTGCGGCCTCGTTGTAATCTATCTGTATGCCCTCGCGCGCACATATTTCGTCCAGCGCGTCGAGGTGGAAGTCTGGATAATGCCGCTTGAGGAGAGCGTCGCACTGGAGAAGCTGGCGCTCGATGCGCTCGGTGTGCCCGCGAGGGGTAAGCGTCTGGCGGTGTCTGTCCTCCTGGTGGCATGCCGTGCCCGCGGTCGCGCACGCTGTGCAGCGCGGATGCTTGGAGTCGCACTGGGGAAAGGAGTTAGCCAGTTAGCGCGACCACGACTTAGCGAGGCCGCGAGGGCGGGCGGACGGGAATTTGCCGTCGGGCTCGCCCGGCGGGACTTGCCTTGATTTTCTTGCTCCTGCACCGCGCACATGCCTCGTGCGACCGCCGCAATCGTCGGGGCTCTGCTGGCTGCGCAGGCTCGTCGCCCTCGCCCTTTCTACGCTTGCGGCTCGTCGACGGCGAGGCGGGTTGTTGGGCGGGTTGCTGATTGGGATCGATCTGCAGGGCGGATTGAAGCGATGAGTGCGTCAAATTGAGATCTCCGTGTTGGGGCAGGAGGTGCGCCATCGCGGTGTCGAGCTCGCCGCTGCAATAACCACTGAGATGGACGTCGAGAACGATGAGGACGACGCTGATTATCAAACTCCGTGGCCCGTGCGTGCAGCGCTCGTCGGGCGTCTGTACCCCGTATACCGTGACCTCTGACACTCCGTCGGGCGCATGTTCGGCCATTCAGCAAAATGACCAGCAACCGAGGTCCAACTTCGTTCATCGTACTTACGCATGTACCGTCGTAGGTCTCGATGAATAATGCTGCTACCCAGTGGGGACTTGCGCCGATATGTTGAGACTCAAACTACTGCCCGCCGCTAACTACCCGGTCAGTTTCGAAGCGAATAAGGGGACATCATCACGGAGAGGGCAAGAGCAGAGCATATGTACTGTGACCTTCAACTTTGTTTGCAGTATATCTGTCGTCCTTCACTGAGTTTGCTGTGTACAGGGACCCATTATTAGGTAGAAATGCCAATGCCTCATTGCGATCGGTTCCGTAGCAGGAATTTAGATCTTGCTATGTGACCGTCGCTGTAGGCGATTGCAGAAGGAGGCGCAGCACGCCATTCCTTTGGTCGAGCTCAATGCTGCGACCTAAATACTTGTAGTCGTCGTTTCAAGTCTCTACTTAAGTTCGCATCCCTCGGACGTCGACAGGTTCACTTCGATCGAATTGACCGACTTCGCATGCGCATGTCGCCGCATTCCGAGGTAACCCAACAGTCCATATCCTATTGGCTAGCTGCATGCCTGAGGTCGCGGTGAAGACAGCTGACATGGACCTGTGTGAGCGTCCTATCTTGTGATCTCGCAAGAGCCTCACACATCACAATCATACATCCGCCTTCGACGCCTTCGGATACCGATAACACGGCTGCATCCAGTGGGTTTCACCCATCGTCAGGCAGCAATCTCGGCCACGCGGGATGGTGGTGAAGGTATCACCACAATGGTCAACGACGTCCAGATGAAACGGCTACACATAGCGGTGTGGATGCTATGTATGGAGGAGATCATAACAGACGCGTCCTGGGTCTTGCGAGTCGCGAAGTGCTCCCCATCGCGTCACACGCGGTTTTCTCGAACGGCGTTTCTGCCTCCTAAGTATTAGTACTTGCCGCTGCGAAAGTCGAGACGTCCGAGGCGCGGTCAATCTCATCGGCGACTCCGAACATCCTCCGGGTCTGGTTAGGATGTTACCACGGTGGAAGCTGATATCGAGTTACTAATTGTGAGTGATCAGAGGGTTCAAACGTTTACAGCACTTAAAGTTGTGTGGAAGGTGCACTTGCAGAGTTTCATTGCAATCTAGTAGGCACTACGATTTCGGAGCGTAAGGTAGTCCTGATGGGCCGGAAAACTATGAACTGATTTGACAGGACGTTAACAGCATATCTCACGAACTGGGCCTTCAATCTATCTCACGACAGGCTGGTATGAACGGAGCCTCACCACGTTTGTCCGATGTGAGGGCGAATAGCAGTGGAACGTGCCCTTACTACTATTAGATGCGGGTGTAGACCATCCGAGTCCAGGCCCGTGAAAGGTACGAGCGTCATCAGTGCATGACTGGAATATCTCTAGAGACACTGTCAATGTCTGTCTTGAAGTGAAACATTACGGCTCAGCCTGGAAGCTTCAAAGGGCATCCGATGGCGAAGGAGTTTACTCTCGCTTGTTATTCATCTACCAACCAGTAATTCTGCACTACTGACTGTCAAGTCGAAGCATCTCCAGACGGTTTTCGATTGCAGCGGCGAGTAGGCGGTGCACACGTTCGGTCGGATGTCCGGTATTGTACCAAAAATATGAGGGGTCGGTACAAGTGCAGTACCTGTCTTAGGACCGTCAGCATGCACCTGGGCCATCGAACGCTCATTTGACTTCCGCACCCAGTAATGTTAGTGAAGCCATACGCAGCCGCGTTGTCGAGCACCTGGTTGAACCAAGAATGCGCGTCGAACGTCAGCACACTTGCCGCCGGATTCGTCTTGGCAAAGGTCGCGACGTAGTCCGCGAGGATGCTGTTGTATAGATCGATGTGCGCCTTTATGGTGTCTGGGGAATTGATATTGGCCGGCGAACGTTCCTCGGGCGGCACGTTGATGAAAAGATATGCGCCCTGGAGACCATTGTCGTAGGCGGATTGCTAATTGGGCTGTCAGCCGTGTGTATGCATTTATCGAGCACTAACTGACCACAGCACTGAAATACGACGTCATCTGCCATGATAATTGTGAGCACTCTGACACTTGGAATGGACCGAAAATTTTACTTCAGCATTCCAGAACGCAGTCCAGTCCGTGATCTGCATCGACGAAAAGTAGGCTCAGTTTGCGGGACTGGTCGTGGTACGTCTTAGCTTACTGTCGTGTTGGAGACAGTGTCTCCTGTATCGTTGATGCCGATCCACCATGCCGTCAGTGTATTCTTCACCGGATGGGGGATGACGTCCTTGGCGTTGGTGACCCATTGCTTCACTTGGTCAACTAGCGGCACGGTGAAGTTGTGATGCAGTGGCAAACTGTGGAACGTGTCAGTCACAGAGATCATCTCTCGGTATCGATGCCCACATATTCCCGTCGATGTCTGCACCGGCAAAAGCAAAGTTCCACAGCTTTCGCGGACATAGGGCAGGGTTCCCCGCGAAGCATCCCGTCAAATATTCTATCTAAAAGGACCATTGAGGGTGACCATTTGGGTGCGAACGGCCCATGGACTCACCCAATTGGCACCGTCCGAGCTCGTCTGTAGAGCTGTCAAGATGTCGCCAAACAAACGGAGAGGCGAGAGGACTCACGTCAGCGTATATGATTTCGTCAGTCAGCAGTTCATAAGGAGTGAAGGAGAAATCGAGCAAGTCGCCGATGAAGCCATTTGCGGCGGGCCATCATCAGCGCGTTTGGTGGCCTCTACAGACAGTAGCAATGCTCACCTGAAATTCGCGTGACCACGAGTGCCTTGTACAAACGTGTACGAGTCTCCGACGCGTACACGTATTCGATGGACCGCCAATCAAACTCTGAGCTCGGCTCTTTAGCAACCACGATGCCCGTTAGAATGGTGGCTAGGGCAATCGCAGGAATAGCCACGAAGCTCCGTAGCAGCATCTTATCCGTGACGTTTAGTACCAGCGGGTGCAGGCCTGGGACTCGGAGCGCGTACACTGTACGCTGACCACCCGTATTTTATGTAGATCGTCTCCCATGGCGTGTCCCTCGGCGAGAAGGATCAACCACGGTAACACGGTCTGTTCTGTTTGACCACGATGACCGACGCGTGAACAACCCGCCTGACGAGTTACGGTCCTACGGAGAATTGAATCACTGAGCCCGGCCCGCTAGGCGGAAAGTTGACATCCGGGTTCACAACCGACTATGGCGTGCGCATCGTACAGAGCTGATTCTAAGTGGGGATCCCTATAGCGCGATCGAGCACTTGCACTTACAGTGTACATTACGCAGGACAACATCGGTGGTGTGGTTGTCGAGAAGTCCAAGGTGCTGAGAAGACAGTCGGAAACAAGTCGGAAAGCGAGCCATGGTGAGCGGCTAAGGCGATCACGGCAATTGCCGAACTTTACTGGGGTAACGTCGGCGTTGCCCGATCGAACTGAGTCGCCACTAGGTCGACCGAGGTTGATTTCAAGTTGTTCAGGACGGTCAAGAGGCTGAGCCATGCAGGGTGCGTAAGGATCATACTCTGTATATGAACTCTGTATTGACACAACTGACTCAGGCTTCAACAAATACTACCCGCCCGACTACGACGGCGAGAAGCATGGCAGTCTCAATGCTTACAGAGGTGCTTTCCGTCCGTCTCTGACAATAGCTCTGCTTTACCTGACCGTCTCTATAGGAAAGCATGCCCTGGGCGACAGGGCCAGGAAGATTGACCAGGGTATCCTGATAACGCGGTTTGAGTTGCCGTTCAACATCTGGTGGTGGGTGTAGCCCAAAGACTATGGTCAAACTACCACTCACGCAGTGCGTGTAGCGGGACATGCAACAATCACATTGGCATGGGCGTACGCTACAATGCGGAGAAGAAGAAGATTGGGAACTACTACTCCACGCCCATCTACTCATTCCGGTGCAAATGTCATCTCTGCGATGGTTGGTTCGAGATCCAGACGGACCCGAAGGTATGCTAGCTCTCAGCTATGATATGCCTCTTATGCTGCGCCTCGACAGAATACGCGTTATGTCGTCACCTCGGGGGCGAGACAGAAGGATGAAGACTGGGATCCTGAGGAGAACGGGGGTTTCGCAGTGCATGGTATGCATCCAGTTCATGTCCGTCTTATTATCTGCTAAAACGGACTCGCAGAGACCGATCCCAATGCGGGACCCGTCGACCCCCTCGCAGCACTCGAGAAATCCACCAATGCCCAGAACTACGTGAACCAAGTCCAGGTTCCGCGGCTCGAATCCCTCCAGTCGCTGTCTGATCAGTACGGCTCCGACCCATACTCGCTCTCCCGGAAGGTCCGGAAACGGTTTCGGGAAGACAAGAAGATCGAGAAGGCTAAGCAGGAATCAGACGACAAGCTGAAGAGCGCGTACGGACTTCCGGAGACGCTAGCACTCACCGCAGAGAGCGAAGAGAGCAAAGCCAAGGCGAAGGAGTTGTGGCAGGAGGAGAAGCAGGCGCTGCGTGAGCGTGAGGAGGCGAAGCGCAGAAAGCTCAGTCACGATGTTGTCTTGCCCTCACGACGCGAGAGGTCGTCGCGTGTCGGGTCTTTGGCGAGGAGTCGGGATGGTCCGGCGACTAGCTCTGCCGTCTCTTCGTTGCGGGCGAAGATCCTCGAGAACACTGCGCGACGATCACAGCCATCAAGTGCTACCGGAAGACTAAAGCCGCCCGATGTCAAGGGAAGCCTCCTGCGCCGGTGACGATTTCGCACTTCTTTTCCGGACTATATATTGTAGCCCTATGATTTTATGTCATTTGTACCCTATTATTATTCTATCACGCTCTATCGACGGAAATTCTTACTATGGTTGGCTGTTGGCATTGTAAAGACTTGCTATCTTAGTGAGACCTTGTAATCCGGAACCGGAGGATGAGAGGACGACGTTCAGTACATCTCGTATCTCGATCCTCGTCCGATCACAAGATGGTGAGATCGAAGACGCGTATCAGCCGCGGGTCTGCGCCGGCGGCACTTTCGCTCTGCACTTACCGCCACACCACCATGTCCTCGTCAATCCAGAAACGTCCCACATCCCCATTACTGTCTTCACCGGATTTTTGGGAGCAGGAAAGACGTCTATCATCCTGTCCCTGCTACCGAAGCTGCCGAAAGACTACCGCGTCGTCTTACTTAAAAACGAGTTCGGCGATGTCGAAGGTATGTAGCGAACTGCTGTGCTCGGTGGGAATATTCAAGTGAGCTGTCGAACAGTTGACAGTCAACTTGCGAAGCAATCTAGTCTAGCCGCTGTTAGCGAAATTCTGAACGGATGTATGTGAGCGCGAGTCGATGCACGAACGCGGTTCTGAAAGCTCATCCCCGTATAGGTGCTGTGTCTTGGTTGGGCAAATGAAGACTGCCTTGTTGGAGATCAAAGGTATTACAATTCAATGATCCCAAAGTCGAGATCTCACTTGTTCCACCATAGAGAAATACCGGCCAGACAGGATTATCATCGAGTGCTCGTGAGTGTAGTTCAATGCAGGTGAAAGCCACCTGCCAATCTCAGTATCCGTTTTCCAGAGGCTCCGCATTCCCCGCTACTCTGGCTTTCCAGATCCGCGAGCTCGAACGAGAGACGGAGTACGATCTACGGCTCGACGCGATAGTCACGGTGATCGACGCCGAGAACTTCACAGGCTACGAAGATACCTCTCCGACAGCGAAGATGCAGGCGAGCTACACAGACGTCATCCTCATCGTAAGCCCCTCAAACTATCCCTTCTGCGCTTGTAAAGCTCACCGACCACACCGTGCGCGCAGAACAAATGGGAACACATATCCGACCGCGCGCTGGACATCCTCATTGACCACCTGAATACACTGAATGACTTGACGCCCAAAGTCCGCTGTGAAGGCCGCGCGGGCGTCGACCCCAACCTCATATTTGGGCTCGACTCCAAGCTCTTTCTTGTAGAAGCCGAGCACCCCCACGCAAATCATCACGACGAGGTGGAGACGGTCACTGTCTTCAAGGCGGGAAGCCGCCCCACTCCGCAGGCCACAATCACGAACATGGTCATGGTGATCGTGTGATTGCTCCGCAACCGCCTCCCTCACGAAAACGGGTGATGCGCCTCCCGCGGCCGAGGTGGTCGACGCAGTCAACGGGGAGACATTGTCTAGTGCACTCAGTGGCCTCTCAAAGGAGACGATCTGGCGAGTCAAGGGCTTCGTACGGACGGCAGAAGGCATCCGCATACTGAACTGGGCGTTCGGGCGATTCGACCTCAGTCCGACCTCCGCGGATGGGCTCGGAGATCGGGGCTCCGTGCTGCTGACCGTCATGGGCGAAAGAGGAGAGGTTAAGCGGGCTGCACGCAAATTTGCGGAGAAGCTTGGGGCGAGCATAGCTTGAATAGACATACTACCGTGGCATCCGGCTATATTTGATATTGAGACCCTGGTGAGTGGTGTTTAGTACAGGTTTAGCATGTAGTTCCGCGTTCAAGTTGGATTTCTGCATCTTATGTTGATCAGCCAGTCATGTCCCTGTGTGGTGCTTTTGTGATTCCCTTTGGAGTACGAGTACGTTGAGCCTCCCAGTCAAAGCCTGCGCGGATTGAAACGACGTAAGCGTAGTTCTAATACCTGAATTATGAGGAAAGAATTGTACTACTTTCCCCTCGCCCTTGCCATGAGGATCAAATTCAAGTGGACCCAGTGTCGTAATCTCGTTTGCGTTCTCTTTGCTTTCCTCGCGTGTCGCTCCAGGGTAAAGCGAACCGAGTCGAGTGTACCTGCCTTGAGAAATGCCGAGGGAGCAAGTCCGTTGCACCAAGCACGTTCAGTTTACACAAGATCTACCGCGAGCGCGAAAACCCGCTGCCCAGCTTCGAAGAGTTCGCGCAAGCCTGGCATGCTGCTCGCGCCGCTGAAACCCTCACGAAGGACGTTCCGTCCAAGTTCCATTGCACCGTACAGCAGACGAAGCCACGCTTCAAGACGGTGTAACACCGCCCTCTTCGAAGAGGGTACGCCGTGACACTGAGGAGGACATCGAGAGGCATGCGAGAGACAGCACTGGAGTGCCCCAGTCGGTATGTATACTTAGCTTAGGTGACGATAAATACAGAACTTAGAATACGGCTCATAGGCTGTTCTCGATTGTGAACTGGGAGGACCGATGCCGGGCAGGGCAGGGACCAGCGAATCTGAGGTGGGGACTACAGTTGTTCAGGTACTCAGGCTAGAACATAATTGCTTGTTGTCATGCAGTCTCTCGCCGTGTCTGGCCGCGCGGATGGTGCCCGCGCAACCGGGAGCACGAATGTACCACACATTCTCGAGCCTGGGTATCCTGCGTATCGTGCGCGCCTAGAGGAAACCGCGAACAGGCGGACAGCCCGCTCGCCAACAAATCGTATAAGTGGAGATAGGAGCCCGGAGATACAGGATACGCACGAGGAAGCAGAACGCGCTGGCATCATGCAAGACGTACAGCTGGACCACCCTGGAGTGGGAAATATGGATGGGAAACCGGATGATGCAGACCTCGACGAGCCAGAAGAGTACGCCGCCCCATCAGATGACCTCCGTCACAGTCTTGCTTTCATCGACGGTCTCAACTCCGCGACACATGCAAACGGCCCTCTGGATGAGGACATGGTTGAGCGTCTGCGCAACCACATTGACAACGCAGACATTCTCTACTCGTTGCAGATCTACATGGTCCTTCAAAATGAACCACAGGGCACATACACCGCGATTCGTGAGGTACTCAACAGCCGTTATCCTCAGGACAAGATGTTGTCGCTGTACGAGGTCGAGAAGAAGATTGCTGAGCTGACCAGCACTGTAGGCTAGTATTCAAAGAGCCTCACACACGATACGTGATAGAGTAGGTTCGAACAGCAAGCCACCATTCCGAACCCACATGCTGTATCATGGATACACTATTCGTCGTCATACAGCGATCTCTCAGAGCATTGCAACTACAGAAAATATGATACCTCAAAAACCCATATCCGACAGTCTAATTAACACAAGGGAGAGAAAGGGCCGTGAGCACAGCAGCATCGGGCGGTAGTTGTTTGATATTACAGCGTACACGTCTACCTCATCATGTCTCCGAGCACTGCGCAAGCGTCCGTACCCGACGGGAGTGTCAAAGCAGTCTCAGAGAAGGTCCTCTCGCCGCCATTCCCGGCGGGCTGGCTCTGCAGGCTCGTCCGCCTTGACCACGAGCGCGGGCCCCGCCTCGAGAATGATGTCCTCGTCCGGATCGCTGTCCGAGAAGTCGTCCTCGTCGTCGAGGCTAATGAGCTTCGTGTCCTTGCCCTTGCCGGCGCCCACGGTGGGACCCTGCTCGAGAATGACGTCGCTCGCGTCGTCGCGGTACTGCTCCGCGATGCTCTCCGCGTCCGCCTCGACGTCGACGACGGTCGCGAGCTCGCGCTTAAAGAAGTACCGCAGCCCGACGGGGATCATCACGCCCACGACGACCGCCGCGAGCATGAAGAAGTTCTTCCACGAGATGAGGTGGAAGTCGTCCGCGGACGTCATCTCGTCCAGGCTCCCGCCGATCGTCGTGTGGATGACGGTCACCCCGAGGATGCCCAGCCACGTGCTCACCCAGAACGGCGCGATCCCGATCCCGAGGTGCGGGCAGAGCACGTTCACGACCCAGTGCGGCGGCAGCGGCGCGATCCGGAGCACGATGAGGTACGAGATGAGGTTCTCGCGCTGTGCGCTGATCTTCTCCGACCACACGTCCGCCCGCGCCCTGTACTTCGGCATGGTGAGAAGCGCGGGCCCGAGCGCCGCGCTGATCAGGTAGCAGAGCGTCGCGCCACACGCTACGCATGTGCACGCCAGCAGGATCGCCCGCGGCACGCCCCACACAGCGCCGCCCAGGATGGATAGGTACATTGACCCGGGGAGCGAGAACGCTTGCAGGCTGCGGGGTGGTCAGTGTCGGTCGACAGGGATCAGAGCGGTCGTACGCACAATAGGTAGGTCGTTACGTAACAGACAACAATGCGGTAGGGGTAGATGTCGCGGTACTTCTTAAGCAGGGTGTTCAGTGCCTGCAGCTGGGCGAACGACTTTGGGATGCGGAGGTCCGGGCGGTCCTCCCTGCGCGATGTCAGTGCCCGCTCGCAGCCAGACTGAACGCAACTCACTCGTCCAGAGTTGGCAGTGCAAGCCACAGTGTTCCTCCGAGAAACAGCGTGCTGACGACGAAGATAGCCGCCATCTTGAGCGTAGCATTGAAGAGGATGCGCTTGCTCGAGGGGCCGGTGGGTGTTGTCGTACCATACTGGGCAGGCTCGTCGGTGTGCGAAAGGAGTGACGTGCGCGCAGACGGCGACGGGGGTCGTGCACTGTCGCGAGCGAGTATGCTGATCTGTTGTCCTGCAGATGTCGGTGCAGGTCTGTCATGGCGGCGGGGTCGAGTGAGGGTGAGAGCAAAGCGGGCGTCGGCGGCTGGAGGAGCAGAGCGGAGTTGTCTCGTCCGTGAGAACCACGGCTATTCCGGGTTACCCCTCTGACCATGGTCATCGACTTCAAGTTGATGTTCGCGAACGTAGTCGGCCGAAGTGAGTATACGGTCCTGGCCTTGTCATGAACACCATCCGAGTGTTAACACTGATGAGGGTGCTTACGAGTGGGCTTCACTGCCGAATGGACTCGAAGAGTAGCTGCAGTGGCCGGGCGCTCCGTTGCCATATAGTTACACTGTCAGCCTTGGCCAAACTGGGTACGCTGACCACCAGGTCTGAACAGGAAATCAGTGGTTCTCATGACAAGAATGGCTCATAAGCCCTACCCGGCTGCCACCAAAAGGCCAAAGCATTAACAGGCATTAACTAAACGTCGGGGCTGGCTGTGAGCAGCGAAGAGCACTTGCCTAATTTGTACCAATTCCCTTTAAGGAAATTAATTACCCTCGAGGTATCGCGGCATGCAGTGCAAGGTCTTGCAAGGTCATTGCCATTGTGTAACAAATCGTAGTCTCCGAGTTCGTTGCTGAGTTTGTCACTGTAGCATAGGTTCAACGATGTGATATTGTATGACCAGATGTCTAGAACTGCGAGATCCTCTATGTTGGTAAGCGATCAGTTGAGTGTTGTGCACAATGCAATCAATTGGACGTTGGACTTACGTCCGATCCATCCATTGATCCAATCCTCTACAATATTGTACATAATTTACCGCTGCGTGTGGGGATAATAAGACAACGTAGCAACTAAACCATGACGAAATGATACTCACATCGATATACTTGAATCACCGAGTGCTCGACTGACAGTGTTTGCCAGTGGCTATATGCGTCTTGACTAGGCTACGGAAGACATGCACACAGCTCTATGTGAGTGTTACAGATGTTACCAGCTCTTCTCATAGCCTCACCAAGGTTGCTATGATAATCTCTCCGTCCGACAATCCAGCTATTTGCACAGGCCGCATTTGTAATGCTGTCTCCACCTTCACTTGGCCAGACTAAATAATTCCAATATTACTGCTTCAAAAAAACCGAATTCACCAGGAGGTTACTACGAGAGAGGAGCACTTCGATGTGAAAGGTCTGGAGACGCGTTGCGCGACTTGTGTACCGCGTTATATGCACTCACGTGATCGAGTTTCTGATCGGCGCCCCGCTGACATAAGGTGATTCCTCGGCACTTGCCGAGATGTAGAGTCGCTCGCATAAACTCTAAATTTCGGTATACACACCATCAACAAGCCTTCGCCCTCAGGTGCGTCTACCGCTGTATCCGCAGAGACATTCGCTCACAATCATATCTAGTCACCTTCTGACTCTCCAGGACAGCAAGGATGAGTTACGTCGCTAAGGGTGAGAAGGAATACGACGCTACCGGCGCCCCCGTGCCCGCCGCCAAAATCCACAAGATCCGCATCACGCTCACGAGCAGCAATGTCAAGAACTTGGAGAAGTGTACGTCGTATTCTGCACCTTTTCAGAGGTGCGAGACTCACAGGGCATCACAGTCTCTGCGGACCTCATTAACCGGGCCAAGGACAAGCAGCTCCGCGTGAAGGGCCCCGTCCGCCTCCCCACCAAGTGCCTCAAGATCACCACCCGCAAGACTGTAAGTGGGATCAGGTCGTACTCTTGTTCTGTCCGTCTCACATGATTATTTTAGCCTTGCGGTGAGGGTTC
This sequence comes from Fomitopsis serialis, assembly GCF_022376445.1. Lineage (NCBI taxonomy): Eukaryota > Fungi > Basidiomycota > Agaricomycetes > Polyporales > Fomitopsidaceae > Fomitopsis > Fomitopsis serialis. The sequence continues at coordinate 475,410 of NW_025954978.1, forward strand.
GAAGACCTGGGACCGCTACGAGCTCAAAGTTCACAAGCGCCTCATCGACCTGCACTCCTCCAGCGAGATCGTCAAGCAGATCGTAAGCCTATCTCTTGAGGCAGGTGACTGACTTCTGACCTTGCATTCTAGACGAGCATCAGCCTGGAGCCCGGTGTCGAGGTCGAGGTCACTATCTCGGCTTGAGATGTATGCCTGCTGACGATGTACCGCTATGTTGTATGTTACCTGCGTCAACAATGCTATGACCGTCCCACTGCACACTTGAACCCAAGAACGTTTGAGAGACCAAAACATAAAGCATCGAGAGCTGGGTATACGTACAGCACATGCCAGCAAGTACAGATATGGATATTATCATCTACGCTACCGTCCGAGTGTATGTGGGTATCTACATGTGTAAACTTGTCAGTAATGAGCGGATTCCGTGAACGGACTAACGTAACATGTCTAGAGACGAGAGGCATTACATAACACTAGATGTAGATCGCGTACGAACCAATGACTGGCCGGTGGTCGCTGCGGCCCTCCAGGCGGCGCATGGCCGCATCGTCGAGCGACCGATAGTCAAGGCACACAACGGTCCCCCGCCGTGGCGGAGGCTGCTCAGGTGAAACCGGACTGTCCGGCCTGCTGATCATCGGCATCGAGCCCTCTCGGTGCAAGAACGCCGGAAGGAACCCAAACCAGCGAGAGCTCGGGCTCGTCACGGCCGCAGGCGGAGAGGTCAGCACAGCCGAATGCTCAGTCGCGAGGACGTCGGGTGTCCAACGGTCCTGCATCGGCGGCGGCATCGTCTGCGACTGCGTCAGGGGCACCGACGTCGGTGTTACGCCCTCAAAGCTCAGGCGACGCGGAAGGGGTGGCATAGGCTCACTGGGCGAGCGGAGCGTGGTAAGCGTAGGCAGGGTATCCACGGACTTGGGCCTCGACATGCGCGGGCCACGGTGAGGCTGCAACCGATTGAATTTCCGTGGTTCACGATTGCCGCCCGGTGATGCCAGAGGAGACGGTGGTAGCCTCGTCGCCGAGTTGTTCAATGGACCTAGGACGGCGGAAAGTATTGAGGAGGCGGAATCGCGCCGGCTGCGGATGGGTCGGAGGACTTGAAATATGTTGGAGACACGGTTTCGGGGTGGCTGCAGGGGCGGGAGGGTCTCCTCCAACTCGGGCTCTACCGTAGACTTCCAGAGGATACGGTCACACCTTTAAAGGTAGTCAGACTCAGCTTAGGATGAGCCCAATTGTCCACACTTACCAGCTGGGCACCCGCTGCTTGTGAGATGAATCGTAAACACCCTTGCCATCGTCCGGGAGCTCCAGTCCCTGTGCTCCGTCCAACATATTTGTCGAACTTGCACGATCGTCCATGATTGAGCGAGGAGCGCTCTGGGACCGACGGCCGTTAGGCTCAGGGGCAGGACTGTTTCTCACAGACTCTACTTTCGGTCTGGGAATACTCTCTACATCAGTGTAACGACAGGAATGCGCGGCGAATAATGCACACCGTTTCCTCCGCTTCGTAGGTATATGGCTCATGAATTCCGTCTTGGCTGGGGACACCATCGCAACCCACTTCGCCTTCATAGCATGGAGAGAGAGCCGTTGAATGACCTTTCCCGACTTCGTCTTTGTCTCCGTAGCAAAGAACAAGTCATCCTCTTCCATGTCCTGTGCCTCGTCGCCCTGGCTGTGGGTTGTGTATTTCGAACGCGCGGATGTGAACGTTGACGAGACCACGGACGCCGCATCCTGCTCAGGCTCTGGTTCTTGCACTTGCTCGGGCTCATTCGCAATGTTGTCGTCAAGCGTGTCGCGCGCGCCGGTAAGAATTTCACCCTCCTTCTCTGTGACGTGAGTGAGGATCTTCTGGTGTCCGGGTATGGGCGTTGAGGGCATGAACGGGCTTGCAAAGGGCTTGGACGAGCTCCGGCGACGCCTCATCGTGCGCATGACGTCGAACTTGAAGGTTGGTGGAAAGGCGATGGGCGCTTCGTGGAAGCCGACGAATGCTCGGCCAGCATCCATGATCTTGCGCAGCTGGTCGAATGCGAGGGCTTGAGCGTATTCTGTCCACATGTACAGAGTAGGTGAATGAGGATATGTTTTTATGTATATCGTGCATGCTATGCATACCTTTGCGTGAGATGAGCCAGTCTGCGTGAAGGCGGGTGATGTCAAGCCGGAAGTTGAGATCACCACATAGGAACGTGTAGTCGAACTTGTCCGTAATGTCTTGTCGAACGGTGTCAGGGCTGTTACCAATAAGTTCTGACGTTGTACTCACCCTCTGACATGATCCGCGGATCATCCGGCGAGAGGAAGTCATCCACATCCAATTCCGCCTAATGCAGATACGCGACCCGTAAATGGGGTGATGCATACAAGATGCTCAGAGTCGGCGCCCACCTTGATCTTAGCGAAGTCGGCGATTCTGTGCTGAACCTTGCCTTCATGAGCTGGGAAGGCAGCGTATTCAGTACCCAGTGGGAAAACACGTGCCCTGACCACTTACCTGCCAAGTGGGCGTTGATAAATAGGAGGGTGGTCCCAGCGATGTTCACGCTTATACCCACACCGCCCTTGTTCCCCACTCTTCCGCCGATGAGACCAGTAGTGACCGCATCCTTCGAAGAACCTATTCACAAGCGTCATCCATTCTGCTCAGACTGGGGACGATGCACAGGGACTCACCTCGGACGAGATGCTTGACGTTCACATTGACGTAGATCGCGAGGTAGAGACCCATCATCCTCTCCTTGATGAGGAGCTCATACGGGGCCGTTGCAGGTTGCATATGCCCAGCCTCCCCTGCCACGTTTATTGACTTCGCATCCGAGTTGCCGGGCGTGTCAGTCCGGGGCAATGGGGAATCGCATGCTTCCGGCAAGGACTTCGTGCTCCGATGGGGTAGCGTCTTGTTGCTGTACCAGCCGTCCAGCGTGAGCGACCAGGGAGACGAGTGTAGCAAGCTCTTGTGGTGCGAGATCTCTATCGAGCCTTTGGCTGATGACGGTTCGATGATTTCCTCGGTATCTACTGCGGCGGGCATGGCAAAGGACAGCTGGGGAGTGGTTGGTTCAGTGAGTGCGGGAACGCGACTGCTGCCATGCTCTGACTCGGCATCCTTCTGTTCGTGCTCAACACCCTTCTTGCTCTCCTTGTCCTTTCCCTTATCCTTGTCCTTCTCGACGACGACGAGGTCTTTGAGCTTGAAACCCGCGCCAAGGCCCAACGGCAATCCTGAATACAGTGAGCTGTACGTCAACCCGAATGCACTCGACATGCTCTCACCTGTAGCGGTCGGGCATTCCTGTCCGGCACTGAAGAGAGATCGCATCAGCAGCATTACACAGGTATAGGGGACGTCCATACACGACTACAATATGGTAAGGATGGCGCGCGTCCGCGGGCAAGGTCGTTAGACCCGAAGGATCTTGCACCTGCGTCGTTGTCGAGGCTTGGTCAAGTAGCGATCCAAGCAGCTCAGTCAGGTCGCCCTGGCATGACATTGTCTAGGGTGGAATGTACATCGGAATAATGCCTGCTCACCTTTGGTACACTCTCGTGCATGTTCCATGTCACAATCCTCACCTTCAGGAACGGTCTAGACGGGGGCGGGGCAGGTGGGACCGGCGAGGTTGGCTGCTGTGCTTGTCTCGGAGAGGTCAATGCTGGCCCTGGAAACAACGCATGAAGGCGTGCGACAACATTTCCATGGCCTGCGACGATCACCACAACGTTAGTCGCGACAGCAGTGCATGAGCGTGGCTTCCGGCATACCTGCGCGTGTATGACGACCTGACTCTGCCATGACTGCCGCTTATCTCGCGCGATGCTTTCCAATAGCCACAGTAGACAAGATATTGCATGCAAGTCCTATTTGCCCTCGTATGAGCACTGAGCAATGACGATGCAAGGCGAGCTGAAGCCGCGCGCGACCCGAAGCTATCGTGCCGACCGGTCAGATGGAACCTAGCAGTTCGTGGATCTTCCAGCCTCGTCGTTACAGGCTGAGAAAGTAGGAAGGATGGAAGGAATTAATGGCGTTAAGAGCATGAACTTGAGTATGCAATAGTACTTGAGGCGTGGACCGTGCTGAACGGCATGCCGGGCGCGTCGTAGCACTCACGTGATATCACTGGCGACTACACGAGCGGCAAATATATGCGCACTCACTTCCAAGCCTACTCTATGCTAATACGCATTCAACCGCAATATACTACGTAGCGAGGGACGGAGCTGCAGGACATTCCGCAGGTGCGTTAATGAAACGAATCTATGAGGTAACATGCGCGCTCTACTTGCGACAACGTTTAGGTAAACATGCAGCCCAACGCGGCGTTATCCAAGCAGGTTTTGCTTTTGTCCCCTGCAGAAATGGATCATCACGTCTTCAGTGGCTCTTGAGTTGCTGTTCGATGATTTCGGATGATCTTATCCAGACTGCGGGCGTTTGTACGGGTCGTACGAAGACTCGGATGCCGAGCCTGACGTAGTCTGCAAGGCATACGGAGAGAATGAGCTCTGGTCGGCTGGACGATGACCCTCTGTGAGGTTGAAGTCGTTGAAGGATCGGATTATCGGTACGCTCTATCTCTGTTATCTCTGGATCAACCCTCTAGCATTGACAGTTTGTTGACCGCTTCTTCCGAGGTACATGTGCGGAACATGTGCGCCGGCCTTCTCGCACAGGTAAATACGGCGTCCGGTGTCGCGTGCTGGCACTTGAAACCGGTCGAGGCCGACAACACACAAGAGCGCCTCCCAGAAGCCTCCGGATGTACAGAGCTTCTGCACAAGCTGATTCTCTATACCCGGCAGTCAGACTTCAGTGAGCCCTTTCAAGCACTATGCGATGTGATCAACATGACCCGCTGTTCTGCCTTTGTCGGTATGCAGTTTGCCTTCGGAGACTTTCAGCGCTCCGACTGCTGGAATCGACCGCTCTGTACAAGTAGCTTGCGAGGGAACATCCTCGCACGGCCGTTCCGATGACCTTCCCCGATTCCAAGGGCCCAATGCCGTGCCGCAAGGTTGGTCCCTACCTTCGGCGAGGTGCCATCTCGCTCATGCGACCCCCCCAAAAGTCCGCAACGCACAGCCCTACAGTTTTAGGTATCCTGGTCCCAGACACACGGTCCGTAGATACTTGGGGATGAGAGGCCCCGAATTACTGGACCGAGGATAAGGACGAAGAAACATATTTATACAATACAGGTAAGCTCGAGTCGGTATCTCCCTGTTCCTCGTCCCCCAACCAGCTCCAGGATGGGCAATAATCTGGGCAACACTCTTTACTACCAGGGAGATGAAGAGGAGTCGTTTGCGGGCTGGATGGAGGCGGCGGGAATCATTCCGCCCAAGGGAAGCAACGGCGCGGGGGACCCCGCAGCGGCACCCGGCAAGGAGGGGTCACCAAGCACCGTTCGTCCTGCTCTGAGTCTCACAACTACTCAGCGACAAAGAACCTCGTCCCAGCTTAGCGGCATCTCGGATCTGCGGAGGTTGCGCTCATTACCCTGCGCTCCGGCACGCGTGTCTACGAGCACGGGCAACCACGCTCACTTGGAACCAGGCTCACAACATGGTCGCCCGAATTCGATGCGGCAATCGTCGCTGGACTCCGATGCAGAGGTGCCCCCGGCAGAGGTCCCCTCATCAAGCCTCTCCACCATCGTTGATAGCCCGATATCAACGACATCGAAGTTATCGTCGCATGATACCAACACCTCCCCTGACGACGTCAGTCCCTCGACGACGCTTTATACTGGTCCTACCATCCTTCCCTTTGACCCGTACGAGGGACGATCCGACACTGATTCCGACAGCGACTACATCCCCGGGAGATGGGTACCACTTTCGTCTGAGAGGACGGGTGATGGGTCGAGGCCAGCGTCACACCAACAACTGCGCCAGCAATTATCTGCGACCTCAGTGCGAGGTGGTACTACTACCCCTTCCGAAACGGAAGTGGTCGTACCACCTCGTCCTCAGGTTGTTGTTTATCAGGGTGACGTCGACCATGACATTGACCCTCAACATCTTCGGCGCCCATCATCCACACCTGCATCTAGTATGCAACCCAAGATGATCCCTCCGCCTCCAAATCCATATTCGCCTCAAGGGTATGCTTCACAGCATCACGCGAATGCTTTCACAGTGCCTATGACAGCGCGCTACTCAGCCATCGCGCCGGACGCTACCCCGTTTCCGCTTCCAGAACCAGGCTCAGGCATGGCTGCTGTTTCCGGGGCTTATGTCGCTACTTCCCATCCATACATTGGACCGGGTGGGGGTGCTTCACCCAACGGCTATCTGTATCCCAATGGAGCCGTTGCTACTGGCTTTGCTATAGGAACACCTTATCAGCCGTTCCTACCCTCGCGCCGTACCACATGGGTGCCGCAACCTACTACGTCCCCACAACCACATGATGTGTATGCAGACGAAGAAAGTCTGGCCTCGTTGCGTGCTGTGCATGCATACAGAGGTTCGCAGAGTCGTATGATGAATTTTGATCCTCACTGGGATGATGCGGAGCTCCTCACGGAGATGCGCAAGACATACGACAAACTTCGCTCGTGGCGGAGGTGGTGCTCGCTCAAGAACGTACGGTCTGTCACGATGATCTCAGTAAGCAGGAGTCTCGGTGTGCCATGTCATAGACTCTGACTCTTTCATACGCAGATTCAGAGCAGGGACAAGTTCGTCTATCCTCAGCGAATTGGTCCAGCCAGAGTCAGTTCACGGCAACATATGCGGTTCCGGTTCTTCCTCAATCACCCGGAGAAGCTGCGAGGGAGTCGGGACTTGATGGGGCAACTCATGTCGCGACCTGGCGTCGGCATTGAGTTTGTCGAGCGCTGGCAAGCAAAACGGCTGACATTCGCCGTCATCGGACTGGTCTTCCTCTCGCTGATAGTCTCTTTGACCTATGCATGGATTACAAGAGACGTGTCCACTGCATTCAGCATCGGGTGTATGTGCATCAGATGCATGTTCTTGACGCAAGAACTGATTTTGGGTTTTGCTAGCATATATGACCTCCGCCTTTTCGGTCATCGTGGTGCTGGTCGGGATACTGGGTCTCGTGGACCTTTGAGGCGGATAGTTCTACGTTAATCCTTTAATTCTTATCTGTACATTATCCTACGACGCTACAAACAGTGCAGGTCGTTGCGTGACGGCTGATGTGTACGTATGTGCAACAGTTGGCGGGGTTATCACGAAACAGCAGCGGACACTTATCAGACGCTACACTTGAGCAGGGGGTAGTCTCGCCGCAAGCTATAAGACCGTCCACGTCGTGCGGAGTTTGTGTCGAACCCAGAGCAGAGGGGACTTTGTCGAAATCGCACTGTGGTGCGCTACAAGTCTGCTATCAGGAGGACCTTCGAATACATAAGACATCCTCAGTACGAATATTCCAACGATTGTTGCCTTGCAATATTCAATACATACCTTCGTGCAAACACAAGCCCCTAGGACGTCAAGACAGCAATATCAGACACAATATTTGGACCACACGCACACACTTGTCTTGTATTTCGGGTCATAATACAAGACGATCTGCCTGTACACTATGCGTCCGTCTCATGGTACAAATGAGCCATATATCCTACATCTCTACACCAGGGGGCGCGAGTGCCGGGATACGAGGACGGAGGAGGGACTTGAGGAGTGAGTACGAGCGGCCGTAGTCCTGGGGTACTTGATTTGCGGCGACTGCTTCGATCTTTCGATGCAGACTATTCCTAAAGACAGGGCCTCTCGCGGCACCTGTAACGACTTTCCACGCGAACAATGAGAACGCGCAACCTAATACCGACAAGGATGGGTGTTTCGATGCGTCGGGCAGTGGGGCACGACATCGGGAGGGCATCGACACGCCATAGAGTCGGGAGTCCTGGGGTAATTGATTTGGAAACGGAAGTGTTGTACGCGACACTAGCCGGACTCCTCTGCGAGTCGGCTCTAGTCGACGTGACCACTTCGGCCAGACACTACAGCGACTTGTAAGTCAAGCTGTTTCCTGGCGACTTCTGGCTAGCAATCACAATCGATTGATTCGATCATGCTTGTCGTAGCTCTCGACTCCGCCACCGTGGACCGATGTCGGAGTTGACCTCCTAGGACAAAGCGACTGAGATGGTGACTGCAGTCGGGTCATTCTCGGAGGCCATCGTGCTGCTCAGCGATGCACATTGGCGACTACAATGAATGGTTGAGTGCCAGAAGCGGAGTCCAATGATACCAGAACTCGACGCACCTTCAGTTTCTCTGACATGACGGCCATCAACTGGAGTCACTAGAGCCTGGCTGAGAGGGGAGCACGTAGGATCCTATGCTTGATGATCGCACCACGTGCCGAAGCAGGGGGCGATGGCGAAGATCCTTGACCACACGTCGGCGGAGCGGGGAGCCTACTAATGAAAGTGGCCCCCAACAGCGATCAACGCCGAATATATGGATGTCCTGGGGTATTTGATTTTGAACACAGAAGCGCAACACTGTCGTCGTGGACAACAAGTCGCTGCTTCACCTGCTGACTATAGACGACTTAGCTCGCATACTTCCTACGAGATATGCAACTCACGCTCTACAGCCCAGAGTGTCCGGCATGCCCAACAGCTACCACGGTTGTCGTCGTGTCCCCTTGCTGTTCCACAACCCACGGTCAGGTTCGCCCAGGAGACATCGCGCATACAACGCACCCTTACGGCATCACTGCGAGCGCAGCGAGGACAGCGCAAGCCTAGTGCGTGAAGGATACAGTAGCCGGCAAAGACAGACGAACTCAAGAACGCGCTTATGTACGTTTCCTGATTTAGCTGTATTTGGTACGGTACCCGACGCGCTGGGCGCTTAGCGTTCCGTCGCGCAGTCAGTAGGCTGGCGCTCGTTGTGCGACTCATCCACCACGGTCATGTCCTCCGGTGCACTCAACGAGCCTATTGCGGATAGGGAGTCTATTCACAAGTCGTGCAGGTCGCTCGAAGCCGTTGTCAACGTGCTCAATGACTACTGCGAGGCCGCAAATGCGATCCTAACTCTGCAGCGGAAGCTCGTCAAGGCCTTGCGAGATGCGGCGGCGGCGAAGTGTGTGCCTGAGATACCAGGTACGGGAACCAAGCAACGAGACGTTAATTCGCTCAATGGTGCCCTATTAGCGAACGCGCTGAACGTGAGCGCGACCATCTTCGACACGCTCTGCGAAGTGGACGCAAAGTTCGTCAAGCTCGCCGACAAGGAGTGCGACGCGGTCAGTGCGGAGGTCAAGAAATGGTTCAAGAAGCTCGCTGTGAGTGCTCTGCATGTATGCGCCAAAGTGCTGGCCTTACGGCGGTCCGTCAGAAAGAAGAGCGTGCGTACGACGATCGCCTCGCCAACGCCAACGCCAAGCTCAAGCAAGCCGGGCAACTGTACGAGAAGAAGGCCAAGAAGAACCCGCAGGACGCGGCCGACGAGCATGCGCGTTACATGAACATCCTGACCACTCTGGGCCCCGAGATCAACCAGGAGAAGTAGTCAGTACCTCTGTCATTCGCACTTGTTACCGTCACTCACCCCCGGTCAGCAATCACTCGCTTATGGTGACGCGTAGGCATCACTCGACGATACACAGCTTGGCCGCCAGTCTCTCTCGCGTGGCGGACGCAGAATGGCTTCGTTCCTGCGAGGGCGTGCGACGCTCTGCTCCTACCATCGGACAGCTCGGCGAATGGCGCGTCTACTGCGAGGGTGGATGGTCAGGCCCGCTGCCTGCAGACCTACCGAACGGCGAGGCTCCTGATCGTCCCGACCGCTCTGTGACGCCGATTGCCCAAGGACGCGCCGTGACACCGAGCATGGAAAAGTCGCCGCAAGGTCCCAGTACTCCGATGTTGGAGAAGCCTGCGCCCGAATATTCATCGCGTCGTCCGAGCGAGCAGGAGACAGATGCATCTTCACGAGCCGTCACGCCGTCGCACGACTCGTCACCCGCTCCGCCGCAGTATCACCCTGCGAAGACGATAGCTGATGACTCTGTCAGGTCCCTGGCATCTCTGTCGTCCTTCCCCTCACCGCCTACACATTTCCCTATGCCACCTCTTGCGAAGGCCGAGGCTAGCTCTCCGGTGAAGGAGACGAGGCCCGAGTCCCCTCGCGGACCACGTACACCATCTGAAATTCTCTTCCAGCGCAGGACAGAGTCACCTATCCCGCTCGCGCCGTCCGAGACATCACGCCCCCTACCATCCCCCGCCGCTCAACGCGCCGAACCTGCTGCCATTGCCACATCGGTTCCTGTTGAGACTAATGGCAAGGCCGTCGACGGGAACGCTACGCAGCAGGGATCAGATTCGCAGCACTCGATTGCGCCGGAGAGTCCGGAGAGTCGAGAATCGCACGAGCGGCATGAGGCAAAGACCCCGTCCCCAGTGCTTACGCGCGCTGCGAGCAAGAAGATCAAGTTTGAGAGTGCAGCAGTTTCATCAGGTCCGACTAGTTCGATCGGTGGATCTTCGCAAGGCGGTGACCATGTTGACGACGGTGAATTCGGCGCCCTCAGACCTAGGGAAGAAAAGCGGCCGCGACAAGGTGGACCCGTCGACGCGCAGACCTCGCAGCCGATCGAGCGGAGCGACACTGGCATGAGCAACGGCAGCGTAGTGGCTGCCCTGCGTGATCGATATTCACGGATAGTACGCTCGCTACCATTGCTGCTCACGGGGTGCTGCACTGACCCGCGATATCTCCTGACAGCCCGAACAACCTACGTCGCCTCGTAAGGAGGTGCCAAGGTCACCGACGAGCGTATCTAAGATCGCGAACAAATACGAGCCCATCGACGTTGCCCCGACTTCTCCGCGGCTCCCACCTACCTCGCCCGCTGCAGACCGCCGTCGTCTGTCGATGGATACCTCGCGGAATACTCAGACGAGTCATGGTACGAGCCTAATTAGACCGAGAGGTGGGCGTGTGAGCGTGGCGTGGGGGCGGGGCGGGGATCGTCGCACGGCGGGCGTGGGGAGTTTACGTGCGAGCGCAGGGATTGGCTGAGGGCAAAACGCAACTGGCGCACCAAGTCCAAAAAACGTCCTTTTTTGGGGCATAGTTTCGCCTCCCCGCAGGGAGCTCGTCAATTATGGTGTGCTGAATTTTTTCGTAGATCACGCAAACGGGCCCCGGTATGTACATCGGTGCTAACGAAAAAAGCGTCCCCCCTCTCTGCCGTCACTCGCGGCGACGGCTGGTCCCTCCCCTCCATCTCAATGGCAGTCGGCGGCCTGGGAACACACAGCAAGGCGAGTACCGTACCAGGTGAGTGCCCGTGCAAGGTCGTCGCGGCCGCAGGCTGTACGCCCTTAATGGAGCAGCTGCGGTCAGTCGCTGTCGCACAGTAGCTACGTATCGAATATACCTCGTCAACGCTGTGCGATGACCGTGGGCTGGCTGTTCAGGTTGTCAATATTGGAGCCCTGAACATTGACAAAGTTGCACTCACCGTATCGGCAGATAACGTGCATCGCCATTCGCACCACACAGCGCGAACGTCGTGGAAGGCAATCTGCCACGCGCTGTCCCTCATAGCCCCGTCCTTGTCAGGACGGGCTCGCCGTTGTCAGTGACCGACAGAGCAGGCACGAAGAGGCTGACTCACGCTGAATGGTGATCCATCATCCTGCGCATCCCGGTAACGGACTGCGCACAACGCTTCGAGGATGTGCAGCACAGTCGGGCTGGAATCGGGGGACTTGGCACAGATAGTGCTCTTTGAAGATGTGGATTCACGGGTCCGGTGGAAGGCCTTCTTGATGCTTGACATGGGTATCGATGGAGCGAGCAGAAAGTGGGTATGGACGGGCCGGCGCTGAGCCTTGTGCCGCTCGCCGGACGTCGTTATGTCCGTACCACGCTCGACCTTGATGGTGGGGCCATAACGTTTGACACGGGGCCCCGCGAATGAAGCGGATAGCAGAGGTGCGGACCAGGTCTGTGGGGCGCAACGCCACGTCGGCCATGAGCCATGAGCATCAGTACTGGTCTTGGGTCGACGACGTGCCCGAGACGTCGCTCGCCGGACGTCGATCTGTATATACATCGCCGTTCCGGGTACCGTGAAGGGCGCATGCGAACGTGTATGGGGCTGGCGAAGGGTCTTCTCCAAAGTTGGTACGTCGCCTGTGTGTCTCGGCAGGCGCGTCATTATAGATTGTGACACACTATATTCGCATGAGTACTTACGAGAGGATGGCCATGAGCACTTGAGTGTACCCTCAAAGGTACGAAGGACTTGTTGCCTTGACATACTCACCACGTGTCTCATGCTCGTTGTGTGTCGATCCATGTAGACGGTATTGTCGGACGCTGTCGCCCACTCGCGGGTTGGCTGCATGATGGTGTCTATCAGGTAGCCAGAGTACTGGCAGCGCTACCGCGCTGCTCCTTGGCGATCCGAGTCGACGCATGAATGAGTAGACGTGGACAGCAGACGCTGTCCAGTGTAGTAGTCAGTCGGTGTCAATACACGTTGATACAGTCATCTACGCACCATGACGGGCACCCCGCTCGCGGGAAGACGATCCATATATATATTGCCATGCACGGTTGACTCAGGCCGGGCATCGTCGCGGAGGAACATAGGACAGACCGCGCCGAAAGACCTATCCGTTGCATGCTGGTATCAGCAGAGGAAGACCAACACGAAAACACATTGCCCACCTCGTTCCATCATCCTCACAGGCAGTAACACCTCACGAATGAATGAAAGGGGCCCGGAATAGCTTGTTGCCCTTCGGTTGGTCCTTCTAGTGGATGCAATGTGATGTGCATGAGCACCGCTCAACCTCGGACTCGGAGATGTCTGTGCGACGTTGCTCGCACCGTGATATCATCGTTCATTCATCCGCTCGTAACTTACGCAGCCATATACATGTTCCCGGAGTCACCCACCGTACCAGTCATGTTTGAGAATGAACAGACTCAGAGTGCCGCAATACAGAAGATCACTCGCCCCCCGACAGATACTCGGTGTACTATTGGGGCACAGACTCGCTAAGCTTACCTCAAAGGGCATTCGGCGTCGACGCCGGGAACCAGCAACCTTCGCTACCGACAGAGCGTACACGTCTCTGATCACATCACATTTATAATGCATGCCTATCAGTCCGAGTCGAACGAATGTAACTGAGTGCGGAGTGGTCAGTACACTCGGAATCAAGCCGCGGCAAGGCACCTACTTTAGTGTAAATATGACACACGATACTCCCTGACTCGACGTGGCGGATGCTCATCTATCCATAACCGGTCAATGATCAATGTCTTTGGACGGTTCGCACACGTGCGGCCAACGTACCTGTCATAGCCAGCTTGTCACGCAGCTTGTCCACTCGGCAGACAGAATGCTTCGGTCAATTTGACGGCGACGGGTCCATGGGTCAACTGCGCATTTGCACGCATGCAACGACTCGACTGAGCCGCGTGCTCATGCCCCGGCACATGTCTGTCTCTGTCAGTACGTCTCACGCAGACAAGCTTTAAAGCAACCAACCCACTGGCAGAGACGCAGCATGAGTCTACGCACGTCATGAGATTCCGAATCTGACGCATACCGTGCCGACAATATTGGTGCAGACTTACCATATGGTCATGCGTAGGGCCAGTCCCAGTGGCAATCGAGTCAATGTCCTGTCTTCAAAGCTTCACAGCGCCAACGAACGTCGAGGCCTGCAGTACTGCTGAGTATTACACCGATCGAGCAACTCGGCGGAGTGACAGTACTCACTTACTGGTATATGGTGCACGTCGCGCGCGTGCGCTTCATTGAAGCTTGACTCAGGCCGTAGTAGCTGCTCTCCAGGTTTCATGGACAGTTAGGGTTCATCGCGCAGGGACACAGATACGTACACAAACCTACTTGTATTGAGCCACCAGGATTGGGCCGACTTGGAGTTGAGCCTGACTTGTGCACAGCTTGAGACTATAAGTCACTCGGAGCATCCTGCCAACGCACGACCATTTGAACGGTGAGCGTCTGATGTTCTATATTGGGAAGACGGTACTTACTTAAAGCGGCTCGTACGAGCCCTCGGGCTCGCCGTGACTAGCACATTTGATGTGAGCTCGCAGCCTCTGCGGTTGGAAAAGAAAGATTCAAAGAGACAGTGAGTATGAATGTGTACACGAGCTGTAAGGAATATACTCACTAGATGCACGTTCGTCCTCAATGTTCGTGGCAGCGGTGGACCAGAGATCAGGATTCGAGAGTGAAGTTGGTGAGCCCCGAGCGAATGGTCAAGCTTCAAGGCGGAGGATGTGTGTGCGCCGAATCTAGGCAGCCGACTCGGAGGTGCATGCTAGCATAGTGTGGGCATCGGGAGTGGTACGTCCTGCAATTCTACCCAGCCTATATATTCCCCGCCGTGTTCGGCTCCAGCATACATAATGCCAGACTTGTGTCAGAACAGCCTTGATAGCACATGTCCACATTCGCCTCGATCCTCGCCTCAAGATGGTGCCACAAATCCACGTCAACGCCACCAGAGGTTTCTTCGGATGCTAAGTGCTAAGTGCTCAGCGCTCATCAATCAATTCACGCCACAATTCTACTCACCCATACACTCTGCTTCGCTCATGTCTCCCAGTTGTGCTTCAATATGACTCAGACCCAAGAATATTGAGTGGGAGATTCAACCACACAAATTCAGCATTGGGCTGTGACAGCTTAAGCAGCAACTGCAGAGAACTCAATCACTCTTAGCCTTACTCAATGCTCGTCGACTGATGTCTTCTCAGCCATGTACCGAGCCGATTTCATCACTATCACTGGCATGGAATGATACTTACGTGTATAGCTATCTTCGATACTGAACGTTGAACATTGAACTCCAAGTCGGAACCTGTACATCGGAACAGGATGAATGGACATTCACGTAGTAGGCCCATCATCCTTATCAGTCACATAACAAGTCAATGAATCACTCACAGTCTTTTGGTCACAGGTCACTTCATGGTGTCCGGCACGTAGAGCCCTGGGCTCCGACGGAAGTGCGAGGTCGGAGGGCAAGCTACTCATTATGGGAGTCTGGTGATCCTTCGGTGAGCTTTGCCAGATTTAGCGACTCGCTGTTATGGACCTCGATGCAATGGTGCTGGCATTTCAACATATTGACCTTCAAGACTGTAGTACTCGTAATAACACAGTACTTGTGTCAAACGTTAGAGCCAGTTGAAGCTTCGAGCCAGAGTGAGAAGCCGGGCCGGGCCATGATACTTACCAGGTGCACTCGGATACTACTAGACGTGACCCACTTATGTAATCCTTCGTTCGTGAATAGCACCCATATGTGGAGACCCGGGCTGCGACTCAGATGCACGGCAGCAGCAGTGACATGAGTAACAGTATATAGACGAGACGGGGTACGTACACGGTCACGTCCTCAGAGGAGAGGAGGATCACGACGCGTGCGCCGCAAGTCGCACTTCAGAGCTTCAGCCACAAACACCACTCTCTCCCGTTTGCTCACTCGCTCGCTGGTCGAAACGTTGACCCCTTCTCTTGTCAGTGTATATGCGGCTGTAATGCAATTACCCAAGCCCGTCTTTCTGGCTGGAAACGAAAACACTGCGGCCCGCTCTCGGGCACCGTCGGTGTTGGCTATCCTCCGACTCTGGGCCAACCGCCACTGCATCGTCTTTGCGCTCGGCTCGTCTGCTTTAAAATCTTGCTTCGCCTTCGACAGCTCAGTCCTCTGAACGACATAATGGTCTCTGCTTCCCAGCCGTGCTCGCAACCATACGTGTGCAGTTGGAGCTGCCACCACACGTTCTCGTGGATACTCAACGAGTTCTACCAGCCACCGTGACACTGGGATATCCGTACGCTCGACAGATCCTGTCCAACAAGCTATGATCGAATGGTTTGGTCGGGCCGTGTAGTGTGGGGACGGGTATCATCATTCCGGTGAGTCTGTGTATGCGCCTGCCTCCGAGAAGTGTCTCCCGCTACATGCGTTGCATCACTTGTATGATGCAGAGAGGACGCAAGCGGGACTCACGTACCAGCTATTTGGTCGTGATTGAATGCGTACGCTGGAGCTACATGTCAGTCCGATTTTTCCTGGATCATTCGACTGTGTGCGGCGTATGCGGACGCCGCAATGGGGGATTGACGTACGTCGTATGCCCGGTTGCGTCGCATATGCGCTGTCATCCATGCTGCATGTCCACCGGGGCGCTCGTAGTCTCAGGGCGCGGCCGACAGTGCATCTCCTTGCCAGTCCGTCGTCGGGTCAATACTGTGACCGTGTTCGGCATTGGTGCGAACATACCACCGGTCAAATGTTCGAGTCGGCGGCCTATCATGTCTTGTACCTGGACAAAACAGCCCAATCTCTGTATTTCCTCGCCTTGTGTTTCCCACCATAGGCGCAAAGGCGGAGACATACATGACAGCAATTCTGTCCTCGGCTCTGAGCCAATTTTCATCTGCGCGTGATCTCACCGCCGCCGCCGCCGAGTGTATATAGGCACACAAATGCGAGATGTAGTTCCGCCGGCCATGACAGTTGGAACGGTGATCTAGGCGAGCAGACGCTTTCATGTTCTGTACCTACCGGTACCTTGCGATGGCGTCACCGTTTCTCGACACAGCCCTTCGCGTCGGCAACTTGAAGCTCGCATCAGGCACTGCGAGTCACTGCGGCGTTGTCCGCATGACCGTCCCTACTTCCCGTCGATCGTCAGGGAGCCGACGAGTGCAGTATTGGTACAGACCAATCACTTTTTAGCCCCGTTTGCGATGACAGGCGCTGCGTAATGTGTGGCTGGTCACTCTGAGTAACGTCGCCGATTGGTAGCCATTGATTATGAAGGTTTTCCGGAGCTCCCGAGCAGTGTCTGTCGAGGACAGCGCTTGTACGACGCTGTTCGGTTTGTTTCCTGGATGTGGCATGCCTGATTTTCATGACGGCGTCGTGCTCGAAGACATGATGGTGCATGGAAGTGCTGTCGGCGAGCGGCCAACGACTATCGCATCATCTAACTGGTGTACAGGGTGCCTGACGCCCCGCCTCCCCGCGTCATTGTCGGGTTGCCAGTGTACAGCAAGTCTGCAGTCCCATTCGTGAACGAAACCAAATGCTGCACCCGCCTGCAATACAGTGTGACCAACTGTGCACGGGCAATTGCGTCTCGTAATGATTTTGCGCACACAAGTTGACGTGAATAGAGGGAGATGATCAGTACTAAACTCTTCCGCAGTATCTACACAGTGTCCGTGCGAAGCCCAGTATCTCGCAACAGACCCTGTCGGTCTGTGAGCAGCTGCTGACCGTGACGATCCCAGTCAGCGATGCCGTGCTAGGCCATGTAGATGATGGGTGTCAGCGCGAGATGCCCATGTACAATGGTGTGCAAGTCGGGCGGAATACGCAGGCGACTCGATCGTGATCGGTATGAGTCTCGAAACACACGAAACCGCGTCACGATGTCACAGTGTTCAAGTTCAGAACAACGAGGGATGGATCAGCAAAGTGGTCTGCGGCCTGTGTGCATGGAGTACAGGTGAGTGTTGCGTCGACAAGGGTCTCGCATTCGCCGTCCGCATGAAATGGCCAACTGCGATATGCATGCCACGACGAGGTCCCAGTAAGTACTGCGTACCATCCCGTTCTGTTTTTGACAGCACGGCAGGACGTCGCTGACTCGTTGTCAGCCATTCCCGTGTCTTTCACACATCGAGGTCGGTACGCAAGACATGGATGTCAGTACCGACCGATTCTACATAAATCGTCGCCAGACTCATATCATGCTAACCGGCCGCTATTTGTAATGTTGTCTCCCTCTGCTTAATTCTGTGCAATAGTGCTTGCGTTTGCCTCGATAGCTCTGTGTCCATGACGTCTAAGCTGTCGGTCTGCATACTCCTCGGCGCGGCTCCGCAAAGCGAGGGAAATTCAGCGAGGCTTGAAGCAGATGGTCGGTGTCGAATCCCAGCAGGATCGAAACATCGGTGAGTCCCCCGTACCCCCATACATCCTAGTTCATTATACATTGCCTCGGAGCCTTGGCAGGAAACCCGGTGCGCCGTTTTGTCGATTTCGAACCGTTTCGTGACCGTCAAGACCCGAATCGTAAGCTTAGCTGATGATAACACTCGACGTCACCGCTAAGTCGGTGACCTTACCGAACACAATGCGACTCCGAGTCGGCTTGTACACGAGAGCCAGAATCGTAATCTACAGGTGTGTAGTCACTTCAAGTGCGCGGCCTGTTTCATGGTCCCGCGGTTGACCCTCGAAAGCCCACTGGCGTGTTGATACTCGCAGACTGAACAAAACCAGTCACTCGATGACAAAACCACGATATGTTCTTTGTTCACAGGGGCGTTGGATGGGTATTTTCAGTGTCGAGCCGGTCGGATGTCGTGGATAACTCGTCGCCTGCGATATCGGTACTACGGAGAACGCGTGAACGTCGACGTATAGCCGACCGAATAGATCGCCTGGGCACGCATTGGGCTTGCCACTATCGACACTCGTGCTTTGCCCGGTCCTATGCTTCGACGTCCCCATTGTCCTTGACGGCTCCGTCACCCGGCCAGGCCACTGCCAACTCGTGAACTATGCGACCTGATCCGCAAGGTGGACTCTGGAAACGATATGGTTTGAGTGTACATAATCGGACAACGTTCGACTGTCTGTTTCTGGGTCCCTCCGCTGCTCATCGGCGAGTCGCCCATCTCTCCTGCGAAGTCATGCAACGAATAGCTCTACGCATCGACCTCTTGACAAAGAATTCCGCGCCGCGCCGCGGCCATGGCGACAGGTGTTCTTGTGGGTGGTAGACCATCCGACGAGTGCCCTGGCTGTTCTCAAGCCTTTCTGATGGCCCAGGGCGCTGCGATCGTCAAGGAGGGCCGCATACTCGGTCAGGAAGTGTGTCACAACGCACAGGTGCGTGATACCCTCATCACACACGGCCTGTTGCCTGGCTCGCTGACGCTCGAACACCCGCAGACGAACACTCGCTGAGAAGCGCACGAGGTGCATGGAGGGCCGATGGTAGAGTGGCGAAGGTCACTGGATTCATCCAGCAGCAACGAGGACGTGCTCGCACCACGTCTCTGGGTGTGGATGGAAGCCGTCGCCGTCACGTACCGATCCACAGCTCGCTCAGCACGGCCTGTCCACGGAATATCGTAGGCGAAGGCCGCCACGTTTCACGTCCGCCAAGTATCATAGACAGCTCGAATATATCTATTTGCTGCGACACTATGTACATGGATTCTTGCCCTACGTGAAGCAGCCTGTACGACGTGCCTGTCGTCGCTGACGACACCAACTGTCTATGCGGCGGGGACTCGGATTGCAGCCGTACGAAGGCAGGACACACCGTGACCGATGCAGTAGATACCAATACCAATGCGTCCGTCGCATGCGCAGCTGACCGTTGTGAGAGGGCGGGGCACTGTGGGACAGCTCGAGTAGCCTGTGCCAACGGCTCCAGCACTGTTCGAAGCCCTCCGAAGTCGCGCCCCGCATCACAGCTCCCGCCCCGCGTACTGCCCACGCCGCCCCGCACGTCCCCGCCATCCGATCCGCCGGAAGAGAATGCGTCAGTATCAGAAAACACCGTGACGGCACTCACCTCGTTGCGGCCACTCACCGGCGGCGGTCCATGGACGTGCTCGTCCTCGGATGCCTCGATGCGGGCACCGTGTCTGTCCGGCGGACGAGCGGACGAGCGGGCTGCCTGATTCGCTGACGGAGCGTGCCGACGCCCGCGGAGGGACGCGAGCGTGACTCGACGAGCTCGGAGGCGAGCACCCTCCTTCGCAGGCTGGACACGAGGAGAGCGTGCCGCGCGGAATGGAAGGGACACGCATGCGCTCTCGCACGTTGATGCTGCACGGAATCCCGATCGTACGCCTTCTTTCCGGCTCGCCAGCGCGCACCGTAATGCACTCTGTCGAGACATGCATGCCCGGTGGACATGCCCTCGCGCCGTCCGCCTTCGGGTTGCTTTGCGCACCGGCGAATCTGAGTGAACTCACCACGCCGTCCAAGAGGACCGCATACGTCTCCTGCAAAACCCACAAAGAATTCCCTCGCGGCCGATCTTTGGTGAGGAACGTTCACGAGCCGTGCCCGATCAACGCGTACATACCACCCGCCGCCGGACCATCGAGCGTGGACCCGTACACCGCGCCGGTGGCGATGGGAAGGCTGTCAATACCCACGGCAGGCATGGTACGATGTTCGCTTCCGCGGACATCGTGCACCGGAAAGGCGACGGCGACTTGGCCGCTGGCTGCCGAGCAACCCACTGCGAGCGATCGCGAGGTATAAAGTTGGGAGCTGTAGACGGAGGAGGACATCGGTGAGTCGGTTTCTGACCGCATGGAAAGGGAACGTACTAACTCTGCGGCACTCGCAGCCTCGCTCGCGCTGTGGGCGTGCTCGGTGACGGCGACGGGCCCTATGAGGATGCGCAGGACGTTGACTGGTGGGCGTCGTCGGCAGTCGCGATGATGGGAACAGGTAAGCCGTCTATGGTCTGGCCGCGGTGGTGGGACTTGCTGACGACGAGTGCCCTAGGGTGCTGCTGGGTTCTTGCGACGGCCGGTGGACTTGCAGCGAACGGGAGCTTCGTGGACGGCTGCGGAGGAGTAGGACAAGGGGTGAGTGAGGGCGCACGTCGCAATGCTTGTGTCCGCACGGTGATGTGCCGCGATGCGGCACGAGCGAAAGGCTCGTAGGTGCGGCTCTGAGTGACCGCCGATGCGTGCGCTGTAGTAGTGAGTGCTTGTACGTAGATCCGCGTGGACCCACTGACCTGCGCCGCGTGCCGCATGCATGCCGCCTAGGCACGAGGCGTGTTCGTCGGCAGTGGCGGCGAGGCCGGTGCAGTACTGGTGGTGGGCGCTTGTACACAGGTCCATAGAGCAGACCGTTTCGTGCGTCGTGCTCCGCGATCCGTGGGCCATCCGTTGGCTGTAGAGTGAGAGATCGTCCTGGGAGCCGCCTGCGCGCTGCGCTGTGTTGTTCCCGGTGCCTAGACGAGAGTATCGCCGGTTTCACGTGGCCCAGCACTTGTGGTACGCACAACGGTCGATCTGTGCTACGCGCCAAGTCGACCGACAGTTGCGGTATGCACCCGCACGTCGGGAGGGACGCGAGAAGGCCATGCATGGTGGAGAGGACCGCGGGTGCTCTGGGGAGCGTCGCACAGAACATCGTGTAGCGAGCCGTCCCGGGCATCGTTTTGGTCTGAACGAGTTGCAGGGGCCTCGTACGATGCTGGCGTATCGTTTGGCATCGTCCCGGCGCGTGACACGCGATGCGTTGGGGACGGGGGAAGGCGGGAGCAGGTCGGCGGCGGGGACTGAGGAGGCGCTGTTTCTGGATGAATGCGCGCGATCAGAGAGAAAAGACACAAACTGACCTCGGGCGAGCCAGAATGACGCAGAAGGGGCGTTGGCGGTGTCGACAGACTCGTCTCGGCTATGCGCATCAGGACAGAGCGGCGGAGGGGCGGGCGGGGCGACGAGAGAGACGGCGGAGGGACGGCAGACAGCAGCGAGGGGACGAGAGCGAGCGAGCACAGACAGCGCAGCGAAGAGGTGTTGACACTGTTGAGCTATCGAGACGGACAGGGCGGAGAGAGCGTTTGCGGGCGCTTGCAGCAGCATCATGGATGCAGCGCGAGCGGCGTGAGTGGGCTGAGCAGCTGCGGGCGGAGGCAGCGGGGCACGCGAGGTGCAGACCTGGGCAAGACGGCATCCTGCGAACGCAGCGAGGACAGCGCAAGCCTAGTGCGTGAAGGATACAATAGCCGGCAAAGACAGACGAACTCAAGAACGCGCTTATGTACGTTTCCTGATTTAGCTGTATTTGGTACGGTACCCGACGGCTGGGCGCTTAGCGTTCCGTCGCGCAGTCAGTAGGCTGGCGCTCGTTGTGCGACTCATCCACCACGGTCATGTCCTCCGGTGCACTCAACGAGCCTATTGCGGATAGGGAGTCTATTCACAAGTCGTGCAGGTCGCTCGAAGCCGTTGTCAACGTGCTCAATGACTACTGCGAGGCCGCAAATGCGATCCTAACTCTGCAGCGGAAGCTCGTCAAGGCCTTGCGAGATGCGGCGGCGGCGAAGTGTGTGCCTGAGATACCAGGTACGGGAACCAAGCAACGAGACGTTAATTCGCTCAATGGTGCCCTAGCGAACGCGCTGAACGTGAGCGCGACCATCTTCGACACGCTCTGCGAAGTGGACGCAAAGTTCGTCAAGCTCGCCGACAAGGAGTGCGACGCGGTCAGTGCGGAGGTCAAGAAATGGTTCAAGAAGCTCGCTGTGAGTGCTCTGCATGTATGCGCCAAAGTGCTGGCCTTACGGCGGTCCGTCAGAAAGAAGAGCGTGCGTACGACGATCGCCTCGCCAACGCCAACGCCAAGCTCAAGCAAGCCGGGCAACTGTACGAGAAGAAGGCCAAGAAGAACCCGCAGGACGCGGCCGACGAGCATGCGCGTTACATGAACATCCTGACCACTCTGGGCCCCGAGATCAACCAGGAGAAGTAGTCAGTACCTCTGTCATTCGCACTTGTTACCGTCACTCACCCCCGGTCAGCAATCACTCGCTTATGGTGACGCGTAGGCATCACTCGACGATACACAGCTTGGCCGCCAGTCTCTCTCGCGTGGCGGACGCAGAATGGCTTCGTTCCTGCGAGGGCGTGCGACGCTCTGCTCCTACCATCGGACAGCTCGGCGAATGGCGCGTCTACTGCGAGGGTGGATGGTCAGGCCCGCTGCCTGCAGACCTACCGAACGGCGAGGCTCCTGATCGTCCCGACCGCTCTGTGACGCCGATTGCCCAAGGACGCGCCGTGACACCGAGCATGGAAAAGTCGCCGCAAGGTCCCAGTACTCCGATGTTGGAGAAGCCTGCGCCCGAATATTCATCGCGTCGTCCGAGCGAGCAGGAGACAGATGCATCTTCACGAGCCGTCACGCCGTCGCCACGACTCGTCACCCGCTCCGCCGCAGTACACCCTGCGAAGACGATAGCTGATGACTCTGTCAGGTCCTGGCATCTCTGTCGTCCTTCCCCTCACCGCCTACACATTTCCCTATGCCACCTCTTGCGAAGGCCGAGGCTAGCTCTCCGGTGAAGGAGACGAGGCCCGAGTCCCCTCGCGGACCACGTACACCATCTGAAATTCTCTTCCAGCGCAGGACAGAGTCACCTATCCCGCTCGCGCCGTCCGAGACATCACGCCCCCTACCATCCCCCGCCGCTCAACGCGCCGAACCTGCTGCCATTGCCACATCGGTTCCTGTTGAGACTAATGGCAAGGCCGTCGACGGGACGCTACGCAGCAGGGATCAGATTCGCAGCACTCGATTGCGCCGGAGAGTCCGGAGAGTCGAGATTGCACGATCGGCGTGAGGCAAAGACCCCGTCCCCAGTGCTTACGCGCGCTGCGAGCAAGAAGATCAAGTTTGAGAGTGCAGCAGTTCATCAGGTCCGACTAGTTCGATCGGTGGATCTTCGCAAGGCGACCATGTTGACGACGGTGAATTCGGCGCCCTCAGACCTAGGGAAGAAAAGCGGCCGCGACAAGGTGGACCCGTCGACGCGCAGACCTCGCAGCCGATCGAGCGGAGCGACACTGGCATGAGCAACGGCAGCGTAGTGGCTGCCCTGCGTGATCGATATTCACGGATAGTACGCTCGCTACCATTGCTGCTCACGGGGTGCTGCACTGACCCGCGATATCTCCTGACAGCCCGAACACCTA